>NC_139344.1:369872403-370457403 GCF_055883805.1 Amblyomma maculatum | reverse complement strand
CGAGCATCACTGAAAGACTTTTTATCACACCTATTAAAGCGATACAGCGAGCACACCTGTCTGCATCGAACTCGGCACGGGAGCACTGAAAGGTCGTTTTACGAACACATAAGCAGTAAGGCACAGACGGTATTCGTCGCTTCACAAAGCAACCAGTTTCTCGCAGAAAAAAAAAAGCCGCTGTTTCAATGATCGAACTGGAATATGCACTTTACCACACTGTACGACTCGCTACACTCATAACAAAACAAGAAAATCTGCAGCGTCTTTATAACCAGCGGTATACAATGATTGTCGACACAAGGAAAACTGCCGTCCGCCCTCGAAGTAACTACCGCGAGTAACTGCTTAAGTATGACTAAGATCACTTCAAAAAAAAAAAAAAAAAAAAAAAAACCGTGCTCATTATCAAAAGGCCGCAATTTTTTCCCCGCTTTCCAGCTTCTTTGGAAACCCGCGCGAATATTAATGAGCGATCCGTTTCGGCAGGTAAAAGATACTAGATTTAATGTGGGGACGTTTGTGTCAATACTTGGCGAGTTTCGTCACTAATATCACGTAGACAAAATTCTGCCTCTCACTATGCTCCAGCCTCCCAACCTCGTCCTTAGAAACTGTCCGACTGTACAATTTCTTTTTCGGTCGTGTAGTGCAACGCTTATGACACTCTTGAAGATCAAAAGGCCGTGAAATTGGGCACGAAGGTTCTCTCCACTCCCCATCGATTTAGAGCTGTAATTATTCACCCTTTCGATGAAGGGTGCAATGTAGGTGTCCACTAAAAAATGAGATTGTGCGCCTTTTGTTTCCTACACAAAGGTCAATTTAGGTGTTCCTCACTAGACAGTTTAAGAGCAAAACATGTGGCACTGGAGACTTCTTTGCATGACCATATATGCTGTGCACTGGGCTTCTATAACATCAGGGGTATGACAAACACAGAACCTTCCCCTCCCCCCTGCAGCCTATTATATTACTTTCTGCGTACTGAAAATTCGGCGCAGACTAAATGATCACAGCTAGTGTAGTCGTCCACTAAGGCTTACCACTGTGTTCGCTTTGTTGTTTTGGCGCAAGAAAAAAAAAACTAGACTACAGCTAGAGTTCCTCTGCTTCACCTTTCGTGGCCTCGCCCGAACAGACGCTTACAAATCTGGACCTCTCACGCATTTGGTCCGCGCTCATAAGCTCAACACTCAGATGGCTAGAGTAGCTGAGACAAGGCGATAAATGTGCGAGGATTTCTCAAAGCCTCAGAAGAATTTTTACCGTTTGAACCTTTCCCAGCACTTGACGTATATGATGTCTCTCGGTGCACGTACTAATGACGTATTTCAATTTGGTTATCAAGCGCGCACACACGAGTTAGACTGCTTCAATCACGCAGATATCAAGTACGAATCACTATGACAACGCTGGAAGAAAAATAAATAATGTCTGCGCTATCTTCTGAACGGAATCCACAGAGTGAACTGGGCGGCAAGTTTTCTTTGGTCAGCAGCAGTAGCAGCAGTATTCCGTTCACATTGCGATCCCATGCTCTATAGCTACATAGCAACTCCTCCCAGTGTGAAGGGGAGTGGAAAGGTCAGCCGCTCATTCACCCCTGCAGAGCTCTCTCCTCCGTGTTGTTTAACTGAGCGCACTAAGCAAGCCATCAGTCAGCGCACACCTTGTTTCAGCCGTTTGATTGGCGCACTGCCAGTGGAAGAGCTTCTCTTGGAACTCGGCAGGTACCGCCTATGTATAGCGACTCAGACTGAAACCATTAAAAAGCTTAAGCACTGTGCGCATCCAGATAAGCGATGCCAAATGCTTCTTTCCGTCTCAGTTACTCGAAATACCAGGAGGACGCATTACCGGATGTCGCAGGTGTCCCCGAGCATGTTATCAGCTTGTGATCTAGACAGATGTTAACTTCTCGACGCTTTCGTAATGATGGCGAATTGGGGTGACAAGGACTTTGTGAGAGCTGAAGATATCGGCCCGGCTGTATCGACCTTGCAACTTCCTACGGGTAGACGGAAGATAAAACGATCATATAACTAGCGCGGTGTGAGATGGCTTGGCAACACAATCTCTATGACGTGGCGCGCAATATTAGTCACTGCAACTTTAAAGTCACCGACAACAATAAGAGCAGGAGCCTTTTCCGGTTCCTTACGGACAATAATTTGCACGGGTTTTTATAATATGCCTTATGACAAACTTGCGTAAAAAAAAAAAAAAAAAAAAAAAAAAAAAAAAAAAAACCTTTAAAGGGATGGACGGGAATGGAGAACGCACACGTTGCGAGTATTGTAGCGTATCTTCGTTCTCTGAGAAAACGGTAGGAAGTCGTGGTGCTGTTTGTGTATTCTGTCATGCAGACTGACGGTCAAAAAATAAAAAACAAAAAACCCAGCATGCCTCACTTGCTCGCTGAGAATCCATTTCATTACAACAGCGTATTTGTTAACACGCCTTCATCTATACACTTAGGTTTCCGGTATGCAGGGAAAGGTAATCGTCGCGCCATGTACTTTCGAGCGCCGGCCTCACTCCTTGATACGTCGTTAGCGACATTTTTGATCGTTTGCAGTGTCCAACGACATTATTTTCTCCCTTCTTCCATAATCCCGCTCGCTCTTATTTGTCCCTACTTTTTAAATAATCAATTCCCCTCTGTTGTCGCTCTGGAGCTTTTTTCTTCTTCGAGCAGTGATCAACAATACGTATCCTATTTTAGGTACTCACAAAGCTGCCGTCGCAGCGAAGAGGCATGGGTGATCACCCCATGAATAAATTGTTTGATTTGGTTCTATTTTTGGTGTCCTTGCCCGCGATGAAACCCCTAAGTGAGCACAGCCGCTGATTTGATCAGGCATGCGTTGTTATGCAAGAACGCTTGAAAGTAGATTGAAGTTCACTGTCAGCCTTTCACGGAGGCTTTTCTTTTTGTTGTTGTTGTTAAGAGAGAGCGACTGCATACTGGCTAAAAATTGCCCTTTACGAAAAAAAAATCAATTTTCTGAACAGCTGCGCACGTCACGTGCCTTCCCTTACGTGGAGAAAAGTGCTTTTTGTTATTTTCCTTTCTCTTTTTCGAACGCGGATAGCGCCGCAAATGCCTCACTGCTTGCGAAACTACGGCTGCTGCCTTACGAATCTATTGAGCGAAGCATGTGCTCCCCGTCAATGACAGCGCGACAAGGCTTCTGCAGTTATGAAAGCGAATCAAACGAGTCGCGAACGAGTTCAACGTGCGACAGCGTGATACTCGCGTTTATTGCGGCATGTTTACTGCTTCCTCTGTCCCGCTCGCTAAACCGCTGGTCAAAGGGGACGATGCCACGACAGGCTGCAGGTGAAATAGAAAGCCCACGCGCTGCGACTATCGGTTTGTCAGTAGTGAAAATATCTATAACATGATTCGTACTGAAAAACCAATAAGTGTTGCAACGTACCGAGACCTCAAGAAACGAACCTCCGGCCTCTTAGTAGCCTTTTTCAAATTAGACTCTTGTGAACCAGCGAAAGAGAGAGAGAGAGAGGAAAGGCGAGAACATTAAACTAAAGAACGTTGCGGATGGCTACCCTGCATCAATAGAGAGGAGAGAAGGGATGTAACTGGCCTATAACTACCTTAGTGTGACTACTCTAGGAGGAATCCTGAGGTAACATGGGAAAATAAGGGAGATGCCAATTCCTGGTCTTTTATATTTAAAAACATTACTGCTGTCTATATGACTGTCACGTTGTGTATAGACTACCAAACAACCATCGACGTTAACGACGGCAGCAGCGATCCACATAATCCCAATACCAGTCTAATGACAACTTTTTGGCTCATTTCAGTTAATTACTGCGTTTTCAACAACAAAACGTTCTTCAGCAGCCTTAAATGTTCAATGCATTGTAGTGAGTGTGTGAGAAAGAATGTGTATGTATGTATGTATGTATGTATGTATGTATGTATGTATGTATGTATGTATGTATGTATGTATGTATGTATGTATGTATGTATGTATGTATGTATGTATGTATGTATGTATGTGTGTGTGTGTGTGTGTGCGTGCGTGTGTGTATATATGTATGTATGTATGTATGTATGTATGTATGTATGTATGTATGTATGTATGTATGTATGTATGTATGTATGTATGTATGTATGTATGTATGTATGTATGTATGTATGTATGTATGTATGTATGTATGTATGTATGTATGTATGTATGTATGTATGTTTTGTGGGGTTTAACGTCCCAAAGCGGCTCAGGCTATGAGAGACCCCGTAGTGGAGGACTCCGGAAATTTCGACCACCTGGGGTTCTTTAACGTGCACTGACAACGCACAGCACACGGGCGCCTTGCTTTTCGCCTCCACCGAAAAGCGGCCACCGAGGCCGGGATTCAATCCCGCGTCCTTGGGAACAGTAGCCGAACGCCGTAACCACTGCGCCACCCCGGCGGGGTGTGTGTGTGTGTGTGTGTGTGTGTGTGTGTGTGTGTGTGTGTGTGTGTGTGTGTGTGTGTGTGTGTGTGTGTGTGTGTGTGTGTGTGTGTGTGTGTGTGTGTGTGTGTGTGTGTGTGTGTGTGTGCGCGCGTGTGCGTGTGTGTGTGTGTGTGTGTGTGTGTGTGTGTGTGTGTGTGTGTGTGTGTGTGTGTGTGTGTGTGTGTGTGTGTGTGTGTGTGTGTGTGTGTGTGTGTGTGTGTGTGTGTGTGTGTGTGTGTGTGTGTGTGTGTGTGTGTATGCATGCATGTATGTATGTATTGTGTGTGCGTGCGTGCGTGTCCGTTTCCAAAGTGTCGCACGCCTAAGAACTAAACGGATGTAAACATGACTATGCCCTTCTGACATATGGTTTGGTGCTCTAAGGCTTTAATGATCACTGTACGATGACAATAGCTTCATCCCTCTGTGAACTTCTGTAACGTGTAGTGGTGCATAGTAGCGCACAGTAAGATTTTAGACAGTCATTCTGATGAAAGTCATCCTCATGATGGATGTAAATCAACCGTAGGATTTATGCATACTTGTGAACCTTCAGCTTTGGATGACTGTGTTTCGCTCATTGTTAACCTCACCCAGAGTAGTCTGCCAGGTAGATCACCAGGCTAACCTCTGCAGTTTCTATTAAAGTGTGTATTTATTCCCCTCCGTAGACTTCCCCAGCAATATCATTGCAGTCAATTGCACTGAACACGCACACTTGGCTCCATTCATGAGGATGACGTTGTGATATCTACAGCTGCACTACAGATGACCGTGCCATCTCAGGCTTAGTTGTGTTTCTATAGAGGCTTTTATATGTAGTATGTCTGACCCGTCTATTTCCAAAATTTCTTCACCTTATCCGCTCAAAACGGGTTTCCACCTTCGACATTAGGTTGTCCAGTATGGCGCAGAATATTCATGGAAAGCGTGGGACATGTTTTAAACATAACTGTCACATCCTTGCGTGGATAATTCTCGTGTGGCAATTCCACTCATTCTAGCGAGGTCTAGCGCGAGAATATCGCTTAACCGAGAAAACCTTGACAGATGGCTTTTACTAACACTTGCCCACTGATAAGACTGTAAATATGCCAGGAATGACGAATTATAATCCAGGGAAGCAGCAGCTCCACCAGAGAGATTTTCGTCACAGTTTGAAAGGTGTTTTAGTTTTGGTAAGCTAATCAGCACTATTTGTGAACTGAAGGTCAGACATGAATAAAACGAGCAAACAAAAAGGAAACGCTCACCTCTGTTGCATAAGTTGCTTTTCAAGAAGCAATGTTCTGCGTCTGATAAATGTCTCATCTAATCAAAAAGTCCTATTCCTGCACACGCGCTGGGTCTATGTGTCAAAAAGTGTAGCATAAAAGTGAGTCCTCTATGAGGCATATAGAAACATAATAAGTTCAACTATAGACTAAAAATCGTTTTTATGAAGCCGACAAGAGCCGCACAAAACTAGACACAAAGTTTTGACGCATGAATGATTTTCACAAAATGAGTGATTCACGCACAACCAGGTTACTGTCAAAAGCAACGCGCATGAAGCACATAACCAGCAAGACCATTAACAAAGCGAGGGTTCTTAAAAAGTACCCAGCGCGTGTACCGGGTTAGCTAAAAAAGGAACATGATGAACGGCGTGATACACGTTTTCGCACCCGAGCAAAAGCAAACAAGGAAGGCGAAGTACTAGTTTAGGAGAATCCCAAGCACAAGGCTAAAATAGCACAAAAAAAAAAAAACAGAAACGGCAGCAGGAAGTAATGACCCGAGTCATTTGCATACAGAACTTCAGGGGCTGTGATGTGAAGAGAATACATTGTATATCATTCGTTGCAAAAACTGAACTTAAATTTATACACTGAGACCGCTCTGCCGCTGTCCTCAGTGCCCAGCAGTCGACTAATTTGCATTATGGCATCGTACATCACAAAGAAGGATGCGAGTTGTCAAAAATCTCCAGACTCCAGGGACGACTGAAAACGCGTGCATATGCGGCCATTCCACTGTTGTTGTTGTCTTTTTCCTGGGTCAGCAGCAGTTTCTAGCGCTAGCAGTCCAATGGTGAAACTTTTCAAAAATTACCAAGGCGCTCTTGCTAGTTTAAAAGTTAGTGTCACGATTTGAGGTCATCAATTCACGCGACCACAGCCTAACTGCTCTATAATAATCGAAGGCAAACCAATGCGCAAATATTCAAAACGATTTACGACTGGTAAACAGTGGCACGTTTCGTTTCCATCTACCAATCAGTTTCAGCTGTAAGTACGAAATGAAATTCTTGCATCTTCTTCCTCAAACTCTAAAATCGCAGTCAATCACAATTTCCAAATTTTCCACACAATGCTGAAGGAAGTACCTCAGCAGGTCGAGAAAGAAAGGTACGCGGAAATAAATTACTTATCTAAGCTTTCAGGTCAATAAATTTCAGCCAGCAGGTTACTGAATGACGGTGCTGGTGTTTTGGTGGTTGAAGCATTTGCTTCGTACCTAAAATCAGAACATGACAGGCAAAGTTTTATGCTGTAGAAGATTGTGCGAGAAATTGTTTTACTTCAGTCTACTTAAAGCTTTCAATAAAAACAGAGGTATCCAGAGAACAACATGGCGGCGAGGATACTTGTACTGAAAGCCAAACGCGAAAGTATACGCACCTACCGTGGGTGAGCTTTCAAAACGATCGTGTCATTGTTACGTTAAAGCTATCCACTCAGTATGCCGCCACCCTTCCCGTCATGATTGCCAGTACACGTCATAGCCGTAAATCGCACGGCCCAATTCTCAGCGCCCAACGAGACAACTTCCGCCATAGTGTCGGTTTTATGCTACTGTTCTCCAAACGGATTTAGAGGCTGCTCACAATGCATGAATCGGACGTGTAAAAGAGGAGAGCAACAACATCAACAATAATATTTACGACCCTTTCTACGACAAGTGCTTTCAATTCAAAGCATCAGGTGAACACGATGTCTAGGCCTAACGCGTGCAGAAGCACGTTCGCTTTCCGTCAAGGTTACTTCGTTTAATGATGATCAATTTAACATGTTCTTCGCGCTCCTTATCACGCCGCTAAACAACATTCGACCGGTTTCCTGAAGCATGCCAGACATAATCAGATGTCAACGCTAATGGTACACGCGCCACATGAGTAGGAGCAGCCGGTCTTGCGGAATAACCGCTTGCCTGACCTCGGTAAACGGTGGCCATTAACGGGGCGGACAGCAAACGACCGGTAGCACTCGCTGCTAGTGTGTAGTGCTGTTCAGGCAGAGTACGCTGGAGAAGACACCTACCTTCGCAAATGTACCCTTGACCTATGAGTCCCCAGAGCATATCGGTGCAGTGATGGCAGTACGTGGGCTTGTGGAAAGTCCGCTTGGTGAAGTAGTGGCCGTGGCCCGTCTCGTACTCGGGCTGCTGCTGTTGCTGCTCGTCCTGCTGCGAGGAGCCCTCAGCGCCGGCCGCCGACGTCGGACTGGCTTCCTCTTCGGGTTCCGAGCATTGCTGCGGCTCGCTCGAACCGACGCCCATGTTAGGCCTGGCTGCCGACGAAGCCATGTTTCTGCACCACTGAAAACAGCTCGCCACCGCTTGCACTCAGCGAGCCGGTGGCGGTAGCAGTGGGGCCGCGTCGCAGCGGCGTCTTGGAGCCCCGCGTGAGACGGACGCCGACGCCTCCGGCGACGACGCGATGCTGCGGTCGTCGGCGCGACGCGTCACTGCGGCCCGGCTCGACGCCGCCAGCTTGCCATGTCACCGCAGCGCCCGAGCGCCGGCCGGGCGCCTTGGACACGCGGCAGGAACCGGGGACACGAAGACACGAGGATCGCGGACTTCGGCCGCCGGCTTGGGGTCCCCTCGCGTCGTGACCGCCGCGGCCACCGGCGGTCTCGGTAAGACACGAGCCGACCGGAGGAAAAAAAAAAAAACAACACAAAACTCCCCCCTCTCCTCCTCCTCTCAGTCAGGCCTAAAAGCGTACACTTCTACGGCGGAACCCTCCCTTGAGTCTTGGGGGGTCGCACAGGGGGTCCAATCGGAAGGGGGCCGTCCGCGTAGGCCCCGAGTCCCGCCGGGCAGCGACAGCTGACTGTGCGGGCGGGGGCCGGCGGAAAGGCGCGCAGGCTTAGCGGCGCTGAAGCTTGGGACGAGGGTTAGCGCCTTGAGGCAGGTCGCCGGAGGCCGTCGCTGCAGAGGCCCCTCCACGGGCGAACGACGCGCGGCTCGGCGCAACACCGGCGGGATGCTGATGTCCGGGCATCCGGGTCGCGTTCTGGCGAGCCGTTCTCGCTGGCCGATCTCGAAGACGGGCCATCGTCGTTCGACGAGCACCGCACACACAGCGGGGGGAGGGGGGAGGCAGCGAGCAGAGGAGCGGATGGGGGGGAGGTGTGTCGAGGAAGCAGCGGCGAGGCTGTGTTGTGTGTAGTAGCGAAAGGGTAGCTTCGGTTTCGCGAAACAAGCACGTATAATCACGTCGTTGGGCACAGTTTTCTCTCCTTGCGCGGAGTCAGAGCCGGCGCTGCGGCATCGCAGGGGGCGGCCGGCGGCGTCGATTCGGTCGCGCACAGCAGGACGGGCCGGGGCCGGCGCGCATCGAGCAGACGGTCGGCGGAGGAGCAGCCGCGGGATCGAAGAGGCCCACCACGGCGGCGGCGCTCGGCGGTGCTCGGCGCTCCCGCTGCGCTCTTCTTCTCATCGGAGTTCCTCGCGAAGGTCGGCCGCCGCGGCTCGCTGGCGGTGAGGCACGCTGAAACACTCGGCGCCAGTCGCGGCTCTATACCGATGAGGACGGGCGGCCGGGTCGCATCCCCAAAACACGCAACGGCGGCGGCGACACCGGTACACGGCGAGCCTCTCGGGCCTGATCCGCGGAGCAGAGCCGAGGGAGGAACGCGGTGGGGGGCGCTGCGAGCAACGCGCGGTGGGAGAGGAAGAGAGAGCGAGGGAAAAGGATCATCCCTCTGCCCTCCTCACTTTCTTTCTCTCTGCGCGTTAGTGGTAAACGTAGAGGCCGCAAGAGCTGCGGCCGCACGAGGTAGTTTCGTTCCTGCCGGTGTGTATTTGACACGTCAAGCTTCGAGTCGTTTACTGAGCACGCGATCCAAAGGTGTAGTTGTTAGCAGCACGAACAATTTAGCCTGGGCACGACCCAACTTCACCAAACTGCCTTAGTTTACGCTCCTAAAGGACCCGTCTCTTCGAGCCGTTGTCAGAGAATTACGGAAGTAGTTTCTAGTTTGTTTTCACTTCACTTATTCTGAACACTGCACAGATCGAATTCAAAGTCCGCTAAAGAGAAAAGTATATACACGTTAGGCTTCAGGTAACCTGCCAATCTTTTCACATTTTGATTCTAAACTTCGTTCCGCCGAATTTGCTTTGAGAGCGAGCGATTAATATTGTAGGTCTAGATCCAAGTTGCCTTAAGAAACTAGAAATTTCAACTCCTCTTGCGACAAAACAGGTTTGGACCTAACAAACGCTACGTTGTTCCGGAAGTTGATTTCTACCATGGCCTACTTACGGCTAAGTAAAAATCAATAGCGCATATCTTCCAAGAGTGTGCGCGATGTGCGGCGATGTGTACAAACCTCGGCCTGTCCCAACTTGGCCATATGCAAAGAGCAAGTCGTGTCAAGATGACGCCACAACAAACCGAATGAATTTTAAATTTTGTTCATACGCAAACAGTACAAACAAGGCAGCCGTTGTACGCCCCATAAAAAAAAAGAAAAAAACCTTTGAACGATGAAAACAACAGAAGTAGGAGCAAACAAACTGCTAAAAAGGGAGAGGACCACTCACCCAAGAGTTCACGACGAGCGCCGCTTCCCGACTGCAATGGCACTTTGCCGCTTAAAATGTGTGCCGTCAGCTGAAGCCAACTTTCCAGGAGCTAAAAAAAAAAAAGCGCTTATTTGTTGGTGGCGCATAAGACTGACGTAGAAGTGGATATTCTCCCGACATTTTCCACGTTTGCCGGTAATACACCCACCTTGAGTACAATGAGCTCTATAGCAAGAAATTGTTCGAATGATATGTCGTTTCTAACGGGAATAATGTTGCGTCGAACTGACCGCAATGTAATATAACATCAGCGCGTATCTGTGGCTTGTAAAGGCGACCAGAGAGCTCAAAGAACAACGTACCGCCTGCTGAAAACTTTTTTACACTTAAGCAAGATCCCTAATTATTTACGCAATCTAAATTGAATGTCATTTAAAATTATTACTGGGCATCTCCACTTTTTTTTTCCTATTCGGAGAGTCTCAGTGCAATTAGAGAAAAGTGAGTTGTCATAATATATAACTTTGCACTCCATTCAAAAGGAAATGTTTACGCATACGCCCTGTTCCTAAGTGAAGACTGCTTATTTTCAGAAAAAGTTTGTGCGCTTGTGGTGATACATATCAAATCAAATTGAAAAATTTAACGTCATAGCGTCGCCCAAGCGAAAAATCACGGGAACCGGGCTCTGGCAGGTGGTATTTGGCAGGTGGCATGGTCAGTCGTTGATTAGTCGGCGGGCTGTGAAACGCTGCGAGACCACGTGATATGGCAGAGTTGGCAGCAACCGCCAACTCTAGTACCTCATTTTCAAATGAGGAGAGATGACAAACGAATCCTACGGGACCCTGAGAGAGAGAGAGAGAGAGAGAGAGAGAGAGAGAAGGCAGAGAGAGAGAGAGAGAGAGAGAGAGAGAGAGAGAGAGAGAGAGAGAGAGAGAGAGAGAGAGAGAGAGAGAGAGGAGAGAGAGAGAGAGAGAGAGAGAGAGAGAGAGAGAGAGAGAGAGAGAGAGAGAGAGAGAGAGAAGGCAGAGAGGTTAACCAGGAAAGCTTCCGGTTTGCTACCCTGCACTGAGGAACGGGAATGAGGAGTTTATAGGAGAAAGATAGAAGGGAATGATAGGAAAGGTAAGGCGGCGAGGAGCACAGTCACAGTCACGGGACCCTGACACGGCTTGGTTCATACCTATGTCGGGTGGCCTCTCAAATTATGTGCTATCTCACGACTGTATGGTAATGAGTATGCGTGATATAATAGAAGCACAAACTAACGGGACAGTCATTAATATAATAGCCAAGCATGTTTACGGTATCCAGAGTGGAGCCGTTAACGATGTCCCGTCATACCCGTACAGATGCTTGCTGGAAGATAATAGTACATATATTATTCATCGGTTGTGGTCATTGTAGTGGTGGTGCAGTATTTATGTTAGAACTGCTATTCCCCGTGATTTCTATCTGTGCGTCTACCTCTTCAAAGCTAGAAATTAAGCGTCACCAAACGTTTCCCCCAAAACGTTCTTTCCAGGAAGTCTTCTTAATACTGCCGTTGCTATGGAACCATGCGTTGCCTCCCTAGCCGTGGTTAATTTTCTCAAATCACCTGAAATTCTACAGCTCAAAACAAAATTACGATTGTGGGCAGTTCATTAGTAACAATTCCATTAAGCTCGGAACACTTCTTCTTTTTAGGTTTTTAGTTAGGGAAGGCGTGCACGCTAGCCTTTCATATATGTACTTCTCATTCATCCTTTCAGTCGTTTTCTATGAAATTTGTGAGGTGTAACTTTATGTGTTGATCTATGCGAAGGTGTCGAAAGACGCCCCTCAGTTATTTTAGGGCAGAATAAAATTCTTCGTGCAGAATTCACTCTATAATATTTATTGAATAGAAATAAAAGAAACCCGCAGACAGCGAAGCCAAGGTAAACACGGAGGAATGTCTTTTTTTATTTGTGGTGTTTATGAGGAAGTAAATGTGAATATATTTAATGGGCGAAGGATAACTGCTTACAAAGTTTTGATGCTGTAAAAGTAAGAGGGTACTCGCACAGCTCCCTTCCTCCTCGTTCGGCCATGTTATAATATACTCGACACTGGCGGTGGCTAGGTTACAACTTACACGTAGCATAAATACTTACGAAACACCAGATTGTTTATTCGAGCCAAACGTACACAGCATACGCAAATGACACATGCAAACTATGCACATTCTTGGTGCCCACAAGACATAGTAAGCAGCTTGTCTGGGTGTGTAGATCATGGCGGGCCAGGTATTCTCCACGGCTTGACAGCTTAATGTTTCTTTTGGGAATTAATCTACCTACTCAATCACACAAGCAACGGAGATCATGACTTCTAATCGCACCGTAGGGATGAGGTTGATTTTTCTTCTACTTTCAATTATCTCCACATTACGTTACTACTTCCCATTAATAAAAAAGAAATCCCCTATGCTTTCCTTTGTGTTAGCGGCTGTTGGCTCACTTTTTAAACAGCACAGATGCGGCTTGTCGCCCATTCTGCTTTAAAAAAAAAAAAGAAAAGACAGAAGTTTCACTTGCCTATAAAAGCGGGTGATCCTCCATGGAATGCCTTTGTGCTAAGCTCTTACACTCGCCCCAAATGACACGAACTCCAAACTACTGCAGCTGCGTACTAATAGAAGCAAAATATAAAACCACCCCCTTTACCGTTTAATCCTGCTGTGCTGCACTGCCCCCTTGTGAAATTTCATTTTCGAGGTGTGATCACGTGGTTCAATTTCACTTGGAAAAATAGGATAATCGGGCCTAACTTCCACATGTTCAGGCTATACACTTAGGTTTGGATGGTCAACTAATCATGGCTGTATGAAAGCTGAGTTCCAAAAAAAGTAGACGTGCAGTCTGGTCTGTGTACCCATGAAGATATTCGCCTCACTTAGCAATTTCGAAAAACAGACACAGACCAGATTGAGGCATATACTGCACATCTCAAAAGCAAGTGGTAAAAGAAAAAGCACTCCTCATACCAGAGAAACAATAACACAGCTTAAGATTACAGAAATGCTGCAGCATTAGGCACTGTTAATTTGTCATCGTCACTACAAGAAAAGGCATTTAACAAATAGCCAGAAGTGCAACTACAGCATGATTGCAATGAAGTGGTGCGCCCTCGAAGAAAATACTGAGTGTGGATGCTGAGCCGCCCTTGAAGTCTCTGCATCGAGTTCCGCCCATTGCAGAGCAGGTCTCAACAAATACCTCCACATGACAACATAACTTGATAATTTGGTATTTTAGTATTTGGTGCAACAGGCTAACACTTACTTAATGCTGAGTTAGAGGAAGAAAATGATTGAGGTACAACCCAGATGAACCTAGTTTGCAGAGTGGAGGATCAATTAAGCATAATCAGACACAGTTTGCTGTAGTCCAACTCCTCCATGGCTGTCTGCAAACATCAAGGAAACACCGCTGAAGCACTGGTTCCAGCCAGCAACTCATCCATAGTTGTCTGTGAACCTCAAGGTCACCCCAGCCAGGTCTACACGACACGAAGAAGTCAAGGCCATTTTGAAGACGGATGTCCCAGGAGGCAAGCCAGATGGACAGCGGTGACTAGAAAGGGTAGGCAGGTCACTGCAAGTGTGCGGCATTGCGTCGGGTAATGTTGTATATTTGTGGAAATATGTATGAATAAAGTTTGGCAGGTTTGTGAAGAAGCAGCAGCTTCAGGTGTGTGAAGCAGAAGTGAAGCAGAAGAAGCGAGCGCTGCTGGCACCACACACTGCATGTACAAAGAAGTGAGTGATGTCTAATCCTCACACCACACTTGAGGTCAAACTGCGGTGTCAGATGACCTTCAAGAATGGCAGCAGTAAAGCTAGCGCTTTAAAAACATGATTTGTGTCACAGTAAAAAAAATAGGAATTTATTCACTGTAAATATTCGTATGTACAACATGTAAAAAAAGCATGTCATAAGATGTTTATGTACAAGATCACTGGGGACAACTGGGGACATGTTTTCCTTTTGCGAGTAGGAAATGGTTTCAATAGACAACACATTTTTGTTATGCAACTACTGTTGAACAAAGACAATGGGGAAATGGCATAAGAAAGTTCCAGGTGGTATGAGTTCTACAAGAGGGAACACTCACACTTCTTATTTTGGACTTCTCTTTGTACAACCAAAAAGAGGGATACTAACACAGGCACTCGGTATTGTCACCAACTCTGACACAAGATAAGTACAACAAAAAAGGCGGTATCTACAGATCTGTCATTAAGGCAAGGTGCATACTGCCTCTTATACAAATGCTGACAGAGAATTCATCAATATCTTATTCTTCAAAAAGGAAAGCTGTTTTTCCCTGCACAGATCATAAATAAGCATGCAGAGATATATAACATTAAACAAACATAAAATGCAAAATGCATTCATTGTAAATATTTCTTTTTCGGGATGCAAATACAACACAGTTATTTCCAGAAAAATAAATTCAGCCTATTCGAACAGCAGCAATCTGGATTAGCATATCGTTGATAGTAATCATATCTGCACAGTATATGAAGCATACTACAAAGTTCACAAAGCTAAAGTTCTGGACCAGTTGCTCCAGCATGTTAAAGAGGAATATGAGCTGCTATTTCACATAAAACACCGGGCAGAGAAGTGGACAGCAGAAGCGGTATGAGAGCATACTTTGTAACTATAATAGCAGAAGTTTTGCAAAAGTTCAGATGACTAAGATGTGCACCGAACATGAATTTTAAAAGGAAACAAATGGGTAGTAACTCTACATATTATTTAGCAAGAACAAAATAGGTTAATACTGATAGTCCCTGAGTGAAAAACTGGGCATAGCAGACTGAATGTAATGCAGAAAATGTGAGAATAGAAACGCACTACAGCTTAGACGGAGGAGCTAGATTGCAAAAAACATCTTGCTGTGTAAAACGAAAGCATTAGGCATCTCTATTCATTCCCCATTTATACACCCATGTTATCAAGGTAAAGGCAATATCATAAAAACGTTGCGAACATGTTGATCAACATTAATATTTTCAGGACAACTACCATTTACATAAATTGATTCTTGGCTTGAAAACAAGATTCTTCAACATGGCACAGAGGAAGAAAATAAAACTTAACGGCTCACATCTGTGTTAATTGAATGCAACGTGGCACATGTCCTCAGCAGCTCTCGTCAACTAAGCCAGCTCTTCTTCAAAGGTACTCCCCATCAAAAGCAATAACCAGTGGTAAACACAGTAAAAGCAAATGACATTGAAACTTACTGCCCATAGCATTTCATAACCAGACTAACCTTTCAACATGATGGGCATTAGTCATGCTCTGCATTGCTACCAGACAAACAATGACATATATATAAGGAAGCCAAGGACAGGAAAATGATGACATGTCCCGTATTTTGAAGTTTACATTCTGCTTACACAACAGCATTATGACTTATACTTTGTGATGTCCATACACCATCATTGTAAATATCTGTTCTCAACAAAATTAAATGTGTATGTGAAAAAGAAAGATCTCTTCCTGAGCTGTGCTTGCGTGCAAAATAATCACCGGCAACGCCTGACAAAAACCACACAGATTTCGACAAGTACGAGCAATCAGGTTTTAAATAATTATTTCATTAATTACCAAAAGCACGAACCTTACTACTGCAAGTTGAACAGCAAATAGAAATGGGGCGTCTGAAACCATGTGGCTTTTTGAGCTGAACAATAATTTATCTGAACATTAGACTGCATCCACATCTCGAATACAGAATAAGCACGTAAGAGACAAAGCCCGTGTGTGAAAGCTAACGTTATATCATTTGAAACGAGATGAAATGTTATAGAAATCCTTACTAAATCAACTGTGATGTTTCAAAAAGCCTCAAAATATGAAGAAAAATATGAAGGTAGTGCGCATCAGAAATAATGTACTCTAGTAACATGATTCGGCATTAGTTCTTACATACCTCTAATCTTCATGTACAGCCAGCAGATGGCTAAACAACAACTGTTTTGCCAACATGTCCAACTAACAACAGCAGAAGTCTATATATATTTTTTACTCATATTAGTCCCTCTCTGGGATCTGCAAACAATCAGGAGGAACAAGTGGTTAGCGAAACTCATTGCGTCTGTGTTCTGAGGGGCTCGCATCGTTTCACGTAAGTGCTTTCTTGCAAAAGCTTTCGGTACAGGGCGATGTACCGGGCCACATTTCTTGTTTGTGGTATCAGGAAGTCAGAAGAGAAAGTGAGTTTGTCTTTCAGCGATGGCCGCAGCTGTGGTATCTGGAGGTTTCGCAGGAAAGCTATCACAAAGGAGTAGCAGTTGTGTTCTTTTTCGTCATACCTGGAGCAAAGAGAGGCAAAAAAAATCAAGATAGGCATCAAGCTGATTAAAAGAAAACAATGCCTCACACGTAATCCACAGCATGTTCTACCAAATTTTCGATTTGTCCTACTAACGACTCTTTGACGAACACAACTTGGAAGATGTGCTGGCTTATATGACGATAATGGATTTTATGGTGCAAGGGCAGCCTAAGGCAAAGATAACTGGCCAACATAGGTCGGTAAAATGTATTGGTGTGATAAAACAATGAGGGTGTAGAGGACCTAAAAGATTCATTTGTGGTGTATAATAAGATGTGGAAAAATTAAAAGATGAGATTAGCAGTCAAGAGCCCTGAGCCACCACGTCGGGGTCAAAGAAGGACACAAACGTGGGTATTTCATTTTAAGCAACTCTGGACAATGACATGTACTTTCTGCTCCTAGTCTCTGACACGTGATTAAAACATGAATAACAGTAAGCCGGTCCCCACATCTTGAGCAATGTAGTGCTGCAGCATGGCTTAAAAGATGTAAATATGTTGTGTATGTGAGTTCTAAATTCTCAGCGAGCACAAAGCCTCTTCTTTAAACCTGTCTCGTTTCTCTGTAGTACGCCTTCCTTTTCTGGACTTAATTGCATGCAATTTATTTTGCTGTGTTTCGTTTCTGTCACCACTGCTGTCAAGTCACATTCCTGATGTATGGTTCAAGGTCCTGGTACGGCATTGTTGCAATGTGTGCCATATTACGGAGAGTGGCTGACACAGCAGGTCTATTGGCTACATCATTACCTAGGTATGCTACAGTGACCTGGCATGAACAGGCTGTGATTTTAAGCTTCGATTTATTAGCAAACATAAGGTTGTTCTCAGAGGAGAGGGAAGATATCATGCTTAAGGAGTCTGTGTAAATAAGAGATGCACATATTTTCACTCCTATGATGCGTCTTGCAGCTGAGAGGATTCCATTACATTTGGCAGTAAATATGCACATTTTTTTTTTTCTTTAGTAACTGGAGTTCATGTGCTAATGAAACTAGAAAAGATTTGGAGGTGTCAGTGTTAAGCTCATCATGCTCTACATTACATGCAAGAACATGAACTGCTGCCGCGCAGCAATCAATAGCCCATGTTTTCCCAACTCGATAAATGACATATGACAATTAATGGCCTGCAATTCGCAAGGGGAAATTATATTTTTTATGGAGGTTGTTTGAAGACTGGAAATCGATGTATTACATTTTCAATAAGCACGGCTACTCTAATCGGGTATGGTGGTTTTCTTGATGGTTTGATCGCAAATAGCTGGGTGCTAGTTGTATCTCGCAGAAGCTAATAGTGTGGACGCTCAAGTTAGGACAGCGGATTTGCAGTGCAAGTTATGTGTGTATACTGAACTGACTGTAGTGACCATCGTCTGCCTCGCCATTCCAGTGACCATCAGTACATCTCAACACAGAGCCTAGCGGCTGCACTAGTTCAGAAAACACCAGTAGCGAGACGAAGTCTGAGGTTGCACAATGGGTCAAACATTTTTAGGGTCAACATCAAAGTTGATTGGTACACTACCACCCTATAGCTAATGCATGAAAGGACTACACAAGGCTCAAGAGCTAGTCACGAGCCATACTCCATGGTTGATGGAGGAGGTTCATAGCTTTCATACACATTTCAGTCACAACTGTTTGATGTGTGCAATGAAGGAAAAGCATATCATCAACTACAACAATAAGCAATTTGTGTTCTTTTTGATTGACAAAGCTGTGATAATCCAGTGTAATGTTGGGATATGCTGATAGTCTTTGCACAGTTAAATTTAACCCATTGCCATCAACAAAGCTAGAGAGTATGTTAGCCCCTAGCTGGATCTGGCACTGACAGGTGGCCATACTACAGAATGACTTAAAGGTTATCTGGACATTGCCACGTATACAGAGGAAAATGTAAATTGGTTTATAAGAAACGAAAGGTATAGTATCCCTCACACTTTTTCCGTGGACACCTGAAACATGCCCTAAGAAAATGCAGGAAGATGGGAGTGAAAGCGGAAAGAAAGAGGTGTCATAGTGGAGGGCTACAGAGTAATTTTGACTATTGAGGAATTTCAACGTGTACTGACATCGCACAGCACATGAGCGCCTCTCCAGCTCACCTCCATCAGAGTAGAAAATGCTTTTAAGATGTGCACGCTTTTAAGATACACATTATTTAAGGAATTCATTTTAACTGACTCCTCCTTAGGGAACACCGTTCTCCTCTATAGACTGCTCTGACGTGGTGTTTCAAACACGAGCCATAAAGACACACTCAGAAAGGTAGCTTCCAATTGTATTCAGCATGTTACCAGAGACTTCAAGGGAATGCTGATCACGGAGGATACCATACTATAATGTTGTATACTGTGCCTTCTCCAGGTCAAGAATACAGACAGATCACGCTGTTTATGAACAAGAGCACCCCAAACTTATGACTCAAACACAATAAGGTGGTCAGTTGACTGGTCAGACCTGAATCCAGCTAGCAAACTCAAAGTAATAAATATGATGGTAATTTATTGGTTTAGCCACTAGCTAGGATGACTGGCTTGTTTAGGAAGCACATTTAGTCATGCATTATTTATCATGCTAAATAGCATCATCAATATCAGCCAAGCTATGCCCACTACGGGACAAAGGCCTCACCTAGTGACCTCAAATGAACTTCAGCCTGCACTAAATGAGGACACACTGTTCATACAAACTTCACCTCATCTGCACACCTGCCTTTTTCGTGCCCTCTGCTATCTTGCACATAACATAGTAAAAGGAACAAGCGAAAGAGTTGTCATCGCAACTGTTGGGCGAACCACGCTTGTTGGACACGTATGAAGAGTCAAGAAGGGCAACTCACCGTTTACTTTCCCAGACATCCTGGCTTTCTGTAATGGATAATGTGTAATCCCAGAATTCGTGCCAAGCAGTTCCTTCGTCCGTAATTACTGGTACAGCAATGCACTGTGACCAGGCAGGCTGCTTAGCAACTTTCAGGCCTTCCTTGTCGAACTCATGTATCTGGCCTAAGGGAAAAAAAAACAGAAGAAGACAGATTGGTGGATGCAGCACACAATGATTGACTACTGTCACAGTCTCTCTTTTAGTTATCATGCACACGATTCAACACATTGATATCAGTGAGATGTGAGCACTATATATACAACTTCAGCAGGTGCTAGGCTCTTGTGCTACGTCAATTTCCACAACAAAAAGAAACAGGAAGCAGAACTTCTTTCCACACCCCTCTACTCAGGTATTGCTAGCTTGTTTAGTACACGCACAAGGCCCAGTGCTTAAATTAACACCTCGTGCCTAAATTTACAGTTCACATTGCAGCCCTATACTTTAGACTAGTTATTACTCCATAAAAGCATGCTGATTTTAGGCCAGAGGCTGAATGCGTGATGTGAAACCAGAACAAGCAAAAACAGAAAAAAAGTGATCCAAAAGTGTATGCTGGTCAAGAACAATAACGCTACACGTCTAAGTGAAGCATATAATGTAACCAGAGATTATAACACCAAGAATCAAGCATCAAATTTGCCACCTGACATATATTTTAACAGGCACAAACCTAGGAAATCATAGTCACTGTATATGTGTACCTGTCCCCTTCTTTGTCCCATTATCCCCTTCAAAAGCACTAAAAGAAATATTGACTCACTACTGACGTAACAAGCATTCACAAGTGAAAATGTCTAAATCAATCATGCATTTACCTTTGGAATCTGTCACTCCAGTGTGAAGGTCTAAGGAGCTCGAATAGAGACTGCAGAAAAGGATAAATTGCTATTTAAAACATTCATATTTAGTACAATCTAAGGTGAATAAAGAAACACCTTGCTTAACAATGTGAAGTGCAAGCGCATGCGGCACAAGAAGGAGAAGGGGCAATGAATCGTGCAACAGAGCTCGTGTAATGTGCAAAGGATCCACGACTTCAGTGAAATAAAACGTTTTTGAATTTAGGAACAAACAAACAAAGATGACGAATAAACAGAGGACTGAGAAGGATACTGCTCACTATTAACTTCTTAGTTAAAACAAGCAAGGATTTCTTTTAGGGAATACTATTTCCTATGGAACAATTATGAGTTTATTTTGGCGATATAAAGTGGTATTCATGTGCACCAAAAACAAAAAAATTATTATTGCCTTTTTGCGAAGCAGAACAATTCACTTACCAGTAATTAAAGCAAAACTGGTAATTGATCACTGGTAAACATATATAGCTGCTCAGGCAGAAAGTATGTTATTGCAAAGTAACAGAAGGCAAATGCTGAAGCGCTAGTTGAAAATACAAGTGGGAAAACGATTTTTATGCGGCAGGTATCTATTATTACTACCGAGTTGCATGTTGACTGAGAGGGCGGGGCATGCCATGTGCACATGTTAAAAAAAAAAATTAGCCTTGGTTTAGCTTGTGGTTAAACCTGGAGTTACGCGAGAGTAATCTGCATGGCTAAGCTTAGTTTCGGCTTGAAAGTAAAGATATGGCTTTTGCACATAGTAGTTTACTCTATGGTTTCAGCTTCATTTATGCCATAGGGGACACTTTTGGCCACTAAAGTGCGATGAGGCAAAAGCCTCTATCATGCGGTCGTCCGAAGCCCTCCACTATGGCACCTCTTTCTCTCTGTTTTCACTCCCAGCTTCGCGAACCTGCGTGGCCGAGGGATAATGTGAATGCAAGGTTCTTGGCAGGCTGATTGTGAAATCCCCCTCCCATATGCAAAGAGAGGCCCGAATTGGCAACTCCTGCTAAACGTAATGTCAGGAAGCCCTACGTCCAGTTCATACTCGGCCATGTCAGCTGCCAGCTACCGCCTCCCACGACTTTGTCTTTTTAACGGCTCAAGGTCAGTCCAACCACGGCCAAGGTGCGACCAGGACGAAAGTGCGATCACGGAGAAGAGGTGAAGTGGCTACCGTAGTGTAGCTCTCGCTACAAAAACAATGGAACTACCACTAACCACTGTAGCAGACAGAGTACGATATTTCTTCATGATGCTTACGCATGTCTTTGAGTGTCCTTACATGCTTAAGAAAGTAATGGCCAAAACGAACAATGACAGTAAACAGCCCAACACTTAGTCATTTTATCAATATGGTGAAGCCACACTGTCTTCAGGGGCATGTATGACATCTGAACAGTCGTTTAAGACACGCACTGCACTCCTTAACTCAATAGTACCTCATCTCACTATGCCCCTGCCTTCTGCGGTTAATCAATTTTCTTTATTGCATGAGAATAACTCCTACTCTCGTCTCTCATAGCCTGAGTCGCTTTGGGTCATTAAACCCCCAAAACCAAACCAATCACTCCTAACACCAATAACTCCAAGGCTACTGACCTCTTTCCATTGTAACAAATTTTCAAAATTTGAATTCAATATATCATTATTTTCTTTTCATTTTTCAGTTTAAACAAAAAAGTCTAATATCTACTCTTGAGCTTCAATTGCTCCCCGCTCTATCTAAAGGGATTCTAGAGCATAACAGATAGCCTTCAAGGGATGAATGTGCAAAGTGTGTTTTGGTATGCGAATGAATTCCTTGTTTATTATTGGTAGCTTACTCATCATTTCAGCAGAATGCAGAAGTCCTGCAATGACACACCATTTCAGTTTCAAGTCAGGTGGCCTGACTTTTATGCGGGAAGTTCCACACGGTACCTGTAATAAGTTTCTGAATAAACGTATTTCTTTTTTGGAATGGTTCATTTGCTGGATGTACATATGCCCCCCCTGTATACAGCAATGGCATACCTCCAATACGCCACTGAGTGCTTTAAGACCAAGAAGCATGGAACAACAGACAACAGTCTTCAAGCAAATTAAACAGAAAAGCTGCGAACCTCACACAAATAACAACCTTGAAGCACTAAGGATTCAGATGGAGAAACTAGGTCCCCAAAAGAACATGTTTCTCCAGTGTTTCTGAAAGCATCCGGCAAAAACTAAGGCAGAAAATAAACTGCACTACCACAAAACAAAACAGCAACCAGTGCATTTAATCCAATATCAACTGAAAATTTACATAATCTAAATAGCATGTTTGTGTGATACAATGTGCAAATGCTCTTCCTTGCTTAGTGGAGACCACCGAAAGTCTGCTTAATCATGTCCAAACAAAAAAATAAAGAACACACAAAATAACATTCCATGCAATTCACAAAGTGTACAATCTGCGCTATTTATGAAACACTATTATCGTGTAGCAGTACCTATAAGGAGCTTGCACGAAACGCTGAGAGCAGGGAGCGATCGGAACATCACAGATGAGAGTGGCTTGCACGCATCAACAGACGTGGCATTTTCAGCAGTTCGGAAATACCAAGTGCGTGCACGTAATTTCATGTCAGATAGCTAAATGATTATCGATGTACAGCAGCGCGTATGTCGCACTGGTCAATTTGTTTACTTTTTTCGCAGCCGTGCGTCTTGTGGTTTAAGTCAGGGACGGCTCCGCGGTTGCTTTGTTTTTATATGTGCACACCGATGGGGCCCAAACTGGATTGCAGTCAACGAAAAGTTTAGACGGCCAACCTGCAAAATGAACACGTGAAGCTAGAATGGCGTGCTCCTGCTACAACCCATGCCTCAATGTACATACAACATTCGAGGTGCACGCATAAGTCACTCTCGTCTGCAATGTTCCGATCGCTGGTCTTGTTGCCGCATTCGTGCAAGTGTACCTTTGGTATTTTGAAAAACCCGCAGTCGTTTTGTCCGGACTTCACCTTTTGCACTTTAGTCTGCGTTCGGCTATTACAGCCCACGACTGCACAGTAGACCATCGCTTTGACACTATTTGCGCGGCCCGCTCCACGGTCGTTTGCTGCACTGTACAGGAAAATGACACTCCAAAAGTTTCGTGCAAGTTCCCTATACTGTCCAAATTGGACAATGTATTAATGACAGGGAAATAACCATTGCATATGTGTAGCATATGATGCTTTGTCTCATGCTCACCTTGTCAACATTTAAAAGGCATGTAACCACAGGTGGTGAGGTGGATTTGAGTATGAGCCAAAAGACAAAGACAAGATCATGACAAAAAAAAAAGTGCAAGAAAGATTACCAAATCCTTAATATAAATAAAGTCACTGTCTATTGCACTAATTAGCATGGACTCAATTTCATTATTAGAGAGGCCATCGGCTTTTAGACTGCTTTGACTGCCGTTGCTAGCTTTTCTATGCATATTTTATTGTCGTATGCCTTTTATTTTTTTCCTATTTTAGTGTCCTGTGACATGGAATCAATTTCATTATAAAAGAGGCCATCGGCTTTTAGATTATTTTGATTGCCCTTGCATATTTTATTGTCGCATGCTTTTTATTTATAAAGCAGCCACTGAGACACTGCTTTTGCTACGACGGCTGGGATTTCGTATACTGTAGCAAATTCATCCAAGACTTGGCGATACACCTGCGGTTCTTTACGCGTCTGTTGGAACTATGATTGTTGGAGTGTTTAGCTAGTTGCAGGATACACCTATCACGGTAGGAGTTTCCCCCACATGGAACCGTGCAATGCTTGTTTGGCATAGCAAAACATTCGATAGTCAGTACTAGCCCTGTTGTTCCTGTGTTTATTCGTCGTCCTCGTTATTTTGCGCTACACTGAATATTCGCGAACGTAACGTCAGATATGTGTGGGCAGGACAAAGTTTAGTAGTTCACGCCGATAGTTTAGTTCGCGAAAGTTGGGCACTTCTCCATTACCCTCCGCAGCGCCATTCACTTCCCAATGACAGAGCACGCTGAAGGCATAAACTAGGACACGATACTTACTGTAGAAAGTCGCCCTTCGATGGCTTGATCACGACACAACACGGAGACTTCTGGGAGTTCTTAAACGGATACGGTATCCTGAACGGAGGCACTCGAAGCTCGGCATCTTCAAGTTCGAGGCCACAGATAGGACAGCTTTTAGGCAGCTTGAGACATAGAACGTTTGCGCGCTTCTCGCAGTGCTGGAAACACAAGATCGCCAGATCCTGGTCGCCCATAGTTTCGCCCGCTTCGCACAAACGGGTCCGAGGGATTGCAATCCGTCACGATGTCACCGGTGTCACTTCCATGCGACGACTCAAGTGGGTTACGAGCGCAGCAGTCCGCCGTTGGGCCAAGTTCTGGGTCGCCGACAAATACGCGTCAGCTCACTTTCCGCCATCGGAAAACTGGCACAGGAAGATGCGGTAACGGGAGCCAGTTTATCCAGTTGCGAAGTTGCGGGCAAGCGTAATCACAGCTGCCCACAGCAAAAGTTGCAAGTTGTTCGCCCATACGGTGCTGCCATCTGAGGGATCTGAGGCCGACTAACGCTGTCAAACTAAATTTCTTTAATTAGTTTTCAAAATATTGGTGTATATATTCAATATACATTTTGGGAGAACTATTTTACTGAAACTGAAGAAGTTTACTGAAGAAAAAAAAAATCACGTCGTTGAGGCGGGAGTTTCAAATAAACAAGAAATACAGGAGCACCAGCCTTGCGCTTAATGGTACATTTTTGCTGTCATTTATCCGTCCGACTGTCCACAAAGCGCGGAAATTACTATCGGAAGTGCCCTCATCATTGCCGGGCGAAGACAGAAGGCAGCTAAGAAAATAAAATAAAAATTAAAAAGAAACGATTGAATCAACGAAGCACCTTAAAAAACGTCCCACGCACCCTGAGATACGGCAGACGTCGTTCCAGGCTAATCGGTAAATCTATGTCCGCATTCTGCTTGCTTCTCAGCCTTCGCGACTTTCAAGAAGGTGCTAAATAATATCAGAAATTTTCACTTTTTGTAAATTTTTTTCTATTCCAACAATGCAGACAGCTGTATCCACTCACAATTGTGCAGGGTAAGGTCCGATGATCACTGTAACTCGCACAGGTGCATGCGATCAACGGCGGCAGACGACGCAATGTACAGTACACCAGCAGAGATGCGCATATTTGCTCGTCTTCTGCAGACTTAGTGAGCAGACTCCTCATATTTCCCCCCTATCTGCTCGTAGCAAGCTATCGCTGACCTTAGCGTTTTCTGCGATCCTGAACCGACCTAGCTCTGAAGATCGAGAGAGTCCGTGGTGGGCACAACTAGCGCCTCACCGTGTAGAACACCTGACCGTAATGCTGCGTAATTCGCAATAAATAGTACGCTAGATTTTTGTGCGCAATCTATTATGACTCCAAAGGCAAGTTCAAAAGGAGGAATTTTTCTTTGAGTTTTCCAAGATTTCGTGACAAAGTTTGAATAAGCCTTTTGGCGTGAAGGGGCGGTTTTCATACGCTTGTAGCTCTCGTAATGTAACGACCTTGCCTCCAGGACTATAACGACCGTAATGCCTTGTAAACCGCAATAAATATTATGCCAGTTATTTACGGTGTTGGTGTTTGTGTGTTGGGATTTTCGGCACATAAACTACTAAGGCTATCATGCGCCAAGAACAAGGTTGTTTGTCTCTGCTTTTTGAATGTGATCAATCCATTTTTAAATGTTTATAGCTTGTTGAGGATCACTGCTTCCTTTAGGAACCCGAAAATGTGAGAGATTTCAACAATTGCATAT
Organism: Amblyomma maculatum; assembly: GCF_055883805.1. Lineage (NCBI taxonomy): Eukaryota > Metazoa > Arthropoda > Arachnida > Ixodida > Ixodidae > Amblyomma > Amblyomma maculatum. Next base: position 370,431,187 of record NC_139344.1, on the reverse strand, counting down.
TCTCCCAAAAGCAGTCTGGGATGAAAAGGGATCTGTTTAGTGTAAAATGGTGCAAAATATTTCTGTCTTAATTTCTCTAGTTTAGAGTAGAATGTGATTTGTTGTTAGTTCACTTTCACACCCTTCACACAAAGGTTTGTTTTCTTTTTTAAGAATGAAGCCATGTGTTAGGTGCGTGTGCCCGATGCGAAGCCGACATAAAATGACTTCGACAAAACGTTTTTGGTGACTGCACGATGCCCATTCTTCAATGACTGGTTTAACAAAGTATAATTTATTGTTTATTTCATTGTTCCATGAAACCTGCCATTTTGATCTCAGTTTTCCCTTTCAGCTTCATAACATCTCTATGTGGCATGCTGACTAGTTGTACTTCATCAGTAGTTGTACTTCATCATTACAGGCTGCTGCGGCACATGTGTCAGCTCTCTCTTTGCCGCGGATTCCAACATGGCTTGGTAACCAGCAAAACTTAATTGACTGCCCCTGTGTTTCTGCAGCTATTACGTTATGTATTATGTATCCGATTATTGGTTCTGTAGCATTTCTGTGATACAGTGCTGTGATTACGCTCAGAGAATATGTATAAATGATTCTGCTTCCAATACTTTTCTGTAATATTTCTTCTACAGCCACAGAAATGACACGACACTGAGCTGTGAAAACCGATGAACACTCGGGCAAACGTACTACTTTCTCCCATTTATCTTGTATTACAGCGCTTCCAGTGTAATGCGCTACCCTTGTCACACGGGCATGCTTAACCGCGGTTACGATAACCGTAGTTATCGGTAACCGCGGTTACGGTTGTTCACACGGCGGAACCGAACGCGGTTAGCCCGCTAATTACGGTTGGCGCGAACCGAGCTTGGCAACCTCGGTTTCATCGCTCAAACCGTGAACCAGAGTAAAGATGGCGGCGTCTCTGAGTGGTACGTGCGTTGCAACGCTAATAGAACTAAGATCAGTTGCCAAACTCTCCGGGTTCTCCATGCTGCTGAAGCGGCGCGTCAATTTTAACGCGCGGTGGCGCTGCCGTCGAAACAGGCTCTATCTAGCCGCTGCTTGGCCGCTGTCGAAGCACAATCAAACGCTGCGGGCCCGGCCGTTCAGCTTAGCATGTAGCATTCGGGAATGTTAAATTACTTGGTGTCCTAAATGCCGTACTTATCGTTAATTACTCACAGTCACCAATCAAATCTGAACCGTGTGTGGCGAGCATGCTGCAAAACTTTACTGCAGCAACTCGAGCGATACAGGTGAGCGCTGCTCAGGCAACGCTACCGTTGTTTTGTTTTTTAGGAAAGTTGTTTTGCTAGTTTCTTCCCCGAAGTGGCATATGAGAAACGTGCAATAATGTTAGAGATATGATCATTGCAAGGTTCATCGTCAGTTCGAAGTATGTTTCTGCAGTTTCTGCTCAACCGCATGCATGTGCATATGTTTAACAAAAAAAAAAAAATAATAATAATAAAAAAATAAAAATACCAGCGCTTTTGCAGCAAAGAGCCGCATTTTCTGTGGTGCAGTTTAACGGAATAAGCGAATTTTGCGCATTGCATTCATTTCGTCAATATATAAGCATGCATGTGACTTTTAGCCGAGCGCCGCGCGCAATAGCTGTGCCGCGAAAAGAGCGAACTTCTGCTTCTTGAGTTGTCGGTTTCTTTCTTCCAGCAAGAGAAGAGAGCTTACACAGGAGGTTAGATGCCAACAACTCGAGACAATAAAATTTAGTCTTTTTGGGATTTCCAACTGTGGGTTTATCGTTACTGGACTGCGCCCGCGTCGCAAGTACTTTTCTTTTCTTTTTTTTTTTTTGCGACCTTTCACGCAGTGGGATACAGATAGACACACAAGTAAATGTAATTTTACATTTTATTCACAGCACTTTTTCACACTTTACTGAATGCACAAATTACAGCAGGCGAGACTTCTTCCTTGCATTTTTAACCTGACTAGTCACATATTGCTCCTCTCGGATAGGAATCGTGTGTAAAAATGCATCCGCATTGCCAAATAAAACTTCACCACTTGCACAGCGAACTGAGCAGGCTACAACCTATTCGGGGTAGCTTCCTGCTCAAAAGCAGGTACAGAACAGATTTCCAAAAACTTTTTCTGTCTTAGTTTGTCGCTCGACCACTGACTTGATGCCAGTTACCAGTTCAGTCAGGGAGCTTGAAGGGTGCTTGAGCACTCCAGGGACAAATGAGCGCTTGTCAGTTAGGGAAAACCTTCGGTATACATCCTTCAGCGAGGTTCCATTTGCCCTTATCGATTTTTACTTCCTTGCCATTAATGATATGACTGTACGTCTTCAGTATGTCTTCATCGTAGAAATGAAGATCGCACACACGTGATTTGTCAGAAATTTTCCAGTCAACACGCGGAATCGCGCGGTCCCATGCCGCACGGAGATCCGCGTCACTCGGAGCCGAGAAAAAACGCCTCGCTGTGTTGTCGCTCTTGTAACCGCTCGCACAGCCCGGCACGCAGCACGTCGGCATGGTTACTGTAGCCCCTTCAACTTTGCATGCTAGCACAGGCAGCACAAAAAACGATCACTGCAGCAGCCGAGTCGGGAACGCACTGTACTCATGCTGCCCGCACTGCACGTGTTCAACCCACGTTCGGGCCGACGAGAGCCTGGTAGAACTGCAGCGCCACTCAAAGCAGCCAGCGGTGGCGGCGCCGCGAAACAGCTCTCAGTTTTGCAACTGATCTTAGTTCTATTAACGTTGGTGCGTTGTGCCTCCTGCATCTCTGGCATATCTGGCTGCAGCTAGGAGACTTCTGTGGTCGCATGAAGCAACGATGATTTTAATACGGCTGTGGGAGGAGAGGCTCCACGCTTTGCGGGCCTGTACGAGAAACGCACGCATTTATGCGGCGATTGCTGCCGACCTCAACGCTGGCCTGCAAGCCATGGACGAAGGGCCCTATAGCGCATTCACGTGTAGCTGCACAACGTGCATATACCTTGTGGATAAAAACATTACCGTAGTGTTATTAAGTCGTTTATTGTAAGAAATTAATGGCAATTTGGTTGTCTATTTGGAAACCACGTGATCGCTGTCAAACCACCGAACGGTGGGCCTAATCCCCGTGTGGCAGCGGCGAGATGACGGTTTCCTGTAACCACGGTTCTTCCGGCTAACCGTAGTTAAGCATAACCGCGGTTAGTGTGTCCGTCTGACTATTAGAACCATCTGTATAGAACTCTGTATAATCTTTGTATTTTTCATTTAGTGCCAAAAACTCTTGTACTATGTGTTCGTGCGGTGTTTGTTTCTTTTGAAAGTGGGTTTATGTGAACTCGCACACAGAGGGAAAATGGTACCAGGGTGGCAGTGGGCTTAGTTTCCGGGCAATATTTGGAAGTGAATTCAGTATGCTTTAATTCCCAGCATATTCGTGTTCAAAATGGAGGACTAGCGGTTTGATTGCTCGGGGTTTCTAGATGGGCAGCTTGTGACTATCGGGTGACATAGGTGTTTCGGTAAGGATCTTATTTTCAGTACATATGCACATGTAAGCATTGTTTTCCTGTCTTTAAGGGGTGTTTCATTTGTTTCAACATAAAGGCTTTTTATTGGAGATGTCCTATATGAGCCAGTTGAGGGGCGCAATCCCATGTTGTGTAGTGGATCCAAGCGTTTGAGATGCGATGGTCTCGCTGAACCATGCCCAATGCTTCCATAACCTAGGGTAAAGCGTATTATAGACTGATAAATATGTAGAAGGCATGTCCTGTCGGACCCCCAGTGTTTTCTTGACAATAAGTATGTTTAATGATTGAGAAGCTTTCTTTTTGAGGGCATTTATGTGGGGTAAAAACTCCAACTTTTTGTCAAAGGTAATTCCCAGAAATTTATGTTCAGTTTTTAACGGTAGTACGATTTTCTCTAAGTGTAAGGTTGGGGCAGTATGCAAGCCTCGTTTTAGGGCAAACAGAACAGCTACTGATCTCTGTGGAGATAATTGGCACCCATTTTTATCTGCCCATGTGGCTAGACTATTTATGGTTAGCTGTACTTGCCGCTAACACGTGGTTATGTTAGAAGACGTATATGCAATCTGCAGATCATCAACATAAAGCGAGTACATAATGGATTGCGGGATTTCTCTGGATATTGCATTAAGTTTTACAACAAACAACGTAGTACTTAAAATACATGTTTACGTGCAGATAGGGCGAACAGAATGTTAAAAATAATTTTTGTTTACTTTTTACCTCACGGCCATGTCAAAAGACATGTCGATTCTACTTGAGACCTATGCTGGTACATCGACGATGGCCAATGTTAGAAATGGCGACAACGAGTCGGGCACGGGAACTGCCGCTTTGGACCACCGAGGCAAGAACTCCTCCCGACTGAAAGAGGTGGAGCGGTCAAGAACGACGATAGCGAGACGCGGTTTGAGGCAGTAGCATAGACGAGCCGAAGAACTCGGTGTTCTTTTGTTGGTTATCTACTGGGGTAACGAGTGGACCGTCGGGGACAAAAGGTCTCAACTGGCTCCGTACGGGCCGATACCGCAAAGGCGACCGCACGGGCGTTCCCCTTTCTGGGTAGCCGGACGAGGGGCAAAGGGAGCTGTTTCCAGCTACGTGTCTCCCTCCGCGTGCTGACGGCGCGCGTCGGTTTCTTTGACGCAGGTGTGCATTCAGCCACCGGTAGACACTGGGGCGCTTCTTGTGCCGTCATCTTGATCACCTCAAAGGCTTCCTCCTCACCACCAATTCCCAACTCTTTTGGAGGCGTGTCATCAAGAGCGAAAAAGTGTGAAAGTGCGTGATACTGCAGGACACCCCTTCAACTATGGTCCCGCCCTTCACCTAGGGAGAGTAGGGAAGACAAACTCAATAAAAATATACGAGTGTTTAGGGGAATTGCTGTTCCTTCTCAGTTACGATTCTGGTTCTTGATTGACACTTCAAAGATGTAAATAAACAGTCTTCTTCGTCCTTCAACTCCTTACTCCTCGGCTCAGCGGCACTTCTTTCCTCTTTCCTGGGTGAAGCAGGCTTCGATGCGGCCGAGGATTCGTCGAGCGGCACCCGAGTCCCACGTCTAACACCAGCAAGCCAGCGAGCGTACCGGGCGAAGACGTGCTGCCCTGCTGCACGAGTGAACAACCGAAAAGCCGGAAGCGTAAAGAGGGAGAGACAGAGATTTATTTAAGAATGCAGATTAAGCGTGCAGCATATCGTATGCCATGCCGATCCGGATAAACAGCGATGCTATTTGGGTAGTTAGGGGAAGCCTTAGGATTACAGTTTTGTCTTCTAGTGAAAGTTCGCGTACATAGAATAGAAGCCCCCGTAGGTTAGTGGCTAGCGTGAGCCGACCGAACACGTCCCTGTTCACCCATCATCACATGCGAACCGAGAAATGAGGCACCGGGGCATGATGTATAACGGCAGGAAAACGCAAGTCTCATGTTTGCATAGAAATAATCCAGGATCGAGTAATTTTGCAGTTCAATGCTCAGCACTTGTTCCAACCAGTACACAGCTGAAAGAGATCACGTTTGTCGCGAATACAGCAGCACATACAATATGGCTCGCACACTTGAAGTATACCCATGCCAATCGCCCCTCTGGGAACTGGGTAGACGTGGTCAAAGCAGTTGGCAAAGCTAGCCGTCGCCTGACACGGATTTGTGTATAGTCATGTTCCAAAGTCGCTATGATTACATCTGTCGCTCGTAATTACATCTGACCTCAGATGGAACGAGCATATGTCATATATTTCAAAAAAAGCAATGCGCAAGCTTGGTTACTTGAGGAGGTCGCTTCGACAATCAACACAAGAAATCCGTCTTTTAGCGTACAAAACGTACATTAGACCAATTCTTGAGTACGCCTCAGTAGTATGGGACCCGTATACCCAGAAAAACATAACACAGTTAGAAAGCATTCAAAGAAAATCGGTTAGATTTATATTCAACTGTTATAGCTGGCAAGTATCTCCGACGGTTCTTCTAAACAACGCAAAATTAGAGCCATTAAAATTGAGACGGTATAGGGACAGACTGAAATATATGTACCTACTATATCATGATACGCTGGGAATAGATAAGGATGTGTACATTAATTTAGTTTCTAAGCGCCCAACACGATCTAATCATTAGAAAAAAATTAAAGAATTTTCTTGCAGGACTAACGTGTTTAAAAACTCGTTTTTTCCACGGACAGTACGTGAGTGGAATGCGCTCACCTCGAGTACAGTGGAATGCCCGACGGTCCAGGTCATTCTGCGGCATGCTTAACAGTATTGAAGCAAAATAGAATTACCATCGTGTCGTTGTGCGCAATGCCTTGAGTGCTTCATATGCATGATTGTTTTCATTGTTTGTACATTTAGTTTCTTGCTCAAGTGACTGAGCATGCGTGGTTGTGTCATGCTGCTGCGTAAGCGCCTTGTTGTTTTTGTCGCGCTTTACTTTTCGTTACTATTATTATTGCTGGATTTCGTCTCTTCTTCTCACTTAAATTCTTGCGATGTTTTTCTCTATGTTCGTTTTCTTGATGTATTATTGATATGCCCACTCCTGCCTAAGGCCTCAAACTGAGACCGGCAGTATCCTGTAAATAAAATAAATAAATAAACAGTTTCGCGAGTGGCATGATCTCCGGACAAAATGAATCCAAAGATATCAAGACCTGAACCAAAGGGAGGTAGAACTAATATGGGTACTGGCACGCTCGGTGAACATGGGAAGCGAGATGGCTCACAGTATAGCTCGAGGTTAGGTCTGCCGAAGAGTGAGCCAAGTTGAGTAATTCCTTTCACGATTACACTGATCAGGCGGATATATACGCGCCGCCAGACAAGCTCGACAAAAATATGGCTGTGGTTTAGATTCGGGTAAACGTGTGAAGCGAAAGCTGAAGCACGGTTACACGTGGTAAAGCTCTTTATTCAACAGAAGGTATTTCTTTTGTTATGGCTAGGAAGAGCCTCCGGTGATACGTAAGGAGGTTCGTCTTGGTTTGAACTTGGCTTACTCTGAATCCGTGGCGTGGCTGCGCACTCGATATTGACGTCAGCGATCATGTGTCTCACCGCGTAGCTGCTCACGCGTTAAGCTACTTCCCACATCAGTTGAACTTTGACTTTGATCTTTGGTGGGAACATATCTACCCAAAGTGGTTGTGGCAAGTTCCAACTTGACATCGAAGATGTTTGATGGTCATCGAAAGCACATAGTGACATTGGATTTATTTCTCTCAGCGAAACTATCGCTTCAAAATTGTGGGAGTTTAAGCATGGCTTTAACCTAGTTACAGAGCGAAAGCTGTAAGTGTTGCAGCGATAGCCTCTGTAACACCGCCTTTTCAATCCACGGTCTTTTCATAATTTTTATAATTGGTTTGCAGGAAAGGCGCGGTATCTGTCACACACATTCTGTAGACACATGAACCAGCATTGCATGACAAGTTCGTGACCTTCAAAGTTTTTCAAGGTAAAATTTGTTTCCATGCTGACGGCTTGAAAACCTGGCGTAGTGAAACTTTCGCTTCAAAATTCCAGTGGTTCATTTAACTCTGCTTAGGTGCAGTTACGCGAATGCACTTTTCTAGCTGTTGCATGTTCGTTTCTTTTTGCCTTTGCCGTTTATGACACACATTTTGGACTAAGAATCGTAGGTAGGCTCTGCTACCTAGCGAGAGCCGCGAAAGACTGCTGTGCTACGGTGTTTTGTGTCAACCTCGCTAGATGGCGCAAAGCGTCTAACTGGAGATTCATTGTTTGGTTTGTGTTGAATTTTGCATGCGCAGATTTATAAACGTTTTCTATAGCTCCCCCAAACCAATAATACACCGCAGACCAAAACAACCACCAGAGCTGGAAATCAATCTGGACTCTGTCTCCAGTATGTTTTTTTCACGCACAAAAAGAGATTTTGGGGGGAAGAAACAAAGCAAAGGTACATTTAGTTTTCTGAAATAGTTCATCGGACCATACAAAGTAGACAAGCCATACTATCAGACAAGCTGACAAAGCAGGCAGAGATGGAATGCGTGGAAAATAATAATAAAAAAAAACTAGGAGCGCGACGCCTCATGCGCAGCCTCCGCAGGCCATACTCGATTTTTTGAAGCCGCGTTGTCTTCTCCCTCTCAGGCCTCTTGTTCGCACTGAATCTCGATGTTTTTAGCCGCTATGTATGCTCCGGTATAAAGTCCGTCGAAGTGGCCTCCTGAGAGTCCTCGTCTGTTCGTAACACCTCAGTTTGTTAGAGTGCAGAGGCTGCACTATAATCAAAGTTATAAGCACAGTGGAGAGAATGCAGGCAACCATTCATCAGCGGGTCCGTCAGGAAGACTACATATTCGAACTAATGTTAATTGTATGGCTGGAAAACTGGCTATGATGAATTTTCAGTTCTTCATTTGCTAAATTAAACAAATGATTTTCGTCTGAAACAATACATGCACAGGATACTCGATGGAATGAAAGCCCCGGATGGTACTATTCCGTGAAATCTTTGCATCCCGGCATGCAGAATTTATGGTGTAGTTGGGAGGTGACTAGGTTGGCGACAGGTATCTCGATATGGAGGAGGCTGAGCAGCAACGTCCAGCCCTCTTCGAAAAAAATTTCTGGCTACGCCATTGAATCCAGGACAAGATTTCTTTTAATTTTTGCTGATTTGATTTATTTATTTACTGGCACCGACGTCCTTACCCTCAGCACCCCCTTGCATCCGTACGCCGACAAAGTAGAAAGTCGTTCTCGGGTAGTCAGCGTGGAGAGGTATGCACGATCGGGTGAGGAGGGGACGGATAGTGGTTCGATGCCTGGCAGTGGCACGATGTTTTCTCAGTGGCAGTTCGTGCGTACACGCTCCGGTGGCAGGCTCTGTGCGCGTCACTAATTAGCCAAGAAATGCTTTCGCATTAAAAGGCAGGATGGAGCGCTGCGTCCGCTCCTGACGCGAGCCTTTAGCTCGTCGAAACTAGCACACATGTACCCGACATAGCACAATCTAACTTGCACGGAAAGCGGCGAGATAGCCGGATACGATGACATTCTATGCAGCTAAAAAATAAAAAAAAAAGCGCCGCCACCAGCGTAACTACCAGTCTCTTCTCTAGAGCGGTGGGCGGCTATACCGACCACCTCAAGCCCGTTGACGTAAGTCCGGGCCGCCGAGTGGGCTCACAAGGTCGCCGAGGAGCCACGGGCTCGAAGCAATCTAGCGCTCACATAGGGCTCAATGCTGGCAATAAGAGTTTTCCGATCCAATCCGCCGAATTCAAAAAAAAAGAAAAAAAAAACATCTGCTAGTCGGTGAACTTGCATAACCAGGACTCGGGTGCGACCTGATCCCGGTGACCATCACCGAAAACGCACTCCCTCACCGGCAGGAACATGACTTGGCCACCCTGGTGTAGTAATTAGCCACCACCTCCCGTATGAAAACTATAAACCCCGCGTATTAATTATCCTTTAAGTCCACTACTGAAGTATATGTTCTGACGCCTTCCATTCACCGACACCGGAAGTCAAAACCGTTTGCGACTTCCTAGCACCTAATTTATTAATAATTCGACAGCCATGGTATTGCGCGTCTTCAGCAAAACAAGGCGCCTTGAATTCCAGATAGGCTCCTGCGCACAAAGCTATAAGGCCTCTACTACAGATGCTGAAAAAGGCGCTTTGCCTGGATTACTGCACATAGAGAAAGTCGAACTAAATATTCGGTTTCTGCACTCACTCAAAGTAATAAACATGAACACAAGTGCATTCATATGCCCTTCATGGGTTTATTTCTTGTTTTGATTTGATCATTTACTGACAGCAAAACAACAATTATAATTTAATGCCATACACAACCACTGAATATTTAACGCCCGCGGATTAACACATGTGATTTGCACACGGCTCGCAACACGCGAGCTTATCGCACAATCCGAATGGCGCTGCAGGTGCAGGGTGTACGAACAGGAAGTAACGCAACATTTACACGCCGCGGTAAGCCTAATAAATATCTAAAGTTGAGCTTCGAGTCGGTTAAAAGGCTGGCAAGACAGGTAAAGCTGGCAAGGCAGGAAAGTCGGGCAAGTCAGACAAATCGGACGAGTCGTTAAGCTACCCGTAATAAAAAAAAAAACATACAGCAAATCTCTCATCAAGAAGAAAATAAAAGGTTACTTGGCTAAATCTACGCGTTATGGATGCTGCGCAGGCAAGCAAGCGCACAGAAGTCTTCAAGCGTCGACCAGTTACCTTAAAATAAATTCTATACAGCAAAGTTTTGTAGCTTCATAACAAAGTAATTTTGTGCGAATGTGAACAATGGTATTTTCAAGATTCATCACCATGAGCAGCATCCGGGCTATGCCCATTGCAGGGCAAAGGCCTCTCCCATATTTATCCAAATAGCTCGGTCCTGTGCTAGCTTCGTCCACTTGACCCCCGCGAACTTTTTAATCTCAGTCGCCCAGCTACAACTTTTTGCCGCCATCACGCTTGCTTTCGCTTGGAATTCAATTTGTTACACTCAGCAGCAGTGGCTTAGTTAAGGTCTGTTTTCTCAACACCTGAAACACCTGTCTCATTACGGTGTGTTTTATTTTTTTCGTGTTTTCCTCTTCAACTGAGCTAGAATTATTACTTAGTAATAAATATTACAATTTTCTAATAGTGAATTCGTAAACATAACTTTTTGCTTCTGTGATTGAATAAAATTTTCCCAGAAAACAATTCTCTCGTAGACGTGTACCATTCTAGTCCAGTAGCTATGCATCTTTGTAAAGATTAGACCTCCTATCACCATATTTTTCGAACATGGGGTCAAAAGGTGACATTTTGGTACATCAATGTTAGAGAAAAAACAACCTGTCATTGTGAATCGGTGCGAATGGAGCTTGACTGCTTGCCTACGGTCGTGTCCTGACATCGGCAGCCGCATTTCGTTGGATGCGAAATTGAGAAAAGAACACCCGGGTGCCCAAATCAATCCGGAGCCCTGTACCACCGCGTCCTACACAATCATTTTTTTCCCCGCAAGCAAGATGCACTGATGAGGACTTGTTTAGTAATTGCGCCAAAGTAGTGAGATGTTCAGAAATGTTCAGGATCAGCGTCCATTTTACGCTTTTTCGCTATGAAGTTTTCTTGTCAGAGCTTCTTTCCGATCTGTTCTGCAATCTCTCCCAGCAGACTATAGAGTTTTTATAACGGTCGACTTCACGCAACCGTATAAAAATGGAGTCCCTCAGGACATCCGACTTGCTTTAGGTTATCACTGGCAATGTCACATAGGACAGGAGCACTGGCAATGCTGTCATCATGCACCATGTGTGAGCGCTGCATTTAAAATGGTGCGCTGATGTTGAATAAACATCAGCTATGAACCAACTAGCCCAAACCAAAGTACTTCAAGATGCGCACTCAAAGGGAGACACTTATTGCCTCTGGTCTCAGATAACATTGTTTTTGTTTTTCCTGTAAAGACACTTTTTGGGAAGCTCTTGCTGCGCTAAAAGCTGTAAAGCGATCTTCATAAAGCGAAAAACTTATGATGGCAAGTATATTTTTGCACGAAATGGTCGTTCACCACCTGGCCCTTTATACGTGCACAAAGTGTCTGTTTACTTTGAACTATAAACATGGCACGAGTAGCCAGCATGCGGCGGTATGTGGGCGTTATGTACCAGGTTTATGAAAATACACCAGGTGTCTTTCTCGCTTTACCTGATTTGTGTTCAACATCACGGTATATTGATGAAACTTGCAGTTTTGCTTTTAATATGAATGTTTTAGCAAGAAAACAAGTGTTGTTCATAATCTCCAACAAAATCAGGGCAGGACATTCGCCACAAACCGGATTGCTCTGGATCTACTCATGGACTTAGTAAAACCACGCGCGTCGCTGAATATTTTCAGGGAAGATTTCACCATTCGAGGTCGATATAGGAGATCAACAATCACTTTTCATATTCGGCCTTAGAAGCGGTTACTCACTCACTCACTCACTCACTCGCTCACTCAATCACTCTCACTCACTCACTCACGCACTCACTCACTCACTCACTCTCTCTCTCTCTCTCTCTCTCTCTCTCTCTCTCTCTCTCTCTCTCTCTCTCTCTCTCTCTCTCTCTCTCACACACACACACACACACACACACACACACACACACACACACACACACACACACACACACACACACACACTTTAAGAACACAATATGGTGCGGGGGAGGGAAGAGGTAAGAAAGCTGTATGGCCTGTCCAGCGTATATTACGTGTATACGTCTGGCCATTCCTGCAAAAGAGAATCCGTTTGCCGGTCAGGTAAGCCATTTAACTGGAATCAGCTGATATTAGCCAATTTTAGAATAGACTGACCCTATCAATTAATTAGGGAGATAGGGGAATTGAGGAGCGCGAGTTCGCAAGCTTAGAATAAAAACTGCACCCCTCGCCCTTCTGCGCTGTTGCGCCCCCCTATTCCTTTACTATCTCCTGTAGCGATTGGGTCACCCTATTCGACTGGGTCCCTCTAGTTTCTTTCATCCATACATTTGGCAAGAACGCTCGAGAATATCCTCTCCACCTTACTGGTTCGCGATCTCCATGTCTCTAGTGGACTGCATTTACAGCAGCACTGTCAAAGCCCGGATGATTGCAATTCGGGACATCATGCTAGGTTTCTTCATGACAAGGGATCAGTGGCAAGATCAGAGGCATTGTCTGAATTAAAAAAAGTCAAATAAATATAAAAAAGATGAAGCCATAATTTATTCCTTGTTTGAGCAGAAACAACTGGATGTGCTGCTCACGTCCGCCTATGGCAGGGTGCCTAAATTATCCTATTTTCTCCATCTGGTCAGTTATGGGTAGCAGGAAAACACGATTCAGCCCACTTTTCGCCGTGGAAAACTGGCACAGGAGCATGCGGTAACGTTAACCAGTTTGCCCAGTTGCTAAGGTAAGGGCAACCATAATCTCAACTCCCCGACTCGCCGACCAAGCAGGTTGCAAGTCGGTCGTTGGTCTAGTGAGATCAATAAGTATATGGGGGCTGCTATCTGAGGCTCACTAAAGGCAATGCTGGAAAACAGTCTCTTGCTGTCTTTGCTCTCGCTAAACTTACAAAAATGGTCTTAATTTTTTTATCCTTAATTGTTTATAAAACAGGTGACGACTCTGCTGAGCCTTTACGCTAAAAAAAGAACACAACAATACAATTGCATCACGTCGTCAGCACGTGATTCGGAAATCAACTGGACATGCAGGGGCGTCACAAGCCTTTTGCCGGCGCTTCCTCTGTCCTCTGTACCTATTGAACCTGGTACTGCGATTTGATATATGAAGAACTATAAATCTACACGAAACCTTTAATTACTTCATTAAATGCTGACAAATCGATTATCCTGTGAAACAAATATTCGATTTCGACATTTACTAAACGTAACAATAAGAAAAGAAAACAAGTGTTCTCCGTACTCTTATTCTTCTTCGCTTTTAATTACTTCCGACAAGTTATACAAGCGTGATAATTTTCCGCAGTTTCCCACCCCAACAAACCCAACGCACGGATTAGCGCATCTAATTTGCTTATTGGTCACATGCGAGATTCTTGTACAGCGAAAAATTGCGCTGCGAGCTGTGCAAATACGAAGGTACGGGAATAGGAAGGCGCGCAGTAGTCGTAGGTAAAGCCTTGGCTGGAGTCTCATAAAAAGTCGGACTCTAAATCGAAGTCAGACATGTCGGGTGAATCGAGTAAGTCGGGTAACTCGGGTAGGTTCGGTAAGTTGGGCAGCGGCCTGTAATAAAAAGAAATTATTATTGTTATAAAGAAAACGCGGCTCTTTAAATCAAGCGAACTACAGCTACGTAAGCTAAGTATTATAAACGTTACCCAGGCAAACAAACGTATAAAATTCCACAAGCGTCAGCTAGTTATACTGAAAAGAATTCTGCAAGCATTCCTTCCGCTCAAAAAGCAGAGTAATTCTATGAGAGCATTGTTATTTTTAAGATTACACAACCCGTAAATAATTATCCCCGGTTGTGAATAGCGGTCACAGAAAGCGTAAAGTCTCGTGTAACGCAATTTATCGTGTTTATATTCACTTCTTTATAAAAGAGTCTGTTGGTTTGTGTTGGAAGTGGACAGCTGCAGCTGTAGGCAATAACACGTTGTATTGTAACTCAACTTTCCAACTTGTCTGCTATACAGACAACTTTGCTTTCTGTACGCGCGGATGCTGAAATGTGTTGCCTTATCCAACGTACAAAAGCATGGAGAACAAGAGCTAGCATCACACTGAATATCTCGGCTGAATAACATTCCATCAACACATACTGAATTCGAAAGCGAAATAGAAATATATCACACATTTCAAGCAGCTAAGCCATTTCAAATTGAAGGACCTATTATCTTAGGGCGGCATATCGTTCGATTCTATGAAAATACCATGCCGGTCAACGGCCTAGAGTTCAATACAAAGATCACCTAACCTATTAGCAGATTACACAATTCACAGATATGGGTCAAAAACAACAACCAAAACCGGCGTTTCGTTCATAATCAGGCAACAATTGGGGTCGCTGCATAATTCAAAAACGGTTCTGTTTACCCCACTGCTGTAACACCTTTGGGGCGGATGCAACGGCTACCAGCAAAACACTAACCTGCATTTTGGACAATACCCGCCATATATATATCAAACATTTACTGATAGTATCTGCATGCTGGAAGTCCTTAAAAATCCAAATGACACAAACCCATCCATTGCAGGAATCAACCAAATAAAATATCAGAAAAGACACAATAGAATTACCATATGCAGAAGGCAAGCCGGAACAAAAAGACATGAAGCAGCAGGCAAATTAAATAAATAGCTACGAGATGAAACAGAAATTACAGATCTTCCTACAATTCATCTAAAAGGAAACTGAAAGAACAGCAAGCTAAGAAATGGAGCGATATATAGAAAACGAAAGAGAAACAGAAACATACATATCAATGGAAGCGAAATGTGAAACACATTCCGCTATTTTCAAACTAATCCAAGGCAACTTCAGCTCATGGCCACGTCCCATTTTACTTGAATAGATTGTATTAAGCATTCGAGTCGCTCTGGCCAACACATTACGAAATTCTATCCCTATCAGATTACCTGTGTTATGACCAATTTGTTTATGAAACAACTAAGTATAGCCTTAGAAGTCAATGTATCTGCGAGGAAACTTGAAATAATAATAAAAAAATAAAACAGATGCAATTAAAACACTAACAGGCATGATAAGAGAAATCCTAAATAAATCCCACTATTAGCTCGGTTTGACCCCCGAAAAGAACTCTGTAGCCGAGAGGCAGGCGGCTCAAAGGCTGACAGTTTAAGTCTATTAGAAACACAAGAAAGACATTACAAGTTGTCACAAGACAGGTGAAATCATGAAGAGGCAAACATTTCCCTTCAGCAAGAGCTGACTTTTGTCACGCACACTTTTCTAACTTAACCTTAAAGTGTAGTATTGAAGAATACGGGCCCAGGCCATGAAGATGAAGATATGGTGCTCGCCTGAGTTAGAATCAGAGAGGAGGAGGAAAAACTAAAAATGAGAACAGTGTACAAATGGTTCCTGTTGGCCCGGTCGTCACTTGGCTCCGGCCGCTGATGGTGGCAGGCAATATCTGTTAAAACCCCTTTTATTTCCCTCTTAACAGTTCTCTTTCATATTTCATCACCTGTCCTAAACTTCAGATCTATTTGGCATTCATTTCTTTTTTATTTTAAACTGTAATTCTCCCCTACACCACCGCGATACACCACTGCTGCGAGAGAGGCTTCCTCCTAAGACCTTGCTCAACACTCTGCCTTACCAACGTATTTAAAACTAAAATACTGGAAGCCTCCATACCTTACAGAAGACATATGAAAATGCCGCTCTTTTATTATTTTTGTTTTAATAAAGGTGTACAGGTGCGGCCATAATATTACGGTTCACGCCTCTGGTGTTTGAAATTTTCTAACTCCTTCTGTAGAGAGGATACGACTGTCAGTCGTATCCGTTCGCGAGGGCATGAGTAGCATGTGCTTACATATGTGTATGGTACTTCTTGGTAAATGCTGGGTTACGCGAGATAAAATATTTTATCGCCTAGGTGTGCCTTGTATTAATATGGGCGGGACTGTACACTCCATGAACCATTTTTATAAAGGATCAGAAATTAAAACGTTGGATTCATATTTCCAATTAAAAAATTGGAATTCTTAAATATGCCCTTAGCAAGTAAAATGCCATAGCGTTGACGCTCGACTCCCATTTGGGCACACAGTCAATTTGCTGGCCGCGACCACGACGCTGTTGCGCTGGCGCCTATAAATGCAGCATATCTTCGCTCGCCGAACGAACACTGCCAGGCAGAGCTCGACCCATCGAAGACTAAGATATCTTACTCGACGGCGAATGAACAGACGAAGCTGTCCACGGGCATTTTTTTTTAATTTTATTTTACACAAGACGGTGCAAGTCCTCCTTTCAACTAATTCGAACGAGCATGCCTGAATACTTAAGGTATACCGTGTAAGACTAGCGAGTCCCTGGTTAGATACCTTAGTACTGTCTTAGCAGGCACTTTGAAACGGAGCTGGTACTCTAGACGCGCTTAACTCTACGAAACGAAACAAACTGGACACGAGCAAGCAGCAGTACGGAAGCAGCATGTACCGTCTGTTGCAGAAGTTTGCGGCCCAATGCGCCGAGCAGAGGAGCAGTATCGCTCCCGAGAGGCGGCGCTGCGCCCGCCGGCGCTGCCTGGTGACGTAGCTATAAAGAGTGAGGAGGCTTGTTCTCTTCTCCTCATCTCGCGGTTGATATCGCACATCTTTGCTCTCAGCCGCGGGATGAGGGGAAGAGAACAAGTCTCCTCACTCTTTATAGCTGCGTCACCAGGCAGCGCAGGCGGGTACAGCGCCGCCTCTCGGGAGCGATACTGTTCCTCTGCCCGGCGCGTTGGGCCGCAAACTTCTGCAACAGACGTACACCCAACTAGGCCCGTCCTAACTCTCTCGAAGCAGAGGTCGAATGACGTGACCTGTGAAGTTATCCTTGCGAGCAATGAGAAAACTTTGTAATCTCCCCGGTGTTTTAGGTCAGCGCGCGGTCTAATGCTATCCGACGAAGACAAGTCCCCATCTCGAAACGTTGCCTTGGCGTACGAACTGGGACTACCCGCTTGTTCGGTTCCCTTGTCATGTGTATAGCGATCTTATTCCCCTCGTTCTACCCGCTATTCCGTGAAATCACTTTCAATAAAATTTTGGATGCCCTGCTCTCATCTCACAAGACGGGGCAATGGCGGTATTTGATTATGATGGGTGGAACACTGCCGAAGCCGTGTTTATTCAATAAAAAGGTCATGAAAGATAGTGAGCGTTCGCAACAAGCACAACAAAAACCTGATGGTCATGGATCGACACTGTCCCTTGCACACATTTAGGCACATGAGATCGAGGTACTTACTCCGACAGGACGCTTTCCATCATCTTCTCCGCGGCAGCTCGACCAGCTGGGTCGTCCCTGACCCTAACCCTGCCGTCTCTTCCGACCGTGTAACGCACAGAACGGCCCCTGCCGGTCGAGTCCTCGTAGAAATCTCGGCCCTCGACGACACCTTCTGGACCGGTCCTGAACGACCGAAAGGAGTTAAGCCAAAATGACCTGCTGTACGGTTGAGCCTGACTAGGGGGAATCGGAGTGCAGGAAATGCCGACAGCAGTCAGGACGAACACTACCAAACATATGTAGGCCATGGTGGGGCGGCGACCTGCATGCATGTGAATGACTGAGTATAAAGTCAACCATGCGTAGTCAGCTTTGTATTGCACGTTGAAAACATAGAGCTTGCTTGGGTCTGCGAAGATTCACAGATGGAACAAGCACTGGTCCTGGTCTTCCGCTTCTGAAACAGTTAACAGTAAGCTGAGTTGACAATACAACAGGGCGAAAGACGTCAGGAACGAGAATAAGGCGGGACAGAGCTGCCTGTGGCTGTCAACTGAAACACCGCCAATAAAATATTGACAGCAGAGCCAGCGCTCTATCCATCGTTCATCTTGTTCATGTCTGACGTCATTCACGTTTGAAAGGCTGCGCTTCCACTTATTCGTCCCATTTTTAACTTGCAGTTTTTTTTTCTCGAATGCGAAATTAGTGGAGCCTCCTTTATAGGCCACCGCCGTCTTTCCGGATATATGCGGCGTCAAGAAAGCACACAGGGCATTATTGGGCATTAGAACCTATTTGGCCTGCTTTCGAAGCATTTATCGCATATTCGCTCTACAAGGACAGCCAATGCATCATGACATAGTTTTGCGCGGAAACGTCCATTCACAGTTCAAAAGCACAAAAACCACGAACACTACCACCATTTTACCGTAGCATCGGTATAGTTCTCATTTCCCTCCATTCAGCCCTAACTCTCTTTTACTTCCCTTTCCTCCCTTCCCCAGTGTGCAGTAGCAGACCAGCGTCCGTTTGCAGCCGGCCGATATCTACACCTTTCCTTTCAGAATGTCATTTTCTCTCCCTCCTTTCTCTCTCCGTAGGTCAACAACGGCATGCAATACATGTGAACTTCGTCTGAGCACAAAGCTGATGACAACGCAGGTGGAACTCGGGAGCAAGGAAAAGGACACGATACATACTGAGACAGCAATATGTTTCTGCTTGTATATCAGCGAAAAAATTATGGCTGTCAGGAGTGTTCGCGCAGATCCCAGCACTGAGCTTGGAGGTCACGTGAACTTGCGCAAGTTATTTGAGAGGTGGAGGGAGAGGTGCCAGTGAAAGAGAGAGGGGAGGGGGGCTCTAAAAAGGCAGCCGAACTCAAGCAGAAAAGCATATCAGCGACTCAAGTCCCTAAAGCTGTGCTAATTAAACTTCGCTTCATCCACCTTACCATATATGGTCCTGGAATCTCACAAAACAAATTTTCATTAAGTGGACTATTGAGTCTGCAACAGACTACAGGAAATCAATATCAATTTTTGTAAGGGACGACGGCGGGGTGGACAAGGCCAGCACCGGACGGAATTGTGCTGGCACTAAGCGCGTAACGAGAGAAGGCACCGAGCACTAAAATAAAGAAGACGAGCGCAAAAAAGACGCGGAAGAGGGTGGACGCTGTCCCGTGACTCCTGTCTACAGTGTTCAGAGAGGCAATGCCATTCCCGTCTGCGGTGTTTTTGTTTGCGCTGCGCTCTGAAGTTCAGGTATGAGACAACTGGTCCACTAAACTAACAGATCCCACTGCATTCGTAATGTATGGCCGTCAGTCTAAATAGAAACCGTCTAAATAGTATGGTGAGTTAAGTTGAGGAGCTGTACGTTGGTGGAAATAAGAGCAGTGGAGAACTAAGAACAGGGTTTTAGACATGCACTGACATCGGACACCAAACGGGTTCCTTTTCATTTCAGCTTCATATAGAAAGCGGTAACCACGGCCAGTATCAAATAACTATGTGAATCCTTATTTGACCATCATTAGGTTAGATGAGTTTGATTGGGAAGGGAGGGAGGGTGGCTGGAAAGAAGCATATATGGTTCTTGGGAAGGGGAAGTGCAGATGAAAGGAGGGTGAACGACTTAATGTTAGGCGCTCGGGCTGAGAGTTGAAAATGTCTCTGGCCATTAGACGCTTTCTCTTTTTGAGCGACACAGGCCTCGACTAACGATTGTGATGCCATGCGAGGTATGTATCTATATATTTTCATATATCTCTTCTCATTTGACTATCCCGTATTACCTGCCGAAAAGGACTCGGTTTGAACAAAGCTGCGGACTCCCGATATTTTAGCATTAGTACAACAGATTTAGAAGTCATTGTTCTCTAAAATGAAAACAAAAATAGAGCACAGTTAGCACAAATAACATGTAGTAGCACATAAAGGTGAAAACTACACCATAAAAGTAAAGTACAAAAACATAAAGCATAGCCAATCATTGACATGGTTTAAACAAAGAGCGCGATATAGAGTACAGAAAGTGCAATTCCAGTACCAGTCTTCCACAGATAATGCGTTGAAGGAAAAAAAAAAGAGTATGCGATAAGAGTAAAGAAGCGTTATGCGTGCGAAACAGAGTTCCGCTACCTTTTATAAGGGATATCTTTTAAACTAATATTTTGTTTCATAAATCTGTTTGGTAACCCTGGTAGCCTATCTGAATTCCTAACATATATGTAGGCCATAGATAATCTAGTACACTTTTATTTTTCATTCTCGTAACATCGGGAGCAACAAACGAACACCAAAGCCAGCAAGGCGCGTAAAAAATATGCAACATTAACATGTCACATACCCCCTCACCCCTTAGCCCTATTTCAATTATTTAAAAAAAAAATAAGATTCTGCCTCTCAACTATACAAAAATCGCTAGTCGATTATCTGGATTAGCGATCTATCCACTTATATAACGAGAAGACGCATTCAAGCATGCACGCATTCACAACGCGCGCACACACACACAAACGCAAACAGTGTATGTCGTAAAGCACGAGGTTAGTTAACTGTCGCCCCTAAACCTATGGCATCATCCTCGTAAGAGTAGTGGGAGAGTAAACATTCTAAGAAGCTTACGTCACTCCCAACGCAGAAAAGTTGCTTCCAGAAAAACGCCGACACGTGGCCTATAGGCTACTCTTACGGACAGGCAGCTGCAGAACGAGCGACAGGAATGAGTTTTCCTTCCTTCGCAGTCAGCGGCGGCGTCTGTCTTCTCCGCTTCTCACGAAACAATAAGCATATGTCTGCAGCTGCGCCTTTAGGCGCAGTAACCGGCAGCCTTGGGCCGGCGTAAGGCGAACTGAACATATAAGAAACGGTAAAACAGCCGTGTCGGTAGAGAGCTGTTTTTGAGTAGCTGGGGTCGAAATTACCGACAGCAACTGCGCGGACTGTTGCCATAGCCACACTATAGATGAACGTCGTAACAAGACGTCGCAGATAAATGTATTGAATCCTCACTCCTTCCGTACGGCTACTAAGGTCTCCACCACCGCAGACTACCTTCGCAGTGACATCCACGAGCTGCTATCATCACCAGTGGTGAACCTGTTAATAACCACGAGTGTATCACATAGAAGAAGCCGTGGCAATTAAGCTTCCCTCCGAAAGTGCTGAAAAAAAAAAGAAAAAAAAAAGAACATTTTGCACATAACTTTGGGGTAGTATATATTTACGATATTCGTACTATAGCAGCGCCCATTTCTGCATGTTGTGCACGGCCAAGAAATAATAGTGGTCCGTACCACCATAAAGGTACGTACGGGGAACAATACAGAAATGGCGAGCTGAGTAAGGCGTTGCTTCGGCCCCAATCAGCGCATTGTTCACAGGGATAGTTGGGCGGATATTACAGTTGCCTGTGGTGCTTAATTAAACTCTTCCAAACATTTCAGCCCAGGAAATCTGAGCACCAGGTCACGGAAAGCATATGCCCAATGAAAATCCGGTGACTCCCCGACAGCACGGATCGAGCCGCGCACCTCCAGCCGACTAGGCGGCAGCTTAAACCATTGGAGAAGGACAGAACACAGCGTTGTGTTCCGTGCTTGTCTCTTGTCCTGTATTAGGCCATCGCAGCCGTTCACGCCGCTTATGTGTCAAGGGGTCATATTGCATTGCGAGTTTGTTTCAACTTTGTTCCCCCTCAGTAAATTGTCCTCTTACTGGTTTACGTGTGCGTGTACATATTTTATGATTACCTACAGTCACATGACTCCTTCCCTATAATTAATACTGTTTTGAGGATAAGAAAGTAATTTCTCATCATGTTTAATGTCGCCTCGGACCACCTCGTCCGACCCAACACTACGCCTGCAATCTCCACTGTTTCGTTAACATTAAAAAGCACCTTGTTTTTTCGGGAAACCCCTCGTTCAGCATTTCACCAAAGATTTATACCTAGCAAACTGTAAAGAAAGCGCGGAAGATGTTATGTTTACTAACATATTCAACCAAAATGTGAACTGATGGTTGATATACTTTCTTTTTCTGAAATTCTATGCTCGTAGTAACCACTAAGCTTTACTCAACGGAGACACGCCATCCATAGAAATGAAATAACTTGGATCAATTTGTTGCAGCTTAAAGGGCAACTCCGATGGCTTTTTCATCATTTTGTGTTTTTAGTTTAAGTACATTCCTCGGCATGTCCTGACTTCAACACAAGAAAATCGTTTTCCGAAATTACAATTAGAAGTATTTAAAAAAAAAAAGGGAAAAACAGCAAATTGAAACCGAAACTGCTTTCATGGCCAGAAACGACGTCCCAGTTGACGAAATGGTGACGTCACACTCAGTTTTAGAAAAAGACTCGTACGTGCGTTGGATGGTGAAAATAAAGTATGGAAATCATGACGCACTGCATAAAGTGTCTGAGGTAGTTCAATATAAGCCTCACAATTTTATAATCACGCGGGAGGTGGACAGTAACGCCAATATGCTGTTTGTGACGTCAGAAACTCAGTGTTGCCGGCAGAAATACTATCAACTTAAGTAATGAAAACGGCATATTTTAAAGCCGTGTTGCGCGTGAACGGGTTATCGTACGGCACCCAAATTTTGTAGAATGCGTCAAGACGGAGAGAAGAAGCCATGGTACAATTTTTACTAGAATATTCGAAAGTCAAAAAACTTCCGGAGTTGCCCTTTAACCTCAATCGCGTCGGATGGCAGCAGTATATCAACTCAGCACACCGTGTCGCACATGTTAGTAGATCATTGCCAAGGAGCACGCGCAGTCAAACAAGTATAGTCTAGCTTTCATTCATTGCAACATCTGCGGAAGCTTCATATATGACCTTCATGCACAATGAACGAACGCTGGCTAATTCTCTTCAAGGTCAGGTGAGCGGGCAGGGGTAGTTGCGCAGGAAACAATGCGTTTTATCTTGTACTTAAAATAAAACTTCGCTCACTACAATTCAGACAATGGAAGTTGCACCAAGTGAATACGCCGCAGCTCGCGAATTCGGTACACTCAATGCTCCATTCTTACCACCGCCAGTTTCCTTGATAAGCTGGGCTTAGCAGCTTGCTGGTCACCGGACTCCTCTTTATGTCTGCATAACTCTGTAAGCCCCTTATTAGCAAAATACTGTCAACTAATTCGGTGACGACGAGCAGGATCGCGGATTCTGAGAGATGCGTTGGAAGTAATAGAGATTTTTAGCATAGCGGAGACGTACCAAATTTCCAGACGGCTCATGCGCGAGCGCAGTGACATGTAGGAGTGGAACAAGGTGTGGCCACTGCACGCGCGTATGTATAGCCGCGCCCGATGAACCGGTAAATATCTATGCTAGTAGGTCCCTGTTATGGCAAATACCTCTAATATCACAATTTCTTATTCCAGCATACTTACCACCACGACAGAACGAATTTAACTTGAATGGCAGAGCCGATGGCAGCCAGCTCACTTTGTGGCTATCGTTGCTGCAGTCTACACTATTATCGTGACATATATATTACGACGAGGCTACCAAAAAAAAATAATAATATGCCTCTGCCCGTGCCACTAGGTATACCGGCCTTACTATTATCGTGACAGCAAATGTTCTATAAATACTGCGTATTATCGTGTATTATTAGAGAGTTTTAGCTTACCGTGATCCGCGATCCGCTACCGTTATCCGCCACCGCGCGTTCCACTGCGCATGCCCAGATCCCTTTGACGCTGATAGATGGCGCCACATACTGGATGTCGGCTCACAGACTTGCCGCGTCGGGACCAATCAACTTGTGCGCCCCGCCTACTCACGGTAGCGGATCACGGATCACGGTAAGCTAAATCTCACTGTTATGGACAATCGCAGCGTCGGCGGGCACATCAAGGACGTAAGGACGTTGAGCTTACGAAATGTAACTCGGTCCACGTCACGAAACGACATTGGCATAGAAGATATTCCCTGAGGCCGCGCTATAGCAGTCGGCGCGAGCGTCATCGCGGCCAGTGCGCCATGTCCATGGTCGTCAGTGACGCCAGCGCTCGTAAGCTCACTACACATCAAGTTCGTAGCTAGTTTCGCGCTGTTTTCCGCCATACTTTTATGCATAGCGTATACAGCCTGTTCATTTGAAAAGATCGTGGCGTCACCATAATCCAGAGTTGAGACAAACGGTGTGAGAGAAAATACGCGCGTGATTCCGTATCAAAATTGTGACGTAACCGTTGTTGAATATTGCAATGTTAATCATCCTCTGCTAGTCAAGTTAGAGGCTAGTTAGTGATAGGTATTCGAAACGGCGTGCACCTCCAACTGCATCCTATTCATTGTAAGTGTAGATGTCCACCGATAAGCGAGGCAGATAATGCACCTCCGTTCGCCTAAAAACCAACCACCTAAAGATGTTTAAAGATCCCTAAGATATCCCTTCGTTTCTCTGGGGACACCTGCGATGAAAATTAACAGCACACAGTTGGAGACGCACGTGTCACCGGTTCGAATATATATCGCAAACTAACCTCCCATTTTGACTTTTCGGGCATGGAGAGACAGAGAGCGAAGCCTTCTGCCAGTAGTTTCGGTGTAGAGCTGAAGCTTTTCATCACTCCACACATAGAATAAAGATAATTTTTTATTTGATTTTTAAAGACACTAGCGCTTCGTAGATCACACGGCGTCAAATACTGCGACTGGTTACGGCGCAAATGTAAGCGATCATATATACATGCCGGGCCCAATCGCAGAAGTGAGCAGGTCTATATAAGGCTGAGAGCTGGCGGCGGGGAAAAAATTGTGGATATTTGGGCATGCCTTCAACCTAGTGTGTCGTATTTACATATAGGTAAATAGACGTGTGGCGCAGATGGGACTTGACGAAGACGACGACGTTCACTGCACTTCGCAAGAGGTGTGTTGCAGTTTTATACGAGGTGTGATCGGCTGAGGCGATAGTATAGTGATCTATAGTTCCTGGGTAGAACAATGAAGACGGTGATGTTCGCTGCACAGCATGAAAGTTCAAGGTTACAATTACACCGTTCATCGACATTGATGTTTCACATGAGCGGCGGGCATCTTCAGTGAAGGATGATGTGTTCAATGGCAGTCCTGAAAAGCAATGGAGTGGCGCACGGCTTCTCTAGGCACATCATTCCAGTCTTCGCTGTTTGTACTAAGAAAGAATGAAGATGCGATAATACGGGAAGAGTGACGATGTTCAGGTGAAATGACGGCTTCAAGGTTAGTAATATCTGTATTAAGTTTGAGCGATGTAGCACTGGTGTAATTAGAATGGCCATTGTAAATAACACGAGCTGCGCGGTTCTGGACTGATTCGAGGTTGTTGGAAAGGGTAATCTGATGAGCGTCCTATACTGCGCATACATATTCCAGCTTGGGTCTAACGAAATATTTATAAGCAAGAATTCTTACGAAAGGGTGAACTGTTGGGCTAGTTGGTGATCAGTTTTAAAATTCATCTTATTTAGCGCAAGCGGACAGCACAAACAGTAAGAAAGCATGTAGAGCACAAGCGCTTGTATTGTACGTGTTTTCTTACTGTTTTTGCTGTCCTGCGCTAAATAAGATGAATCTTATGAAAGGGGACGCTAATATTAAGTTTCTGCGTAGAAAGCCAAGGATATGGTTAGCCTCGTTAATAATTCTTGCTGAATACGCTGTTAAATATGTTATAGTTAAATATGAGCATGTGCGAGGAGATAAATCTGGACAAAAAGTTCAGCCTATTATACCTTTGTGATCATGGATGAAATGTAACAAAGTAATTAAAGTCAAAGAAAGAATAACTCACCACGCTGGCTCAGTGGCTCTGGCGTTACGTTACTAATCCCAAAGGTGTGGGATGCAATCTCGACCGCTGAGGCAACATTTCAATTGACTAGAAATGAAAAAAAAAAAAAAAAAAAACGAGGACGCATACGCTAATTTTTTCCCTATCTGCGGCTCCCTTTGGGGATCCTTGTTGGCGTACATGTACAGAACGGTTCACTGTTAAAGGGAACCTTAGATTGCGTGGTCGAAACACTTTGCAAAGCGCTGCCGCCGATCACTGGCAACAATGGACGGCACCAAGTGCATGTATGGGAAGAGCAGTCGGCCATGCTTACTGCGCATGATCTTTATCGCTGGATCTCTCGGGAGTGCTTTGCAAAGCGCGGCAGCAACGCGGCATCATGCTCTCTTTAGCAGTGGACCGTGTACTTTGCTATTCACTCAATCAATAATCCTTTGATCTGTGCCTCTATTACCTCACATGCACTCGTTAACAAATAGCCGTAAGATACAACATTATGCGAAAGACCACATATAAAAAATATATATATATATATATATATATATATATATATATATATATATATATATATATATATATAGCCCCCTTTATCAAACTGCGCGAACATGATCGCATGGCCGATGGATAGCGATATGGCTCAGTACCCAATAGTCCCGCAAGGTTTGAGTCGTCTGATTTCAACTCCTCAAACCAAAAGTGCTGCCCGAGCTGGCAGATCCTACCAACTCGGCCATGTTATGCAGTCTCGTGACGTCACAATGCTCGCTGACCAATCAGCGGCAAGCGGTATCACCTGCCTACTATGTGTGTCACTATGCCAACGCCGACGCGGGATTTGCTAGAAAACGGAACATTAAAGGGCAACTCCGGAGGTTTTTTTGACATTCTAATTATCTAGTAAAAATTTTACTATAGATTCTCCTCTCCGTCCTGACGCATTCTATAAAATTTGGCCGCCGTACGATAATCTGGTCACGCGCAACACGGCTTTAAGATCTGCTGTTTTCATGGCTTAAGTTGGGAGTATTTATGCGGGCAACAGTGAGTCTCTGACGTCACAAACAGTATACCGGCGTTACTGTCCCCTTCCCGAGTGATTATGAAATTATGAGCCTTATATTGAAGTACCTAAGACATTTTATAAAGTGCGTCATGATTTCCATACTTTATTTTCACCATCCAACGCACGTACGAGTGTTTTTCTAATACTGAGTGTGACGTCACCATTTCGTCACCTACCTCGTTTCTGGCCACGAAAGCAGTTTCGGTTTCGATTTGCTGTTTTTCTTTTTTAAAAATACTTCTAACCAGAATTTCGAAAAACTGCTTGTTGTGTTGGAGTCAGGACATGCCGAGGAATGTAATTCAACTGAAAACACAAAATGATGAAACAAACCACCGGAGTTGCCCTTTAAACTCTGTTTCGCTAAAACATTATGGGGACACTTAAGTGCACCTTCAGTATATTACGACAGGATTTGAAGCAACGTTGCTGCTACAGGTTTCTGTCGTTGTAGACGTGCTCGTTGTGACTTTGTTTTCCTTATTTTTAAGCACTTATAATCGGTTTCGGATCCAAAGCCGACCACTTCGGATTGTTTTTCCACCACTGGTAGACACCAGGTGCCACTGATTCTAGCTCATTTCCAACCTGATATACGGAGCTGCCTAGACACGTCTGCACACAACCAAGCGCAGCCTGGCAGCCTCGCTCTTGGTTATGTCACGTGACCAGCTAATATGCAGCAGCCAAATGTCAGCGCCACTGCGAACTCAATCACGTCACCAGATCTCATGACGTCACACATCCTGGCGACCAACCAGCGTTTACCCATATAACATGCCAACAGCAACCTACCCGCCGACCAATAAACGGTCGGCCATGTCACGTGACTTCAATTTGAAAATCACGCTGGCTTCGGGAAACTCATAGCCTAGCTCTTAAATTTATTTTTTCGCATGCTACAAAAAAAAATTGAGTGCCGCTGCTCGCCACTTGGCTTTAAAAATCGAAATTTTCTGGCCCTATACAATGGGATTTCAAAAACTTGAGTAACTGGATATTGTTCTGAAGTGTTCCAGCTTTCGAAATTTAGAGGATATAAGCACAGCCCGCGCCATTTAATTATATAAGCCGCCAAGACAAACCGACTACGGGCTGCTCTCACACCCAAGCATCTTTCGGTCTCTACCATACGCGCCCGCACGCACGCGCGCACGCACGCACGCACACACACACACACACACACAAAACACACGCACGCACACACAACACACAAAAACACACACACACGCACGCACACACAACACACGCACGCACGCACACGCACGCACGCACACGCACACACACACACACAAGCGTGCACCTGCAATGCACAATAACACATTTAAACCAAGAACGAGTGTATACGTAGTCTGGCTAGTTGCTTTTTTAATGACATCTTCGGGAGAGCGCAACAAGTCGGACAAAGCAAGTTTCTCTGTTATACGTTGCGCTGTCGATCGCGTTGTTTGCAATTGGTTGATGCTAGCTTTGATTATTTATAGCACAAAATACTGCATAGTGCACGTCCCCCCTAGCCTGTCACTTACATATAGATTGGTTTGTTCTTAAATCCACACAACTGGTGAAGTTGATGCAGCGACTTGGCACAGCAGCGCCATTAACAGTCGAGATCTAAAATATTCGAGAAGCGAAGTGAATATCCTCTGAGCCTTGCTAGTTCGCGCTCTCTGTGTCAACGTTTTGCGAAATGCAGTTACAACTAAACTGACTGGATGAGAATAATCCGCGACTTGAGCCAGGATTCGTCATTGACAAGCTCGATGCCACGATTTTCCGGTTTGCGCACAGGTAAATGAATGTGTTGCAGACGTTCGTCTTTGCAATGATGCTTCTAGCAGTCCCTAAATTAATACTATATTCTTCAACTGATCACAAGACTTTGTGCCTGAGCAAATAGAGGAGTAGGTGAGTGTTCTTAAACTTCGTCCTATTGAGAAGAACAACCGGGGAGAAGGTAAGCCACGGTTATTTTTACTGAGGCTTCTTCCAGAATAAGCATCCATCCCACCCTAGCAAAAAGGGTATAGACAGATTCAATCGCGCCAACTATACCCTATGATTCAGTTATAGTCACACGAGCAAATATTATCTTCAGCACTTGCGGTGGGCTTTGGTCACTTTTCCTACCGTCAGTTCAGTTCAGTTCAGTCCTGTCCGACTCTTCGTGACCCTATGGACCATATCACGCCACGCTTTCCGGTCACCCACTGTCTTCCTAACATCACATAACTTCATCAGCAGTGCCTCGAGGATGCCATCTAACCATCGCGTTCGCTGCCTACCCTTTCTCCGGCGACCCTCAACCTTTTCTACTGTGGCCCTTGTCAAAGACCAAAGGCCAAGTTAACATGGTGCCCACAGATTTTTCTAAGTGCGCCGCTATACTGTTTCCTCTCGTGGTAGTAAAAACAATCTAGCACGAAACTTTTTAACGCAGCTTCCCTCCTCAAAAAACAGTAACAGGAGAGACATGCTAAATAAGTATCTAATGCAGACAGGACGACAAAACATGCCGCATGATTGCGAGGTGTCCCCTTGATTAACAAACAAAAAGTTGAATCATAAGCCGTCGCACAAAGCGGAAATTATACATGGTACGGGTAGATTGAATATTCTTTCTTTCTTTTTTTTCCAAATGGTGGCGCGCCCGGTGACTAGAACAGAAAAAAGATAACAGCCCCCCCCCCCTCTCCTCAACCCGCGCGCACACACACACACACACACACACACACACACACACACACACACACACACACACACACACACACACACACACACACACACACACACACACACACACACACACACACACACACACACACACACACACACACACACACACACACACACACACACACACGCAGCACCACCACCACCACATGTGGCTATATTAAAAGGTAAAGCTAGCGGCAGCGAAGCTTCGTGAATGCCCCGCGATGGAGCGATCACCCACAATGCGCTGTTTTAGCTGCCCAAAAGAGGCCGAAGGGGATAGATGGGGAGAACAGGAAGAGATCAGGGATTTAAATTGGCAGCAGCCGGCAGCGAGCCGGCGCCGCAAACTCCCCCCCCCCCCCCCCCCCCCTCCCGTTTCGATACTGCTTCCCTCCCCGTGGTCCTGCACCGCCCCTTCTTCAAAATCAGCGGGCGCGCGCGCAAGCCCTTCGATGGATAGACGGGCCACTTGTCCGGACCGCGCCGGTGTAACAACACGATCGTCGCGCTGACAAGCACCGCGGGTTCTTTCGGTGAAGGAGGGTTTGTACAGCGCGTTGAAAAGAGGGGGACGGGGGATGGGGAGGCTGAGCCGCCGCACAAAGGCGTCGACCAGCCGGGTCGGTCTCTAACGAGGCCGTAATCAAGCGCGCAACCAAAGCCGACCGCAGCTGTGTCAGCACAAAGACTGTGTCAGCACCTGCCGCACGTGCGTCTAGTCGCCGCCGATGAAGGGAGCAGCGGTGGCTCAGTAGCAGGCTCGGCCCATCCCGCTGCCGCCGTGACTAAGCGGCACCCACAGTGACTCCACCACCCCTCGACCCCACCGCACCGAGACCACCCCGCCGCCAGCCCCGCCGCAGGGCAGGTATTAGATGCGGTCTCCCCTCTCTCCCTGATGAAGCGATCTTCGTTTTTGTGGGGTTACTTTTTCATTACACCCGCTCGCGCTGTCCGTCCCGAGAACGCAGCACGGGTAGCGCGGGGTCTCTCAAGAAAGACGGGAAGAGGACTGCGATTCGCCGATGGCTTCCTCAGTGCAAGGAAAGGGGTGGGACACCGTAGTGTACTGGTGCGGACAGGACGTAGACGCAGGAGCTGCATCTTTAGGACTGCATCTATGAGCCATCGGCTCATAGTATGGTAGAATTAGCTGAAGTGAAATAAAGTTCATGAAATTTGGGTGTCTCTAATTAGTATCTTGAAGCAGTCTGCAGGGGTATTCTAATAAGGCGACAGTTGCATCAACCCAAGCGCAGCTCTACGGCTGCAAAGAAGAGCTATGAACAAGGTAAAAAAAAAAAAAAAAAATACATTACATGGTACCACCCAAGACAAGTCGTCAGACAGAAATGTGTGGCGACGCAGATCTTCATAGAAATGTTTCCAGAAAGCACATACCAATTCTATGAAGAACCGCTTCGCCACGCATTCTTTGTGTCTGACAACCTGTCTTGTAATGTTCTTTTTTTTTTACCTCGTTTTTCTGTTTTGTTTTTACATTATAGGTCTTGACTGCTTTTGCTTCGAATACATGGAACTATAGCTGCTTTTGCTACGAGTGACTGACTGCAAAGAGCTATGAAGCTTGCACGAAAGCTTCAGAGCTGAAAAAATGTTTATTTTGTCCGGGATGGTGAACCCGGAACCAACACGTCAATGGTGCAGTCGTGCTAGCAACAGAACTATCCGAGACGGCTAGCAAACCTAGACTGAGAGCAATTGATCAACAACTCAAAGAGGGTACATGTTTGGTCCAATGTTTAGGGGAAAGATAAGATTTGCAATACGGAAGTGCATCCACCCGACCGCAGCCGTACGCAACAATGAAAACTTCCACACAACTTCCAATACATACAGCTTCCTCAGTACGGGTATTCTGATGTACTTTGTCCTGAACTAGCATTTCTCGATGTCACTTTAGTTCAATTAAATTGTCAAAGTGAAATAACTATAAACATTGTAACAAAAAGTGCACCGCAAAACTCCGTCCTTCTCACAGCGTGGTACGTCGATCAAATGCATGGCGGTTTCATTCAACTAAAAGAGCTGGAATAATTCACTATCAATTCAACAAAATTAGGGCAGTAAAGTCGCCAAGTCTTCTTCACTTGCTCTGCAAATGAAGTGCTTTCTCTCTCTTTCTCTCTGCATTGTGTGGCATGTGAAAGTGTTTTTGTTTTTTCTTGACAAAGATGCATGCCTCAAGATTTTCTTAGATCCAGGAAGTTAATTCAGGATTTAATGCTAAGTTCGCCGAATTTAATTTTTTTTTCTTTTTTTTTTCGCAAGCTTGGCATAAGGCATACTATAGAAAGTCATGCAAACTGGAGAAGGCTTTGCTTTTAGTGTTGTCCTTATACCATGTCATATCAATGCCATGTTGCCGGAGCCCCCATAGCTCCGATGAGGACGATGGCTAGCTCCAAAGAAGAGGAAGAATTTTGGATGAATTATTCATTTCTTGTACCTGCACTAAACCTTGTCCAATCCCCCACTGTGGACATCATCATTTCCTCGTCATTGCCTAAAGAATTCTGTTGAATACGTCGCCAGGGGTGCGACACTATCCAGTCCCCTATCTGAGGACGTGTCATTCATTTTCAAGTAACATATCATGCATGCCGCACGTCTGTTCGATATTACTCGGCTTTGTTGTCTACGTGATAGCAAGAAATGGACGCAAGATCTCGTTTATATTTCCCAAGCGTGAGCGTGCTTTCCAGAAAGCAGGTACTCAGCACAGTGACTATACCACGGCTCAGATAGGCGGCTGCAATCATGTTTCGCCACTCAATTTTATTCAACTCAGAATAGTCTTAGTGGGAATTCTCTGTTTCGTGGGCTTTGTAATTTCTTTACTTTTTACCCACCTCTGTAGCCGAATCGCGGAACCAATAGCTGTAACGTTCCCGACTTTTCCCTGCCTATACGTATCCTATATGACCAATCTTTGTCACATCACCACACGTTTCGCATTCTCATTGGACAGACTGCTGTCCTGCATTACGCTTGTTTCTCGTGGGTGGCATCACTCAATTTTTGTCTACTATACAGACGTACTATACCAACTCGGCGGCGACAACAGTGCTGTGAACGTCAAAAAACTGACGTGAAACAGCTAACGTTACAAAGACATGCATGTTGTGTGAGGCTGAAGAACGATTCTTCGTTCTCTAGAAAAATACTAAATTGTGAATATTTCAAGACACTGTTAGCAAGCAAATAAAAGGAAATTCAGGTTTAATTATTACTTCACTAATTATTACTTCACATTAATTAACCCCACCCCCATCCCTTCCTCCAAAAGAAATCTCTTATATTTTCCTGTGTGACAGTGGCTTTCTTCTTATGTAAGACATTATCGGGTTATTTATCGAACCACTGAAGAAACAGGAGCCAACAGACGTACTCCCGTTTGCAAGCAAACATTTAGGGTTTTGAATCTGACATATGATGGGCGTAGATAATAAATGGAGTACAGCTTCTTGTCCTTAAACGCGAGAAGTTCATAACGTCACGGGACATAGCCAAGTTTTAGCACAAATCATCCGCAGTGTGAGAGAATGCGAGTCGTGCGCCCAGATAAAGGTGCACGAGAATAAATGGGCTATACAATTAATACGCTGCAGCGTAATGAAAAAGAGACATTCGTGAAGGGTGAACAGACTTGCAGCGCCTAATTGTAGAAAACACTCTTTAGTGATGACAGGGGACGCTTGTCAGGCGATGTTGGTTTGTTGGTTTGTGGGGTTTAACGTCCCAAAGCGACTCAGGCTATGAGAGACGCCGTAGTGGAGGACGCCGGAAATTTCGACCACCTGGGGTTGTTTAACGTGCACTGACATCGCACAGCACACGGGCGCCTTGCTTTTCGCCTCCATCGAAAAGCGGCTGCCGAGGCCGGGATTCGATCTCGCATCCTTGGGCACAGTAGTCGAACGCCGTAACCACTGCGCCACCCCGGCGGGGTTGTCAGGCGATGTACAGGGTGATCCACTTCTAGCTATAACATGGCCACTGCTTTCAAAGCCTCATTGCGTCCGACCCGGCCATTCCATAAAGCTAGGCGGCAGGCCATACGAAGCATCACCTCCGCGTCCTACTGTGCATGTATCGCTTTGCTTTGATAAGCGCCTGCATCCGCACAATCCTGCTTTGAAAGCAGTGACTGTGTTATAGCTAAAGTGGATCACCCTGTACTTGGTTGATTACATCGGATGAAGGTGAATAATGAAATGGCATCATCTTGCACAAAAAAAGTCACGAGCGTGCTCATGCGCACGTAAGCTTGTCCAGAGGAAACAGGTATGTCGTGTTTTATTGAGGAAACTCGAAAGTGCTTTGGCACATGCAAAACACTCAGTCTGCGCTAACATCAGACATGTTAAGTGCAAGAACAGTTATGTGGTTTTGGTCCTTTTTTCAACGCCTTACACGAGGACGTAACACGCAGAAGCAAAAAGGCAGGACTATTTTTTTTTCCTCCCTTCTCGATGGACACCTCTCCAGAGCCTCGTGGGAACGGATGAAAGAGGAAGTAAAAGAGGGAAGAAAGAAATTTTACGGACACTAAAGCTCTGCTTGAAGTATTAAAATACGACAGCGTTAACAGCTCCCGCCTGCGGTTCCCCTTACGGAACCTCGTTCGCGTACTGCATTTACTTCCCGCTTAATTACAATTAATTCCTTAATTTGTTCAGTTTACATCTCGCACATACTAATCAGCATGCAGTCGTAAAATACCACATAATGTGAAACACTACCCGACATAAATATACAGCTCTACTCTAACTAAATGTCCTTGCGGGGCCTAAAGGTCTGACTCGGAATTCAAGTCCCGGGCGTTTCGATTCCCGTCTCCCCCTCCCTCCTCAAAATAACAGTCTGAACAGGCAGTTCCTGTTAACTCGGTCATGTGATGCACTATTGTGACGTCGCACAACCCGCCCACCAATCAGTACCTGGTTATGATACCTGCCACAAGCATCCTTGTCATTTTTAGATCAAATCACCGACGCCGACAACGCCGATGTCGTATTTTTTTTATTTTTGAGAACGGGGTCTCGCTGCAGTCTTCAATGTTCGGCTTGGTTTAGGGGCTTCACGTCCTAAAGTGTCAGAGGTTATAAAGGGCGCCGTAGTGGAGGGCCCCGGAAATTTCGAACACCTGGGGTTCTTCAGCGTGCACTGACCTCGCACAATAAACGGGCCAGTCGTGTTCTGCCTCCATGCATATAAACGCGGCGCAGCGGCCATGATCGTCGTCATCCGCAATCCTCTAACTCGGTAGTCGAGCACCCTACCCCTGATGCACCGCGGCAAGACACCACGTTACGTGAAAAACCACCAAATATAAATAAAATCTCCGCTTTTAACCAAGCCGTGCGAATGTGACTGCGTGGCCTCATGCCCTTAGAGGTAGACCTTAAGTGTGCCCCCCCCCCCCCTCCCCCCTTCCATGTCATAATTTTTTTGCTCACAACGTTGACGCCGGATTTTCGGAAGAACGGGACTTTAACGCTCCACGTCTATACATACCGTATACTGCTCCTCACAAATAGTGCATGCTAGGAACATTGGATATTACTTTTCTTTTTTCTCTTCAGATTTTACATGACAAATAGTTTATACGCGACATTCAGGGTAATCCAGCACAAGAAGACGCTATCATGTCCATCATGCCAAGCGGAATGTGAAAAATTCGGGTCGTACACAGACCGACGACCTTTATGGACAACTAAATTCCTTATCTGTGCTCTACCTGCTGAAACCTACATTAATTAATCACCTCAGTGCACACTTGTCTGCATGCTCGTAAGCCCTGACAGAGCGGTACTGCCTTGTGTCTCGCAACCGAGTTTCTTTTCATTTTCCCTGGTTCTTCTGTGGTCGTTAGTAGACGGCTGTCATATATACATGCATCGGTTATGCACTTATGGCGAGAGTATACAGCTTTTCATACACAGCTTTCGTGTGCATTGCCAGTGCCTTGGAGGCAAGATGTTGGCTTCATACTGACCATCTACTCATCTATTGCGCAGTTATTAAGAAATTATCAACTTTTCATACAGAACTTTCGTAAACATCGGCAGTGCCTTCGGGGTAAGATGTTGGCCTCATACTGCAGTCTCTCAAAATCTATTGCAGGTGCTAAGAAATTACCAAATTTAATGCTTTAGTTCTTAACTCGATAACTTCATTTTACTAACTTTATTTCGCAGGTCACATGTACAATGATTAATTTTTATCTCTTGGCGAATAAAACGTTCTCCTTGTGTCACACTGCCTGGATACCATTAGATATTACCAAGTTTAGCTATGCCAGATCACTGAGAGCTGTAACACATTTTTTTGTGAATATAAACAGCAAAACTATTCGCAGCTCGACTGGTTTGGCTCTCCATGACGCATGCTACGAATATGAGATACCTCAGGCACTCTATGAGAAAGACTATTTTATCGCACAGTACATAATAATTCTCTTTATGTCCCCTTCTTATTTTCACTGAATGTTATTTGACCACTTTTCACCTAATGCATTCGTCTCATTTAGCATTAGTACAAATTCTATCTAAAGGCAACACCATGTGGCTACTTCACCCATTCTTGTTCGTGGAGGCGCGTGCGACAACCCCCAAAACCTTGATTGAACTACTAGTTTTCCACTCAGTAGGGTTCAAGACGCTGAACTGCGAATGATCTAGAGTGATCAATACAAAATGATTATGAAATGTGGCGACATACTAGTCTTCTATCATTCTAGAAGTAGGTGGGTGTGATAAATCTGAAATGTTCTAACTACATGCACGGAATTTCAGCTATGGTATGATTATGCTGTGCATAGCGTCGACACTGGCACCTGCTTTATAAGCTTGAAATTGAAACAGCAAGTGCCATTTCTGCGGCACAAGTTGATTTACCCTCTTAACACATCAGGCGCTCGAGCGGTATCGCAACTCTTTTCAGCAGTCCACGTCAGCCCATTGGTTTATAGGCGTCCAGGGGAATAGAAATATCCTAGGGAAAAATTAAGCGCTCATAGTATTTATTAAGGTGAAAGCCCCATGTGGCTCACGAGCAGAAAAAGTCATCGCCAGAACTGTCCGCGGAATGTGTCGCCGTAGGTCGTAGTCCCAAAAGGTGACGTTGTACGAAGGCGCACCTCGTTTCATCATTCGTATATCGTCGTTAGTAGCGCAATGCTAAGTCCTATAGCGTAACACTAATTCATATGACGATAGGACACGTTGTGTAATCATTTCTATAGTCATAGGATGTGATATGTCATGACTCATGAGGCACAAAAATAAAGGTAGGAAATAGTTGATGTATCCTTAGTTACGTTAGTTATATTTAGCTTAATACGAAACATATGACGCCATGACAAAGTCATGATCAGAAGTGTCGCGTGATTCATTACTTGCAAATAATAATCTGCGTCGCACTAGCTGAGTCACAGTGACTTAGAAGCGCCACATGACAAAGTTTTCACAGACAGTGTGTCGTATGTATATAGCGCATGTAAATAGCGTTTGTGTGATATTTGTTGATTTTGTTTTCGTAAAATGCAATGTGTCAAGACCAGGCAATAGAGAAAAAAAAAAGCCATCAGTCTTGTCTAAAGACAAAAAAGTTCTCATCGCTTGATGGTACTGCATAAGACCCAGCATGAGATCCAGCTACGTCAGGGCATTCATTCGGTTAGCTGAGATTTTGCCAGCTAGGCTAAATGATTGCAAGGCCGGATCGAGAAAAGGTGTAGCGAGCGCGGCGTTGTTTCAGCACATGACAATAATTCCCAAATGTAGAACAGATTCCTTTTTAAGTGTAGCTCGTTCACTTTAAATAATATCTACTAGAGCACTGAGATTTGTATTCATTTTCTGTCTTCCATTAAAGCAGGGTGTGAAGCGTAGAGTCTAATATCACCACCTTGAATAGGTTGTCTAAATTCTCCTTAACGCTATCGTCTGGCTATAATGAAAAACTAGCTTTCCTTTTTAGCTTAAAACCATGCTGGATGGGAGCCAGACTTACTTCCTTGCTACTAGTAACTCGGTGTCATTTTTTTTTTTATCGAAATGGGATGATGAGAGTGCACTTCGTGCTCAAACGATAAATCAGCTCAGGAACAGCTTGCTACGTTCTCATCCTTCTTTACACAGCAAGCGCTGATGTCGTCAGACGAAGCAAGGACTTCAGACCACCGTCCCTTGAAGGCAAATATAAAAAAAAAGCACAGAGAATTATTCCTTTCCACTGGCTTCGATACTTTTGGAAGGACCTGTCCGCACCTGCAACTCTCCCTACCCCCGCCTGGCGCTGCTGACGACCGTGTCTGATATAGCTGCGAATAAGGGGCTCTTGATTGAAGCTTCATTTTTACTTGAATAAAGCCCTCCGCGTAGCCTGAAACCGAAACCAACCGGTGATCGCAAACAAGCCGAGCCAGCAGCTGGTTCGCTGTGTCTCGGGGTTCGAGTTGCGGCGGGTGGTTCCCCGCTCGGGACCAGCCCACCACCACTCGCTCCGCCTCCCGTAAA
Organism: Amblyomma maculatum; assembly: GCF_055883805.1. Lineage (NCBI taxonomy): Eukaryota > Metazoa > Arthropoda > Arachnida > Ixodida > Ixodidae > Amblyomma > Amblyomma maculatum. Next base: position 370,393,056 of record NC_139344.1, on the reverse strand, counting down.
GGCGGCCGTCCTGCACGACTCCGAAGTTTGACTGTCAAACCCGCTGACTGGCACCGAACCGGGTGAGTACGTGACGTTCGGCCGATCTGTGACTTGTAAAATTGGCTTTCTGTGCTGCTATATATGATTCGATTAGTGCATGAATATGCGAGTGATTAACAGCGTTGTCATTCAGACTGCGGCTGTTTTAGCACTGTTATGTATGACTATGGTTACACTTTCAATATTTTTTTCTAAAATTATAACAATGCTGTAGCCTGTAATAGGTACCAAGTAACGCTTTCTAAGTTATTTGACCAGATGGGTACCTCGTTCAATAATATTGCTGAATGTTAGCTTATTATTTTCTAACGGGTGTGATATCGTGTATGATTGCAATTTTTTTTTTTTTTTTTGGTGGGTTTCATGCCGTTGTCCTCCGGCGATATAGAAACGAACCATAGCTCCTCCATTCGATCCAAATCACTATTAGAAATTGAATCTCTCCATGAAAACAGTGCAGAATTGAAGGCCGTTGTCTTTCAGCTTCTTAGAGGTGTAATCGTCCGATCACGGCAAACTTCAAAACACAATGAACAAGCCTTAGACATTAAAACTACTGAATCGAGACAGAAAAGCATAAAACGAAGATACCTAAAGTTTAGAAAAGCTTGGGCTAACAGAAGAAAAGTCAAAAGTCTCTGATAACTTCAGTCGTGAATTTACAAGCATGTAAAACCTACGAAAATATTAACACCTGAAAATAACTCTTTGAAAAACCGGCTAGATAAAGTGGACGACAGGTCTCACCACGATAATCTGTTATTTCATGGCTTGACCAATTTTTCTGAAAGTGACAACAAACAGAAAGTGCAGTGACCAACCTACTAACGACAGTTCTGGACTGGCTACTAAACGACCTGTTTCAGCGTGTTCACCATCGAATCACCTTTTTCACTAACAAATTCTGACCCGTCAAAATCAAATTTTGCAACCACAAAATAGGTAACTAACTCTGTCTGGTCGTGACCATTTGAAGACGCATAAAATTTCAATAAGCGAATATTGTTCACTCTATACTCAAGTTTCGCCAAAGATGATAATAAGGGTCGCCAACATTTCGCAACAAAAAGATGCTTTAAAAAGAAGCGTTTCATGCACGGTCCATTCAGCAATATCATCCGTGAAATTGAACTGCCGACAGAACAGGCATCATGAGCGTCTCCTCACGCGACCACCTCACCTGGTGCACCCAAAAGTCGCATGATGGGCAATGGTCATTTTTCACCGCCGGGATGTGTACCTATCATCTCTTTAATCGATAGCGGTGCACGTCCAGCGCATATCATCGCACTGATTGTAGCTTGGCTGTCGTCACAAATTCATGGTAACGAAGACTTTCACAACGCAGGCCGTTTCGCAATATATCGCAATGACCGATTCAACCGAAATGGTCGCAGTGTTCTCCTCGCTATTTCGAAAAGCATTCCGTCATCATACGTTCTCATGTAATTAGTTTAGGCATCAGCTGCTCATGACCATCACCAAACATTATTCGGCATATGATATGTCACCCTTGTTCTCCATTTTCGCTCATTAATGACCTTCATTACGAAATAAAAAATAAAAAATAAACACCAGGCTTCCATCCGATTCGATGTTTTAGTGTATGGCGAACTTTTCGAATATTTTCCTTTTCTGCATGAGTCATCCGAAGCTAATAACTTTATAGATTTATGCCCCATATTTTTTAATAAGCAAGTTAGTCCCCAAATCTACCAGAGTGCACTCGACTAATTCGTTCATACTTATTCTCACGCTTACAGTTCGTTGAAATTAATGACCATAAGTCACAAATACGATCCATACAAAGTGGTGTGCCTCAGGGCAGCACTCTTGGTCCCATCCTTTTTCTATTTTATATAAATGATATAGTGCTAATTGATAGTTTGTCCAAATTTGTAATCTACGCTGATGATTGTAACATATTTTTTAGTGGAAAAAATTTGACCGATGTTCTACCACTCGCAAGCTCAGTTTGTTTTCGGCTGCAGGAGTGGGCTGAGAAAAACAACCTCTTATTAAATGAATCGAAAACAAAGTGCGTTTTGTTACGCGCACCCAATACATGTCTGGAAATGCCTGAAACCATTATCATTGGTCCATATATAATTAATAGAGAGACATCTGTGAAAACACTTGGAGTTATTTTCTCTGAACACATGCTTTGGAACGACCATGTCGATCTGCTCAAAAGCGCGAAAGGTAGTTGGCATTCTCAATAGAAATTGACATTTATTTCCTGCCAAAATTAAACAGCTTTTGTATAATTCCTTATTCCATTCCGTGCTCAGTTACTGCGCACTGGTGTGGGGAAACAATAGTGCGCATAATTTAACAAACTAATCTTACTACAAAAAAAAAAAAAGCTGTTAGGGCAATAGAAAATGCTCCATTCAACGAGCATACTAAACCTCTATTCTACAAGTAAAAAATAATGAAAGCCGATAACATATACAAGTACAAACCAATAAAAAATTACACCGTAGCAATGCAGGGCAATTTAGATACATTCCTCTCACTCGCTAATCTCCATAAGCAAAAATACATATACCCTCATCGCCATAAACTACCATGGAAAGTTCCCGTCACGCGCACAGGTTATGGCCGCCAACGCGTTGAATACACACTCCCCCACACACTCAACGACTTTGGGAAGCAAGACATATACATTATGACACTTAACAAAGGTTACATAGAGCAGTTATTTATAAACGAGCATTAGTGTAACTAGAGGTTTATTTTTACTTTTGTTTTGTACAGTTCCTAGTACACTGAACAAAAATCAGAAATGTTACAGTGTTGTCATTGTTGTCAGGGTGGCTGGAGTTTTGTCAAGCTGCTATTGTGCAGCTTTTTCTCCCACCTCCTTTTTTCATCGTCATGTATATTAACTTCTGCTAACACCCTGAATTTTTTTTTTTTTGTAACCAATTGAACTGACATTGTCTTCGCGGTCATCTATTTACCTAGCATAAGTGATAATTGCTCAATTTCAACGTTAACACTGCCTGCCCTCAATTTGCGAAAAAATAAAAAAAGGGCATACTTGATTACAGAACAGTGAACTTCGACGCTCTTAAGGGCGAACACTGAAAAATTTAGTATAGGCTTTGATAATTGCCCTGCTGAAAATAACTGTCAGACGAAGTTCACGAACTCATCAGAAATATATTCCAAGCCGTCACATCACCTCTAATCCTAATAGAACGCCCAGCAGAAAAAATAAAGAGCCAATAGTGCACCGTTAGACTATCATCATCATCATCATCATCATCATCATCAGCCTGATTATACCCACTGCAGGGCAAAGGCCTCTCCCATATTTCTCCACTTAACCCGGTTCTGTGCTAGCTGCATCCACTTGACCCCTGCGAACTTCTTAATCTCATCCGCCCACCTAACTTTCTGCCGCCCCCTGCTACGCTTTCCTTCCCTTGGAATCCAGTTTGTTACCCTCAGCGACCATCGGTTATCCTCTCTTCGAACAACATGTCCAGCCCATGTCCATTTCTTCTTCTTAATTTCCACTAGACTGTCGGTAACTTTAGTTATTTCTCTGACCCACTCTGCACGCTTTCTATCTCTTAATGTTACCCCTACCATTTTTCGTTCCATAGCCCTCTGGGTTGTCCTCAACTTAAGTAGACCTCTCTTGGTTAGCCTCCACGTTTCAGCCCCATAGGTGAGTACAGGCAAGATGCAACTGTTGTATACTTTCCTCTTGAGCGATACCGGTAAGCTGCTAGTCACAATCTGCGAGTGCTTGCCAAATGCGCTCCATCCCAATCTTATTCTTCTTGTTATTTCCTTTTCATGGTCCGGATCTGCTGTTACTACCTGTCCTAAGTAGACATATTCGCTTACTACTTCCAGTGTTTCGCTAACTAATGTAAACTGCTGTTCCTTCCCGAGGCTGTTGAACATTACCTTAGTCTTCTGCATACTGATTTTCAAGCCTACCTTTCTACTTTTACTGTCTAGGTCATCACTCATTATATGCAGTTCATCCCCCGAGTTGCTTAGCAAGGCAATGTCATCAGCAAATCGTAGACTATAATCAAGCAATACTCATAGGGATGCATACAAGGCCTCTTATAAGTTTTGCGCAAATGAATTTTTTGCGCAAAGGAAAATTTCCTTTCAACACTACCATTCATGCTATCTTCTAACTTCGAAAAAATCTGGTCCATCACCAACTCCCATACTGACGAGTCTGTTCACTTGACTGACGAATCAGTGAACCCTGTTCTTACGTATTTATAGGCCTCCGCTTTTAACGAAACATTTATTTCAGTACTTTTCGCACACTTCCAGTGCGAACCTTCCCAAGGCATATCAGTACAGTTACAGGAGTGCGTGTTGTCGGGCTAGTTGGTTCTGCACATTTAAGAAGAAAATAGCGCTAATACTTGGACGGGGATAGAAAAAAATACACACGACGATTGACAAGCGCTCAGTTAGCTAACTATGCCTTCAATATTGATTGATCCTTCTGGCGTTGCTAAACTTATTCATGCTTTATAATTTCATTCATCCCCCGGCTTCGAGTGCAATCATGCGAAATTTTTAAAAGCCAAAATACCTGCAGTCTTTAATGCTAGCCAAAATTTATGGAGAGTCGAAAATGTGGTTTCATTATTGAAATCAGGCAACAGAGCTTCTCCTATGAACTATAGCCTCACCTAACTAATACATGATGTGAGCTGTCATTTTTACAGAGTTAGTTAACTTTCTCGAGTCTAATTCGTTTTTTTTTTTTTCTACATCCGCACAGCATGGTTTTCGGCAGTAATTTCCAAGGGAAACTCAATTTGCTTTCTTCACTTCGCTTAGATTGCGCTTCAGAAGCTAACTGCATTTTTCTTAAAAGCGTTCGACAAGGTGTGTCGTCATTTATTATTTTTTTAGGCTAGTCCAACTGAGTATTCGCTATGACATTCTGAAATAGATTGTATACTTTCTTCTTAGCCGATTACGGCTTGTTCACGCTAGTAATTATAATTCATTCACCTTTCAGTGAAGTTTATTTGGGTGTATCGAAAGGTCGATGCCCTGAACCTCTTCTGTTTATTATTGGGGGTGGCGCAGTGGTTACGGCGCTCGACTACTGTGCCGAAGGAAGCGGGATCGAATCCAGGCCTCGGCGGCCGCTTTTCACTGGAGGCGAAAAGTAAGGCGCCCGTGTGCTGCGCGATGTCAGTGTTCGTTAAAGAACCCCAGGTGGTCGATATTTCCGGAGTCCTCCTCTTCGGCATCTCTCATAGCCTGAGTTGCTTTGGGACGTTAAACCCCACAAACCAAACCAACCAACCATTTATATCAATGACCTCCACTCCACTGTATCCATTAGTATTCGCTTGCTTGCTGACGACTGCGCTATTTTTCGTGAAATAAAGTAACTTGATAACGTAACCTTCATCAGGATGACTTGTGTAACATTTTTGTCTGGTGTAATGATTGGTTAATGAAACTCAGTACTTTCACTTGCAAACTTAGGTGCTTAAAATTAAATGCTTAAACAAACTTAAGGCGATGGAAACCCCTATGGGATCCCCACCGCGAAAATCTAATCACCACGCTTAAGGCGGTCAAAAAAAAAAAAAAAAAAAAAACGCTGCTCGTTTATTATTTCTTTATTTTTTTTTTTCCTCAAACCGTACCACAAGTATGACACGTATGAAAGCCGACGTGTACCTTTGTCTACCACTCTTGGCAACCCACCGAAAGAAAACTTCTAGGCCTTTTTCATAAACTATAATATCGCTCCATGCTGCACGACTTTTCTTTTTTTTTTTTTCGTATGCGCGCCAAACCACATAGAAGATAGTCACAAAGTTGGAATTGAAACATGTAACACCATCTACATTTCAGTCCTCCTTTCCTCGCGCATCAATGTACGGAACGGCCTTGCCGCAGAAATTGTGGGCAGCATTTTCAAACCGCACTAGCTAACGCTGTGTAACAAGAGGATGGACAATATTTTGTAAAATTCATTGCATTTGTTTGTGTGTTTTTGTTACTTGTAACCGCTCTCTTCTAATGCTTTTGACCTGCGCGAGGGTTCAATAAACGAAAACAACTGAAAACAAAATTTTGATGTTTAAATAACCTCTTAAAGCACCAAAAATTAAGTATCGATTTTTTTTTTCGGAAACTCAGCACGCGTGCATTAATTAGAACAACAGATTCATAGTGCTATGGTTAATTGTTGCTCAGCTGTATTAATTACGCCGACATACTCAATATTTGTTATGTCCCACCGTTTGTCGTCAGTGACACTTCTAAAAATGAAACTGCTTGCCCAAACTTTAGTTTTATTGAGCACCAACTTGGCCACCGTAGGCATATATTTTTTTTTTCTTTTTCAAAATTGGTAGTCATTGCCGGTGCCCACAGCTGATCGCGAGTTTAAAGAAACATGACGTCTGCTTACATTAAGTATGCGAGGCCCTTATCAGGGACCTTTTTTAGGGGAATTCCTCAAAAAGTGAACAGTTATAACACGCAAAAACAACGTTTGAAACTTTCTCTGCTTTGTTTTGCAACTCTCAGCGGTGCTGCTGATTGTTCCATTGCGCAAAAGATATATATAAATGTATATTCGAAGTTTTTGCTGCATCCAAAATATTGCTGCATGTTAAAAATATCAACCTTGGTCAACCTCCAAGCGGAATAAACGCCGCATATGCTGCCTCCAAAGCAAAGCCTCAGATCCAGCCTTGAAGCGGCATCTTATAACATGGAAAGAAATTTTAATTTATTTAGTCGTTTGCTTTATGAACAGGCACTTGTGCGAGGTGCTTCGTATTAGCCTGACTCAGCAGTTCCCGTAAATGATTTCCTTCAGTGAAACGCTTATTTATGCACCCTGAAATCTATGTTAATTTTAATCGCGGCTTCTCCAGCTGATGAGAGCGATATGAATGGTGAATGCCTAGCGTCGCGATTTCGCAGTAGCCTTTGTTTCATTATACCTAGTTCCCACTTCCCAGTACCGCTCCAGACCAGATTTCACAAATATTGCCGGCGTCTGCCACTTTCAGAGAAATAGGGAACAAAATAATGGATGTAAACTACCCTCTGAGGTCGTACAGTACCCAATATTTGAAGCAAAGACATCGCAACAACGAGGTTCAGTGTTTTCTCTCCTCTATGCACTGTAAATGCTGAAACGTCACAGCGCATGTTAATAAAGCTACGCTATACCCGTGCGCAACAGCGCGGCTCATCCAATGCATCTACCATTACATTTTACACTTCCAGTTGAAGCCGCCATGAACTCCACCAAATATCGACAATACCTCCCTAGCCTCAGAAATGTGGAAAACCTGTTAGTCTTTTTATCACCATCATAAGCCCCACTACATGCACTGCAGGGCAAACATTTCTCCCATATTCTTTCAAGTAATCCAGTTCGGTGATAGTTCCATCCACATATTCCCCGCAAACATCCCAATATCATCCACCCACCTAACTCTCTGCCGCACCCTGCTACGCTTCCCTTCTCTTGGAATCCAGTCCGACACCCTAAGTGGCCATCGGTTACCTCGCCTTCACATTATATGTCCTGCATGCCCATGCCCATTTCTTCTTGATGTCGACTAGAATATGACTAACTCGAGTTATTTATCTGACCTAGTTTGCATTCTTCCTATCTCTTGACGTACATCAACCATTTTTCGTACTATAGCTATCTGCGTTGTGCTCAACGTAAGGTATAGAACCCTTTTCGTTAGCTTCCATGTTTCAGCCCTAAGGTGAGTATCGGTAAGATAAAGGTTTTTATCTACTTTCTTCGGGCTAAGGCTGATAAAACTTTATTCACAATAAGTGCGAGGAATAGGGGAAGTCAGCTAGCGTGCCGCAGGCCGTGGAGACGTTTGGCAACGCCGGCCCATTCGACGGCTTTGAACTGAATGCCAGGGTCATCGTTGGACCTTAGCTTGTCCCAAGCTTCTTGCAAAATGCGCCCCATGCCATTCCGATTCTTCTCATTGTTATCATTTCGTAGTCCGGATCTGCAGCCACCACCGGTCCTGAGTAGACGTATTCCTTTACCGCTTACAGCGCCACACTACCTATCCTAAACTGCTATTCCTTTTCGATTATGTTCGTTGAGCATTGCTTCCGCCTTCTGCGTATTAACGTTAAGCCTACGACTCTGCTTTGCCTGCCTATTTCATTAGGCATCATTTGCAGTTCGTGCCCGGAGTTACTTAGCAAGGCAATCATCATCAAAAAATCGCAGAATACTGAGGTATTCTCCGTCAATCCTGATCATTGTTTCCAGTACAGGTTTTCTTATTCAGTTCAGTTCAGTTCAGTCGTTCAGTCGTGTCCGACTCTTCGTGACCCTATGGACCATATTACGACACGCTTTCAGGTCTCTCACTATCTTCCTAACATCACATAACTTCATCTGCAGCGCCTCGAGGATGCCATCCAACCATCGCGTTCGCTGCCTACCCCTTATCCGGTGACCCTCAACTTTTCCCAACATCAAATCTTTCTTCAGCGACTCCTCTCTTCTCATCAGATGACCAAAGTAGCTGAGCTTTAACTTTAGAATTTGACCCTCCAATGAGCAGTCAGGGTTTATGGTCGACAATATCGACTGATTTGATCTTCTGGCCAGCCAAGGAACTCTCAAGAGTCTCCGCCAGCACCACAATTCAAATGCGTCAATTCTTCGGCGGTCAGCCTTTTTCACAGTCCAACTCTACCATTCATACATCACAACTGGAAAGACCATAGCACGAGTGATACGCATCTTGGTTGGCAGTGTAATGTATCTGCTCTTTACTAGGCGGTAAGGCTAGCCATGGCTCTCTTTCCCAGAAGCAGGCGTCTCCTAATGTCATGGCTGCAGTCTCCTTCCGGGGTAATCTTGGAGCCCAAGAAGAGAAAAACTGTCACAGCTTCCACTTCTTGTCCCTTGATGCTCCAGGACTTGATAGGGCAAGACGCAATGATCTTTGTCTTTTTCTAATGTTCAGTTTAAGCCCAAACTTCACACTCTCTTCTTGTACGCGCATCAGAAGTCTCTTGAGTTCCACTTCACTTTCTGCCATTGAAGTGGTATCATCCGCATATTTAAGGTTGTTGATACGTTTCCCAGCAATCTTCACTCCAGCTGAAGACTCGTCCAGACCGGCCTTCCTCATGATGCACTCAGCATATAGGTTTTCTTATAGTTTACCCTTATGCCGATATTGCCTCAGCATTGCGTAATGCTTCCCAATCCGCGTGAAAAAAAAAAATTAAAAAATACAGGGCGATCAGTGAACCAGCCTCCCGTTTGAGGTTCTTCACACCTTCCCTCTGATCAGTAACGTGCAGGACGGTTCCTAAAACGCAGCAGACTAGCTGTATCTCAGATTACACAGACGTACGAATCCACGTATACGAAAGAAAGATGCATACAGCAAAGAAGAGGACGTGTTGACCGCAAGTTGTTCCGGGAACTAGACGTACCGTCGTTGATTTATTCTTATTTTTCAGGGGCAATCACGCGGAGAACAAGGAGAAACAACCGCGAGGCCTCCCCGATGAGCATCGGCGGGCACTCCGGTGAAGAGACGGCCCTGGTGGCCGCCCAGTCCATCCCCGCCGGCTGCCGATCGCGGCCTTTCTCGACTCCCTCGTGCAGCCAAGCGCTGCGACGTATGCTCATAGACGCTGGTGCTTCACGGCCCGTGACCCTTCCGCTGCCTGTGGCGTGCTCGGGAGGCGAGCTGCTACTGCCCGCAGCCGCGGCCTGTGGTCCGCTGTGCGCGCGTCTGGCCCGCGACTGCCACGAGCAGAACGCCGCGCTGTCGCGGTTGGCGTGCGGCCGCCTCTCGCTGAGCACGACGCGAGCGCTGTGCGCGGGCGAAGAGCTGCGGCCGTGGCTGTCGCCCGCGCTGCTAGCCGAGCTCGGGGTGCCTGTGGCGTTGACGCCCGCTCACATCCGCGGACACAGGTGCTACGCGTGCCCGGACTGCGGCGCGGCCTTCGAGCAGCCTAACCCGCTCAAGGCGCATCTGGCACTGGACGCCTGCGCCAAGGACGGCCGTCGAGACGCGGCGCCCACCAGGCTGACAACGGCGCCGGCGCCGGCCAGGCACGCGTGCGCCTTCTGCGGGAAACTATACTCGCGAAGGTGAGTGCTGTTTAAGTGCACATTGCTGCGATTCCAGAGAGCTCAGGTTGGCTGTATGTGTTAGTTAAATACGGCGACCCCTTCTCTTCCTGATCTTCGTGACTTTCTTAATAGCCAGAAGGCACAAGGAAAACAAATAAAAAAGAGGGAATGCCTGCCCCAGCATGATTCAGTTTGTTGGAATCAATCAAAAATAAATGGGAGGAAAACCAGAAGGCGACCTGAAAGTAACGGTCAAACAGGGAAGAAAAAGGACAGTACGTACTACTTTGAAGTCTGCTTAAAAGCGGAAATGCGAAAGCGTTTGTCTTTCTGTTGCCTATTAATTTTCCATTCATTTTTTCTATTTTCTTTTGTCTTTTCTATTACTATAATCATACCAATCATCATCATCATCGCGTCACCAACCACCATCACCATTACAAACTTTATCACTTGCCGTAATCACTATTACTTTTATTAACTACTGCTATCATCATCATCATCATCCCGATCACTATCACCGAATCGCTGCCAGTCACTACCGGCACTAGCACTATCGCTAACAGTAGCTTCATTACAATTTCTGTCAGCACCAGCACTAATTGTCATAACCACCACTATCATCATCATCACTATCAGCAACTATCATCATTACAATCACAATCACTCATCATTATCACCATTACATTTATTATCACTATCACAGCGTCGCTATAACTACCTTCACTACCAGTGCTATCACTATCTCTATCACTATCTCTATTAGTAGCATGATAATCACTATCATATGTAATCTTCCACTATCGCTAGTATTGTTATATACTGTACAGTTAAATCTCGATTTAACGAAGTTGAGTGGAACTACGAATTATTTTATTAAATCGAGAATTTTGTCCTGAGTGCGACATTTCTCGGTCACTCAATTCGATAAATTCGATTTTATATGGTGTAGCGGCATCCAAAAAGATACCGCGCCACAATTTTGGTAAAGCATATTGTTCCGAAAATGAAATTGCGGCCAGCGGAAACAACAAACAGCGCTAGCGCGTAAGAAAAGAAGCTAAAGAAGTTGTTACCTTAACAAGGAAAGCTCTCGGGGACTACAAATGTACCTCCCAGCAAAGAAGTCGGTGATCTTTGCTTTGGTACGCCTTGTAAGCAATAATGAGTGCACGGATTCCTCGTAAGCATCAAGTGCGTACAGCACATCTCTCGTCTCATCGTGTTTCAGCAAACTGCCGTAGCAAATAAAGCCCACCAATCACTTCACCCGCCATCCCGTCAATTCAGTTCAAATTTTCAGATCTCGTTTTGTACGGTGCAGTTTGGTAAAAGCGGGAATAAGGCGCTCCGCAACGTTAAAGACTTGGCGCTGGCTCGCAATCAACAACATTTTTGGGTGTTCTCTAAGAAAGAGACCAAAACTGCACCTTATACCTTCATTTTTGAAAAAAAAAAAAAAAAAAGAAAGAAAAAAAGTTCGTTAAATCGGCACAAATCATGAAATCGGTTTCGCCATTTCGATTTAGTGAAAGCATTGTGCCCTATGGGCATTTGAGGAGGTTTATTGAGGATATCTTCGTTAAATAGGGAGTTTCGTTAAATCAAGTTTTGACTGTCCTTATTACTTAATCACTATATACTCAATTATTGTATGAAGTTTAATTGTCCTTATTACTTAATCACTATTTATATTCAATTATTTTTCTGCACACATCCGATAACAAAGTTCATGTGGTCACATTCTATACGGACACATATTTAACGCCAGGTCGTTGAGCTCGCGACGGTAATCGCATCCTGACTAGAAACAAGAGCGCTGAGCAAGGGTAGAGGGGAGGCCAGATGAAGACAAGTCCACTTGTTGAGACGTTGGCTCGACTTGCGAACTGAGGCTTCCCCTCTACCCTTGTTCAGAAGGTGGCTACCCTACTGTGTAGCCACCTTCTTTCTCTCGTTTTACCCTGGATCCAGACTAGAAAAGAAATACTGCCCCAAAAAAATCGTATCTGCCGACCACGTGTGGGTAACTACGCAAGGTGTGCGTGAAATTAGTTTGCTTTTTCAGCGCTGCAGATAAAACTCGATGGGTTGGTTCAATAACCTGGATGCATTATTCGAATACGTGAGTTTGCAAGAACACACCTACTAAGTGCTTTATTGTTATTCATCTTTAGCTTTCTGAACACCATCGAAAACAGTGCACATGTCACCTGATGTACAAGTTTGCTCAGCTAGTTGAAAATGCACATATGGGGCTTCTATTATACCTCAAAGTTCTGGGGCGGAATCTCTCCCGAAGGTAATCCCAAGTTCAGAACTCTTATTGTCCGATACCTTACAGTCAAGAGTGCCGAGTCATGAACGCCACGTGCGGTGATCCTCCGCCACGGATTTCAAATATTTTTCTGTTTGAGCTTTTTTTCTTTTTTTTTTTGTCGGCGATGATTAAAAGACGCAACTAGTAGATTAAAAATTTTGATGGCTATGGCTTGTTAAATATATAGCGAACATTCTTTTATTTACTGTTTCATTCCAGCGTTCCATCAAGCCGTGAGTAAACCTTGCAAAGAACATCTTTCTTTTTCAGCTGAAAAAGTAGCGAGAGCAGTCTGGCCTAGCCAGTTCGAACTTGCAGTAACAACTACACTCCACCAGTGATTAGACTCTAATCGTTTTTCTCGTGACTGACCTGCGCTCACAACGTGGATGCAGGTACGGCCTCAAGATCCACGTGCGCACACACACTGGCCACAAGCCACTCGAGTGCCGCTTCTGCCGTCGACCCTTCAGTGACCCTTCGAACCTCAACAAGCATGTGCGGCTACACGCACAGAGGGACTCGCCCTACCGCTGCGCGCTGTGCGCCAAGAGACTGGTGCGCCGCCGTGACCTGGACCGACACCTGCGCGCTAGGCACCAGCACGAGTACTCTGACCAGGTGCTGGTGCCTGCGAGAGCGCCCGTGTCTTCAGCAGCGGCAACTGTGGCGGCTGCTGCAGCAGCAGCAGCGGCGAGGTCTTGAAAATGGACAATGCGTCATCTGGAATGATTAACTCACCGGCATCGTTTGTAGAAGGTCACATGTGAGACACTTCCGCGGAACCTTGCTGCAGCTCACTTAGCACATCATGTACCAGGTTTCAGGGTACCGGAAACGCCACCATCTTGTCACGATACGTGAGGAAAACTTTGCCTGAGGCCGCATGGAAAGTTCTTCGGTTTCTGTGCACCCTTCAGAAACTCGGATTCGATTCATATGGAACCGAAGCGTCCGCATTAAATGGTGCCGTAGGACATACTGCTCCCTGTCCTCCGTACTACAGACAGCGTTCAGGAGAGGTAAATAGCCTCCTTTCCAAACACATACGCGAAGTTGCGTTTTGTTGGTCACAGTTCTTCTGGCTGTTGCGTCTGGGATACGGTGTACAGGCTATCTGAGCCGCGTCGTATCGCCACGTCGATCGCAGCCACAGCCCAGCGAGATGAGCAAGCCCCTTTTGTCGCCGGGATCGAATCTCGGCCTCGGCGGCCGCTTTTCGATGTAGGCGCCCGTGTACTGTGCCATGTCAGTGAATGTTAGAGAACCACAGGTGGTCTAAATTTCTGGAGTACATTACTACGGCGTCCCATAGCCTGAGTCATTTGGGGACGTTAAACCCCACAAAACTAACAAATAAACTATTTGTCGCACACGTTATCTCGCCGCCTGCCCGGGCGTTTAAGCATTAGCTTCGGCGCACTGTAGAATTCGAATACGCCGAGGACATCGAGGCAAGAAATGCTATCAGACATGAACGGCTTCGTCACGCATTTATCGCGGGCCCGGCGGCTGACGGCAGCAGTTTTTGGTCGCGCAGCGCGCGATGTAGCCGGCTAACTGTTGCTTCCGTCTTATCTCTTTATGTCTACGCTGCCCTCGCTAGCAACAAAAATACTTGTCATGTCGTGTCCATTGCATCGGACGCAGGACCTTCAACGAGACGAAGGCACTCGCCACGTGTAATGGCAGCATTCTGTACGAAGACAGTTTGCACTTGAATGTCGAATTAAAAAAAATCGAGTTAAGAGCGCGTCGCCATTCGGCTGCATGCTAGATATATTTCGTACGCGTTACTACTCAAAAGTCTACCCGTATTATTTGGTAGAATACTCAACGGTGCTAAAAAGTAGCAGTAAAAAGGTCTTAAACGAGAAAACAAAATTAAAGACATTGCAGTTTGGAGGGCTTCGTTGGCTGTGTCACGATGTTCTCTCCATCACATTCCCTCTCTTTTTCTTCTTTTTTTTTTTCGTGCTTTAGTAACGGCATTCCTAACTAGGCCTTACAGTGATGAAACAAAAAGTGAAGCCAATACTTCATGCATGCGATTGTGCAGATAGCATCAATATTAATGCGAACAACACATCATGCGCCATTCGAGATTAGTTATTGCATAAGTCCGAGTATAAAGCACACCCGTTTTCTTTGGTTATAAACAGTTGTCCTCTTGCAAAATGAATGGAGGCATTCTCAACTTCGGTGTGAAAACAAAAGCAAATGGCCTTTCTTGTCTGTAAACTGTGTGCTCCATCCACTTCATGTTGGAGATAACCGGTACGGTAAGGTGGGCTATTAGAGTAGCTCATGTTTTTACTTCACAGACTGAGCACCGATGTCACATCAGGGACCTAAAGGGAATGGGTTTTAGCTAGCCAATGGCTGCAATCCTATATTATAACGCCTGCTATATGTGCGTATTTGCCACTGCGCAAAGGCCTTGCTTGGTTTCAAGATACACAGAGCCCATTAACGAGCGCCACGTGCGCATCCAGCTCATCATCATGATAGTAATGATCATCATCACTAGCCTGACTACACTCACTGCAGGGCAGAGGCCTCTCGTATAAGCCTCTAATTAATCCGCTTCTGTGCCAAATGCGTTTTTTTTTTATCCCTGCAATCTTAAAAATCTCATCTGCAATCTTCAAAATCTGTTACTCTTAAAAAATTTCGGTTATATCGCCTTCGCATCATATGACCTGCCCGTTCCCATTTCTCCTTTATTCCTAAGAGAATGTCATAAACTCGCGTTTATTTTCCTAACCCATTCGGCACGCTTCTATTCTCTTAACTTTACATCTGCACCACTCTTCGTTCCATAGCTCTCTGAGTTGACCTCAATCTATGATGGACTTTTTGCGTTGGCCTCTACGTGTAATTAATCATGGGACCCTACTTGCAAAATTAGCTCCAGCCTAATCTGATTCTTCTAGTGATTTCCCTTTCGTGATCCGGATCAGGAGTTCAAACCTGCCCTAAGTAGACATATTTCCTAAACTTTCCCAGCGCCTTGCTGCCTATCGCAAACTGATGTTCCTTTCCTTTGCTATTGAGGCTTACTTTAGTCTTCCGCATATTAATTTTTAGGCGTGCCATTCCACATCCTGCTCAATGGTCGGCTAAAACTCAGTTCATTCCCGTTCCAAAAGCACAAATCTCGAAAACTAGGAATGTGCTTTCACAGCGTGCCGCTACTGTGAGGAAGTTCAGATCGTTTTCTGTGGGCGTTGCTCTCTGCGGCTCATGCTAACCCAGACGTAGTCCTGCCCTTAAATGTGTGTGCAGCAATACGGAATGCACCTCCAGTGTTGCAGACCGAAAAAGGGGTTGAATAACGAGGTTCCGAACCACCGCCAAAAACACGTATACATCGGTGACTCCGCCGCACTGTACGTCCGTCTCGTGTCTTCTCCCTGAAGACACGCCTTGCGTCAGCCGTCGCCACCAGGCAGCGCTGTGTTGGTCATCATTTCGACCGGCGAGTGGGCATCGGCGAGCTGCTGCGGGGCAGCGTTGACGTCCCCCAAGGCGCGCAGCAAGTGGAAGGAGAGTGCCAGCAGGCCGATGCCCAACAGGTCCCCGAGCGCCGTCAGGTAGGGGATGGCAGCATTGTCCGGGTCGATTTGGCGCGCCCACATCCAGTAGACCATGCAGCGTGACAGATACAGCAGCAGGAACACCTGCGCGCGCGGGAAATGCTTCCAGTTTCAGTAACTAGTGTGATCAGGACATGCGGTATAAGCGTAATTTATCAATCGTGTCCTCAGAAACGATTATAAAATACAAAGAGGGGGTGAGGAGGGGAGAGGGGGGGTGCGGTGGTGGTGCTGATTGGAATGTACGTAGGGAATAGCGCTAATTAAACGGGTGCAGAAGTGATGAACGCTTCCCAGTCGAAAAGAACTGCTAAGCCATGCCAAAACTATAGACCTTTGCATCGGGCGAGGAGGTTGTCGAAGCGCCTTCTCTCTGGACTGTTGCAAACCGGTTCTGCTGCCGCCTCCACCGTGTTGACGTCAGGTGCACACAACAGCCCAGCGAGCAATATGGTGACGCCTAGGAGGCCCTCGTTGCAAAGGTCTATACGACAAAATATTCTGTAGCTATGTCGTAAACATCAGATTCTTCTGTAGTTGTGTAGTACTTTTCTGTAGTAGTTTTATGTTGTCTGCAGTTCTCTAACAATTTTCTTTTGTAACTAAAGAAACTTCTGATGTTATTACAGAAAGTTGTATTGTCACAAACGGTTTCCTGTTAAAAACTGCACAGATATTCTGTCGTAACAACAAAAATATTTTTGTAGTTTCTTCCGACTAGATTCTGTTAGTTTGTCGAATTTGCGATGATACAACGGACTATTTAGTTTACGAATGCCCTTCGTTTCATGCTGTGCACGCCGCTTTGATCTTCATTGCCGACATTGAGTGAAATTTTTGAACGATGGCCACATCAATCGATGGCCATTAATACTTAAGAAGCATCTGCTTCCTAAGAACGTTATGCTTGTTCGAAGATGCGGCTTTACCATATGTTGCATTTAAGTTCCCTTCTCCCAGCGCAGGATAGCCTGCTGGAGGCGTTATCTGCATAGATTAACCACCCACCTTTCCCCCTTCCTCTCCCTCCAGCTTCTGTGTGTCCGGCTCACAGCTTCAAATATGCTCCGAATAGCTGTGCTTTCGACTCTGCCATATAGGGGAATATGCAGGTCGGCTACCAGCCATCCTCTAGCGTGACGTCACTCGACGGCATGATGTCATGTACGTTAGAGGGTGGTGCAAGTCATATTTGAATAGTGATGCTAGCAGGCCTGGAAGGTCGGTAAGACGATGACGATTTCTGCTCCCTTGGTCATGGGTGGGGAATTGCAGGAAATTCCAAAATGGTTCATTCGAAGCAGGACTACCCTCGTAATTATAGCAATTGAAAAACAGCCTTACGAGAGGTGACTTGGGTGGCGTGGTGTGCAGTGCTATTACTTTGCATATCGGTGACCTATTGTATGCGTGAGAACTGTGAGCGAACTTGTAGCTTAGATGTGGGCCATCATTGCGCACAAAAATAAAAATACTTTAATTTAGCTGTTTCTTGGATTTCAGCGGTACATTCACCCCTCATTCTGATCTCGCATCTGCGTTTCGTAATGACGTTTGTTGTAGTGCAACCGGAAAGTTATTATACGACGACGAACTAGAAAACGAGCCGCCGGCGTCTAAGAAACACTCGTCGCAGATATTTGCGATACCAGAATCTCGGTTTCACAGCCAGCCAGACGTAAACTAAAAATGTATAAGCAATTCGCTAGCCACTGCTCTTATTTTTAGCACTCCGTTGTCGTCGTGCCATGCAATGCAATCCAAGCTGTTTTCCTGGTCACAAAGGACACACCTGTATGAGCGCCGACGAGAAGTACACGAGCAGGAAGACAGGCGTGACAGCCATACGGCTTGGCCTCACGAAGCTGATGGTGTAGGTGAAGACCAGGTGTCCCGGTAAAACCATCATCATGAGGACACGCGCGGCGCGGGCGTTGCGGCCCTTGCCGAAGAAGGCCGAGCAAGGGTCCAAGCAGATGCCGCCGCCCGCTAGAGGCTGGGCGCCAATCTTGGTGCGCTGATGCAGGTACGTAGACAGTCGACTTGTCTGGATCGCCACCAGGTTTCCAGCAACTCCTGCGGGGCCACGAACGCCATGGACATTGTAGCCAGCCGACAAGCCTTTGCTCGGTCATTCGTGTTTAGTGTCCGCATGACTTGACTCGCGCGCAGTGTCATATATAACGCGGAGCATTTACTCTGTGCAGATTTGGACGAAATAATGGCCGGAATCTCTTGATGTGATTATGTACAGTATGTCGCCAACGAGCTGCTGACCTCCGTACGCGCTGCATTACTCAGCAATAGCGCCTACAAATATTACGAATCATAAGCTCGACTTTTTATTCTAAAACAAAAAAAAAATGAAAAAGATGAATTTCATCGTAAACGTAAGCGTTCCCACATTTCAAAGCTATGGCGCATACTTTACTCATGCCTATACGTTCTATCATGGGCCTAAGAGGAAGGAGCCTCTTCTAACCCAGGGGTTCATCAATTATGTCGATTTCGATTATTTGGTTCAATTTTATTCATTTCAGCGGGGGGGGGGGGGGGGGGGTGTTCGTTGTATGCAACCCTTTTGGAGCTCCAATAACAATCCCTTTTTGTAGGTTACAAAAATCTATCACACCTGCAATGCGAGGGAAGGAAAAATTTAACTGAAGAATGTATAGGGACTTTGGTGCGGTGCATAAACCCTCGTAGACTTACCGCTGATGACTGGCTGGAAGACGGCCAGATTCTCGAATGTCGGCACCGTCATATCCAGTATGGAACCACCAAGGCTGCGGAAACAAACCTTCATTTTCGCGGATATATAGACGCTCGCACACAAACACTTGTTGGCGGTAACGAACAAATGAGGGGGAGGGGGGGGGGGAATTCACCTCAATAAAAGCACTGAATCCAACAGGCCTTCATTGTCCCCGAAATGTTGTTCCCACTCACACACATACTGGGTCCACCTCTCCTCGTGCAAGTTAGAACAAAGCAATGCCTGTCGCGGTTCGTTAAATGGCTTTGCATTGGTTCTGATTTTTCTCAGAGCCGTGGACCATATTTTCGTGCATGCCCATGCACCTTGCACAAGTGCAACAGTCCTTTTAAACCTGCGTATACAAATGAATGAATGAATGAATGAATGAATGAATGAATGAATGAATGAATGAATGAATCGGGCGCACCTAGAGATGGCCATAGCCGAGATGATGGGTATCCATCCGCTCCATAGCACCGACGACGTGTAGGCGTTGCTACGCGCGATGAGCACCCAAAGCGGGATGAAGAGCAGGAAGAAGATGACCACACACAGGTAGAGGCGCACGTCCTCGGTGCCACCGAAGAGCAGCGATCCGGCGCCGGCCAGCAGCGCCAGCGTAGTCAAATCTCCCAACGATGCGGCCACCGGTATGGCGACGTTGTCCGGGTTGATGTGGTGCTTGCGCGACAGGATGACCACGCCGATCATGACCGAGCCGAGCACCAGGCTAGCCACGCTGGCCGTCACCAAGCTGCTGGCGCAGAGCATAAGCGCGTTGCGCATGTCGAAGCGACGCTCCGTGATGAAGCCCATCATGACAGCAAACAGAGACGCCAGCAGCGAAACTACCGTCGCCTGACACTGCACGAGCGCCATGTTGCCGCTGGCCATCTTCCACTGCTCGCGAAGAGTGTCCATGTTGCCCAGGTTGGCCTGCGTCCAATGCAAGAAAGCAAAGAAACTTTGCCAGGTTGCTTTCGAATTATCTTGGGGATGCGACACTTTAATGTCTTTCGCTCGTTCCCACCCTTCAAACTATTAACAAATCAATCAACCAACTAACCAATCAGATTCTTAATTTCAAACAAGTATGCACGTACATGTTTGTGGGTACGGCACAAAAATGAGGTCTTAGATGTCTCTTAAGAGGAAACGGCAGAGCCTAACCTTTCTATCATTCGCCTCTCAGCGTTTATCTCTGTTGAGGTCATTTTAAGTCTTTTCTTAGTCATGATAAGTCATGCCTAGTCATTGTAGTAATTACCATTCATAGCTAAACATATTTACTCATTTCCAATCAGTTGCAATCATTTCAAGTCGTTTTTGACATATTGGTAGTTTGGTAGTCATGAAGAGTCATTGTAGTCATTACCACTAATTTGTAAGCCTTTTTACTTATTTCCAATTAGTTGCGTCGCAACGAGTCGTCGTTTGACATACTGATCGTTTCATAGTCATTAGCAGTCATGATGTGTCATGCCTAGTCATTGTAGTCATGACCACTCATGACTACAAGCACTGACTACTAAGCATTTTTACTAATTTCCAATCAGCTAAAGTCAATACATGTAGTAGTTTGACATGTTTGTCATTACAAGTCATTTTATTCATTATTAATCATCATTATTAGTCATTAGCATGATGTCTATATAAAACTTTCATGCATTACCTATCACCATTTAATTGTTTTTATTCTTAATCTTTTCTTAATCTTATTCTTAATGGGCGACTTCAATGCCAAGGTTCGGAAAAAGCAGGCAGGAGACAAGGCAGTAGGTGACTATGGCATTGGTTCTAGGAATAGCAGGGGGGAGTTACTAGTTGAGTTTGCAGAGCGCAATAACTTACGAATCATGAATACCTTCTTCAGCAAACGGAAGAACCGGAAATGGACGTGGAAAAGTCCGAACGGGGAGACTAAAAATGAAATCGACTTCATAACGTGTTCACCCCCGCCATTATGCAAGATGTAGAGGTAAGTGCGATGCAGTGACCACAGGATGGTTAGGTCCAGAATTAGCCTAAATCTGAAGAAGGAACGCAACAGATTAGTAAGAAAAAAACCCGCTAAAGAATTAGCGGTTAAGGGGGGGGGGGCAGAAGAGTTCAGGATCTCGCTACAGAGTAGGTATTCAGCTCTAACAGAGGATGGCGACATTACCCTAGAAGCAAGGAACAATAATTTCAGAGATATCATTACTGAGTGCGCGGTAGAAGTAGGCGGTAGGATAGTTAGAGAGGATACCGGTAAGCTGTCTAAGGAGACGAAAGATTTGATCAAGAAACGCCAGAGTATGAAAGCTTCCAATCCAACAGACCGGATTGAATTGGCCGAGATATCAAAGCTAATCAATAAGCGCAAGGTGGCCGATATAAGGAAGTATAACATGGAGAAAATTGAGCATGCTGTAAAGAACGGGGGAATCCTTAAATCGGTAAAGAAGAAATTGGGCATAGGCAAAAACCAGATGTATGCGATAAGGGACAAGGCGGGCAACGTCATCACAAATATGGATAAGATAGTCAAAGTAGCCGAGGAGTTCTATACAAATCTCTACAGTAGCCAAAGTAGTCAGGACCGTAATGAGATTGGCGGTAGGGAAAAACAGTCAGAGGTTCCACCAGTGACGAAGGACGAGGTCAAGAAAGCATTAGAAACTATGAAAAGGGGGAAATCAGCTGGAGAGGATCAGATAACTACAGATTTGCTGAAGGACGGGGGGGATATCGTGCTAGAAAAACTGGCCACCCTGTATACGCAGTGCCTGGTGTTATCGACGGTACCGGAACCATGGAAGAATGCAAACATTATCCTCATCCATAAGAATGGGGACTTTAAGGACCTTAAAAATTACAGACCAATCAGATTACTGTCTGTTACGTATAAGGTATTTACTAAGGTAATCGCTAATAAAATCAGGACAACCTTAGACTTCAATCAAGCAAAGGATCAAGCAGGGTTTCGGAAACGGTACTCTACTATCGATCATATCCATCCATCAATCAGGTGATAGAAAAATGCTCGGAATATATCCAGCCCTTATACATAGCATTCATTGATTACGAAAAAGCATTTGACTCTGTTGAAACCTCGGCGGTGATGGAGGCATTGCGAAATCAGGGGGTAGACGAGCCATACGTGAAAGTGCTGGAAGATATATATAGTGGCTGCACAGCAACCATAGTTCTGCATAAAGAAAGTAACAAAATTCCCATAAAGAAAGGTGTTAGGCAAGGAGACACAATCTCCCCAGTACTATTCACAGCTTGCTTAGAGGAAGTATTCAGAGACTTGGAATGGGAGCAGTTAAGGATAAGGGTAGATGGAGAATACCTCAGTAATCTGCGATTTGCTGATGACATTGCCTTGCTAAGCAACTCGGGGGATGAACTGCAAATAATGATTGATGACCTAGACAGGAAAAGTAGGAAGGTAGGCTTAAAAATCAATATGCAGACGACTAAGGGAAGGAACAGCAGTTTACATTAGGCAGCGAAGTACTGGAAGTAGTAGGCGAATATGTCTACTTAGGACAGGTAGTAACCGCAGATCCGGACCATGAAAAGGAAATAACAAGAAGAATAAGATTGGGATGGAGCGCATTTGGCAAGCACTCGCAGATTATGTCTAGCAGCTTACCGGTATCGCTAAAGAGGAAAGTATATAGCAGTTACATCTTACCTGTACTCACCTATGGCGCTGAAACGTGGAGGCTAACCAAGAGAGTTCTGCTTAAGTTGAGGACAACCCAGCGGGCTATGGAACTAAAAATGGTAGGGGTAACATTAAGAGATAGGAAGCGTGCAGAGTGGGTCAGAGAAATAACTCAAGTTACCGACATTCTAGTGGAAATTAAAGAAATGGACATGGGCAGGACATGTAGTGCGAAGAGAGGATAACCGATGGTCGCTTAGGGTAACAAACTGGATTCCAAGAGAAGGAAAGCGTAGCAGGGGGCGGCAGAAAGTTAGGTGGACGGATGAGATTAAGAAGTTCGCAGGGGTCAAGTGGATGCAGCTAGTACAGAACCGTGTTAAGTGGAGGAATATGGGAGAGGCCTTCGCCCTGCAGTGGGTATAGTCAGGCTGATGATGATGATGATGATTCTTAATCTCCTTCCTCACATGTCCGCTATATGCGAGTGACATACCAGCGCACAGATGCGACGCACAGCTCCCGAACAGATTTTTGCTCCATGAGCCTAGAAAGGCTTTCGCCTTAAAAGCAGCACAACGGTGCGTTGACGATGTTCGCCATGGCTATGCCATAACCTATGCTGTGTTCGGCAGTACAGTGCACAGCGGTGATAGATAATGGCAACAATGATATTGATGATGCAAAAAGAAGAAAACGCCGAAGACTACTCCCTACCCAACTTTTGTTTTTAGAAGCATATCTTTTTAATTCTTTGTATTTGTGCTTTGTAACACAAGGGTAATAGACATGACAAGGCCCCGTGTTTTTGCAGGAGTCATCCGAGTATATAAAAGAGAGCTGTAAATGAAGGCATTCACTATGTATGAAACTCGCATTGCTGCCTGGTGATAAATGTATACAGTGTGTCCAGGACAACCTCTGCCACCTAATGGGTACGAGAGTTAAGGCATGTGGTCCTGTCTCCAGTTGTTTCCCACAAAACATCTGCATACATACTTGTTGCAACTTGCACGTAATCCAGCCTATGAACAGCCGTGGGTCCATCGCAACCATATATTGATAATTGAGAGAGAGATGAGTGAAGTAGCAGCACATGGTACAGGTGAGATAGCCAGGAATTTTCAACGTATGTATGCTGGCGCCTAAGAAGAGTGCACCTGCGTGGACATGCGAGCAGCCATGGTCATCTCGAGGTTTCCCTTGAGGCCCAGCAGCGCCGGAACCAGGATGAAAAGCTCGGTGACGTTCTGGAAGACGGGCCAGTGCTGCACCATGTCGAGCAGCAGCCCCGCCCCGACTGTGCCGAAGCCGGCAGCGAGGAAGGGCACGAACACCTGCAAGGCGGTTGCCTGGATCGACTCCTCGAACCACAGGTCGTCCTCCACGTCGCCGCCCCCGCCGCCGCTGCTTCCGAGACGGGTATCCATACGGACGACGCTGGTGTCGACCTGCACTTCGACGGCCTCCATGTGGACGCCGCCGTTTCCGCTGCAATCGCAACATGGCCGCGCCGTTGTGGAGTTTTTGCATCATGCAACACAGAACTGTATTGGCACATTCGCGTGCATATAATACATCTGGCAAAGAAAAATACCTCTAGCTGTTAAACTTCATAACATCAAGCGACACCACGATCTGGTCCTTCTGGACATTTCGGTTATTCTTCCAATCAGTTTCTGCACTGCTCTTTCTTTCCACGTGCCCTAAAGATAACAACCAGCGTACAAAACAAAAACTGGGACAAACACGAAGTTTTTTCTGTTTCGTCCGCATTGTTTTCGAGGAACCCTCAATAGGCTCTTGTAGGTTATGGTGCAGATTGATCATATCCAGGGCTTGGGATGTTTTATCAACACATTTAGCGAGCTGGAATTCGCAGGGACATGCGGCGCAGACAAGCACACAGCGCGACGAACGATTAGTCTATTGGTCATAGTGTGTTTTATTTCAATATGGGAGGAGAAGTTGGACGTGCTGAGTAACGTGTTCCGGAATTTTTTTTTTTTTCGACCAAGCGAAAAAACTTTTAAACAAATCCATGCTGTTGAAAGGAATAATTCTATAAAACGTTGCTTCTGCTGTAGGCTAATAATCATAATTACTCCTGAAGCATTTGTGTGCCCATATATCGCGCAGCTAATTTCGGAGCTCTGTTCAGAGTCATTCCTGGGAAAAAGGAACCAATGTGTAAAAATTACTATGAAAATAGAAACAAATTGTGAATTCTTCTTGCTTTTTTTTTTTTTGCAGATCTTACGCTTTAATTTTTGAACTACACTACTCAGGTGCATTAATTGTGTCAAGTACGTTTCACTAACGCAACTTTGATTATTTCAATAAATAAGAGCTATTTTCATATTAATACATCGTATATCCTCCCTATAAGGTTCATTAATTGTGTCAATAGGTCACGGGATTTCAAGACCTATACGGTTACTCTAACCAGAACCAAAGCATTTATTGTCTACAAAAGAGAGAGAGAGAAAAAAAAAAAAACGAAATACAAGCCACGTTCCTCATCACTGACCGATTTCGCAAAAAGCGTACGTCGACATGGAATTTATGGAACGGATCAGAACTACCATGTGTTTCACAACAGCAGACCTACAGACGAAATTGAATGCAGTGGCGGGTAAAGTATACAATTAACTTTTTGAGCCTTAAATACGTCTTTTGACACTGTGCGAAGGTTAGCACCCTAAGAAAGAGCCAGAAAATCATACTTCACCTTTAACAGTAACTGGATATGGTTGTCCTCTGTGTTCCTTTAAATACGCACGGGCCGAATACTTATCCAGCTTTAAACACAAGAAAATCGGGAGTTTGCAAAAAGTAGTTGCTTTCCCGTTAAATGGCGCGGCACAAACTGCTCCGCTCAAGGTAAATAGCCATTCGTTTACATCCAGATTAGGAATTTCGAGGATTAGCAATTGTATACTCCGTGACGTCACCACCAACGACATCTCGGAAACATATACCTATGATAAGAGATTAAACACCGTACTCTGCGGCATGCTCTGCGGCAAGCCGCCTTCATCCAACGTTGTCTCTGACGTCCATTCTTCTCGCTGAACGTCACAAATGCTTACAGGAGTCGCGTTGTGTACTGATAGATCCCACTTCCTCGAGATGTCTAAGCTTCAAGGAGCTGCACATTTTAGCCGCCAGAAAAATCGATGCACTGATTAGGCGTGTTGAGTTTAAAGGTTTGTCGATAAGTCCCTAGTCTCAGGCGATTCTAGCCCAGCGCATATCACCTATAGTAACGATAGCGCGATCACTATATTCATAAAACATCCTTTAAACAACCGTAGAACTTCGCACAGTGGGTAAGAGCGCAGAAAATTTCGCCAACTTCACCCGCCCAAACCTTTTCTTCCTGATACCCTTTGCGGTGAATGAAACCGCCTTTCGAGAATAGACTTCGTGTTGTGTAGCTTTGCGGCTTGTCTGCTTTGCGGCCAAGTCGCGTGATAAACATATACGATACCGTGACACATTTCAGGCGCCTGGATTGTGTGACTGGGAAGAAATCATTTCTTTTTTCGCACACTAATTCCTCTATCATTTGGTCGCGATAGTTCCTTCATAAAAAACAGACACAACACTTTTCTCACCTAACGGGTCGAAGCAACTGCAACTGCAGCGGAAAGCTGGAGGCTCTGGATTTACAGATTTATTTAAAGACACGTGTTCAATTTTTAAAGGCTGAGTCTTCAGTGGTGAACGTTTAGGTTCCATTGCAAACGCCTCTAGTGACAGTAAATTTAGCCAAATGCTTCAATGACACAGATCTTTTTCGTAGCTGTCACAAGATGCTAATTATCAAAACGACATTTACATGAACCAAATTTCGCATTTATTTATATTCCATGATTTCGTTAACATTTCCCGAGTAAGTTGCTGCGAGAAAGTACGTAGCGATAATACGGGTATCATGAAAAAGCAGCAGGTCTGATTCTATCAAGTTAGTGATACTTTGTGCCTTCGTATGCTGCTAGTCAGTTGCGGTGAGTCAAATGGACTGGTGCACTTTCAGATCACTGCATGCAGTTACAGGACACAATGCTTGTCTTCGCTGTATGCTCTGTTTGGCTGGAGAAATACACAGGATTACAGGGCGAATTTCTTTAGGCCCTGTGCGCCGCACCCTTTTGTGACCTAGAACAGCAAGATCAAACGGTCCAGATTATGTCGCCAGGGATACTTTGAACGGCAAAAGGTGCTGCCGGACCCTGTAGTAAATCAAACAACCACCACAAGACTGTATCTTCGAAGAGCTTCGTCTGTTCGCTGAAAGTACTGAAACCCAGCATTGCAGCCATACTGCCACCATCGCAGCTGACTGCGAGGACCCAAGAAATACAAGCACGTACAGGTACGGACATAAGTAAACGGAGCACACTTTCCCATTCAAATTCATCAATCCTGTCGCACGGAACCAGTAATCTCTCGCAGGATCGATCGAACAAACCACGAGGTGGACTTACGTAGATGCGTGGCGCGGCTGCCGCTCCGCCATGGTCCCACTGCGATTCCACTCGGCTCCCAATTAAGATAAGCGTGCAATTTGCCCCACGCTGCCACCGATAGCCACTGTGTCCGTGCACTCCTTGCCGCCCGTCACCTCGAGGGTGAGTGTGTACACGACTACGTAACCATGTCAAGGGCGGAGGGAAATTCTCCGCAGATCGCAGCAGCCAAGAGAGGGCTCGCGGTCATACTCCAGCCACGGGATGAGCCCTGTCGTCACCTGCCGATGAGGCGCACCAAGTCGCCAAGAAAGAGAGCGTCTACGTGGGCTTGCATCTGGGCTGGGGCTTAGACGCTGTTACCGCGAAGGGGCGGAGACATTAACTGAATTCAGAGGTCAGATACACGAAACTTAATCCATGCCCAGTAAAAGTGGTTCGTTCGTTTGGAATATTGTTCACTCAGATATCAAAATATGAAATTAGATCAAGCGCTCGTTCAAGTTCCATCAAGTGCAGTCTTCGGCTCGCCCGTGCAAGGGGTCGATTGAATTTGTAGTTGTAGTTTGGGCTGTATTGTGTAGGGATATACAGAATATGAATCACCGGTCTCATAAAAACCGTGCGTAATTAGATTTAGCCGAGCGAAGACGTGCTATCGTAGTCGTATACCCAAGGCATAGAGTTTCTAAATGCTAACTTTATGTGGCAAGGTGGTCCACTACGCGTGCGTAGTAGGTATAGCGGCAAATCGGTATACGACTACGCTATTACGTATCCGCTCTCCTAAATCACACTTCTTTTAGTTGGGCGCCCGCAATTACTTAACCTACATAAAGGGAACGTAATCGCGAGCACCGTTCTTTACGTGCGTAAAAAACCGGCGCAGTTGCCACTTTTCCGGTCTTGCTGGCAGCATGGCGGCGCCGTGCCCGCCTGTTTCTCACTCGCCGCCCCCGCTGCATTTCGCGCCCCCAAGACATCTTCACTCTTAGGAAACGCCCCTCCACAGCTCGGAACAAGCCCGCTTCTCCAAAGACTTTCTTGCAATTTGACGGGGAGCAGCACATAAACGCGAGTCACACGTCTTCTAGAGTGCCGTCGTCGCCTAGGAAGCGTTCCAATTTTTTAGAAGTCTAAGAAGCCTTATAGGGCTCAACATTTTAAATAATGAATGAATAAAAGTTTTCCTGGGAGATTGGAAGAAGCGGGATTGTGTGGAAAGGTGTGGGATGGGTTTCATTCTATACAGTAAGGCTCAAACGGCCGTCGCCGTCCGATTGTGACTCGATCCTTTGAGCAGACCAACACCGTCCACCTGTTCAGCAAAGGTCCAAATCGCATGCTTCCTCCAGCTCCATTCACGAATACACAGTGCTGGGAATCGTACGTCCACGAGGACTGTTTGATTGTCTACTGATTTGCTTACGAATTAACGGAACGACTCATATTCGAAGGATATATAGTGTGCTCGCGAATATCACGGCCCGCTAAGCATGCTCAGAAGCATGCTGCTTAGAAGCGCTAAGCATTCTCCACAAATTTTGGGTTAGCAACGCATCACCCGCGATCGCTACTGCCGATTTTTCAAGACCGCAGCTTAGTGAAATGCCCGTACTGTCATCTGTCTGTATGGACGCTCTACACATGCCCTCCTCTCTCCTGGTTGAAAACGAACCACCAACCCCTTTTGCGCATACACAGTTCTTGACCTCCGCCATCGGCGCAGCCGGAGCTGATCTCGGGGGCCATGCACAGTTTATAATCGTGACAAGCGTATGTGACAGATGCAAGTAGCTGTCAAGAACACACATCGAATTTTTGCAGGCAGCTTCGTCTCCTGAGCGCTCCCGGGGATGTTTTCAATCAGTAACAGACAAATTTAAACCACTCCCAGAGGGCGCCACATTTTGTGAAATTGGCGGATTGCAGCCAGACCTACTTCATCCAATATGGGACTGCTCCTTCTTTGAGCAGGGACGCCAAACTAAACATGCCAACCCATAGATGCCCCATCGCCTTCAATAAAGTTCTGTTCTTTTTCTCGGCCTCCACAGCATTGAGGACCTTACTGCCTATGGAAGATTGATTGATCGATAAAATTTATTGGGGGAAATTGGGGCTAGGGATGGTGGGTTAGGAAAAAGCAGTAGTCGGCAGTCCTCTGTCCAGGAGTCCGTTGGCCTCAGCAGCGGCTCTGGCCCGCTGCACCAGCATGAGCTGGTGCTGTGCGTCCGAGTCGGCTAGAAGGTTCTCCCACTGCTCAGGACTAGGGCTATCTAGGCATTATGGGGCTTGCCCTCACCAGACACATTCGCTTTTGTATTGTGATGGCCATCGGTGGAGCCTATGGTAGACGAAGTTGCCTTACACGAGCAGCGTGAAGGGGCTTCTCAGCCTATTTAGTGGATTTCTCCAGCTCCTCATTACCGCTCTCCCCTTTTTTTGTTCCGAAAGAAACATTACGCGAAGTATCGCCTCGTCGTGTAGCCGGTGGGCACGAATGGCCTTGAACAGCCGTTGCTTAGCAACTGTTTAGCTGAACTCCGTCAGATAGCGTCGCAGTCGGCGCTCGCTCCCTCCAGATGTTTTGCCTTGTTTTGTTGCGAAAGCAACACTCCAGCCAAAGCGAGACCTCGGGTGGCCGCAGCTACACCTTACACGTGAAGAGACGTAGCTACGGTCTCCTCATTAAAAAAAACAAAAACAAAAAAAACTTGAAACTTTGTTTTGCGCTGCCGCTTACCGCGGTCGCCTACTGCTACTGCTACCACGCGCCGTCACCACAGCATGCGCTGATTGGTCCCGCGTGCGGCGTCCGCCGAAATTTGACAAGAACGTGGCGCCACCTGTCGCCATCGGTGTGATCTGCGCATGCGTACTGACGCTCGCTCGGTGGCGGTAACGTGGTCTCCACCAGGAATCAAACCATTCCTCAGTTCTTCGGATGCCGAGCCGATCGATTTAACCAACTGCGTCACGACGGGGACTGTGAATAGCGTATCGCAATTCGATCTCCGTCTCTAGCGTGAGGATCATAGCAGTGATGATGATAGGCTAGACAGTGGCGTATTCGGGAGAGCGTGTACTCAGCAAGAGCGCTCACTCGGGCCTAGCTCCTTTCATGTGAGAGGGTGACATTTGAATTCTCGTTACCCCTATGTTACGGGCAGGAGCTGCCAACTCTGGTCGCTCTTTGCATTGGGAGTGTGATATAACAATCGGCCTGACAGAACCGTTTGAATTCTCGTTACCCCACGATACAGTGCCCACGACATGCAGGTGCGTCCATACGGCTTGGTTGAAGCATGCCTTTATATGTGGACTGGTATCTTACGCTCTCGAGTATAAAGGAGGCTATGGTCATACCCTTAAAGGATGAGCTTAAGTGTTCCCAATAATGTAGCACCTTAAACTTATAGGGCGTGACAGGGGAATAATGTTGCAGGCAAAAGAAGCTTCCGCCGTTGCTTTCGCAATTCAATTCAACCTGTAGACTCCAATTCCTTCCCTAACCTAATAGCCCTCTCCCGGCTGTCGTTGTTCTCCCGAATGCACCAAATGGGATGAGTTGCCTCAACTGCTAGTCCTTTATAAACTAAAAAGAACATTGGCAATATCCAGTTTTAATCAGCATCTGTAATTGCTTTCAACTTTTCACTACTAACAAATGTGACCACAAGCGCCTCGTTTGCTAGTACTTACTCACTTCGCCAAGTAATAACACCATTCGCCAAAAATTCCATTTTAAAATTTTTAACACTGAAAATAATTTCAACGATTCAAAAAGTTATATCCTTTGCAACTTATCCTCCAATTGCGGGAAACCCTGCAGCGAAGCTAGTTTCCGGACATACGAATGGCGCTTGCGGTCGCCATATAGGCATGGTCTGCTGGCCATCTATCTACCAGTGCATTGCAACTGGCTGAATCGTTTGCCGCGGTCTTCGCTGGCCTTCGAGGTTATAGTCGCGAGAAGTGGACGGATGGGCACAGGCCGTTATCCTGATCCTGGTCTCACTGTGGCCACAAAAAATCCACACCCCTCCGAATGGTGTCACGTGCCACAAACGATCACAAAGCTGTTACCGACAAGAATTTCCACTTTAACCCTCAACACCTTCGTCGCGCCAGTTAACATAAAAACATTTGCATTGGATGCTACCATCTTTCCTTTTTATTGAGATTTCCTTTAGCAAGCATGAATACCCAAAAATTATGCAACCGGTAATTATAACACCATACGTTAAAGGCCCACTGTCCACCTTCCGGTCGAAAATATTTTCTTCCCCGGTGACTGTGAGACTTCGCCCCTAGAACGCAAGGCCGCAAAATGTTTTTGAAAAGAGCAACTAATAACGCAGTTACAGCCACCGCAATCACCCGATTCTATCATGCCTCTCTCCTTCCGTTCCCTCGCAAAGGTTTTTCACTCTCCTGCCCGAGGTCGTCTAGCCTCCGCAATACAAATTCCCCTTCCTCCTCTGCGTTTGGCGGGAGGTGGGGCGTGGCTCTCCGAGAGTGCGAAAAAAAAAAATGGCCGAGGGAGCGCGCGCCGCTGGATTGTCTGGTCGTGGCGAGGGAAAAGCGCGCTGCGAGCGATAGACACCCATCCTTCTCCCGTCAGTCAGTGAGACGGACCAATGGACATCGTTCCCGGTACGTACGTCATTGCTGTGGCCCGTCGGGTCAGCGCAGGAAACGGGGAAGCTGGCTTCCCAGAGGAGAGCATGAGAGAGCTTTGTATTTTCGATGCTTTGCGGCGCGCGTGTCACTGTAGCATTTTGCACAATCTCCGGTACCTGATCGAAACACTGGGCTCCTTTGCTTAAAAGGGCCTTCCCTGGACAGTGGCTCTTTAAGGGCACTAATTTAATGAATTATATCCTACTCCTTTCCCCAACCTTCCTATCCCATCGCCTTTTGAGATAATCCCACTTAACACCCCTCGCAGACCCAAACTTCCTATACAACAAAATTAGAATGCCCGCCACAGGGTTTTATTATTCAACATTACACATACTGTCAGAACTGGAACATGCACTTTTTGAGAGATGCACATCACAAGCACATCTACTAAACCTAGGGGTGAAATATTTCGCGTTCTGAGAGCCTTGCATTGCGCACACACCTCCTTTGCCATTCTGCTATTTTACGAGGAAAAACTTGGTTTGGCAAGAAAAATGAACAAATACAAGGTTAAAATGAATAATGCTTCTGTGCAACTGACCACAATTTCTGCACTGACCAATGGAGACCCACACAAGAAGTTAATTGTCTACAATGCTTTATTTCCTCACAAAAAAAAACAGCAATGATCCAGCAGCGATCAGGGTGCCGCCAGTCAGGAGATGGGGAGAGGGACAAAAGGCCAACACACAACGAAGGCAACTGCGTCGGCAGCATGACAGCCTCGCTCTGGCCTGTGGAAGGTGAAGGGTGACTGTACAAACGAGTGGTCGCTGAAACGGACACTCATGTGCGCGAACGTCTTCAGTCAAATGGTTGCTTTTGAGTCGAGATGATTAAACATGATTAGAGAAGCAAACTGCAAGGATAACAAATGAAGCAAAAAGAAAGTGCACTGCTTTATTTACAACAATCGCAACCCAACTGCCAGGTTTGGCATCAGGCTCCCGCCACAGGGCCCATGCCGTCCCCCGCCTACCCAAGGAGAAGACTTGGATGTGGCAGCACTGCGGCGGTGCCTATGTACAGGCCGCGGGCCGGAAGGGATGAGAGCGAGAGGTTTGTGGCGGTGAGGAGGAGGATGACAAGACTTAAAAATTGACTGCACACTCGATGATATAACAAAAACAAAGATGAAGATAACAGGCAGGTGGAGGGGGAGTAGCAGTTAAAAGCAGGGCGTGATAAAATGATAATGGGGACTAGCCGGCTGCTCAGGAGTCTTCACCCTTCACTTTCTTGGCTGGCGTTCCCTTCCTGCAGGAAAATAGACAAGCCGTTCATTACATGTCAGCAATTCCTTTCGCACAACTGTCGTGCCACCATCAATCTGTAGAGGGGGGCTG
Organism: Amblyomma maculatum; assembly: GCF_055883805.1. NCBI lineage: Eukaryota > Metazoa > Arthropoda > Arachnida > Ixodida > Ixodidae > Amblyomma > Amblyomma maculatum. Next base: position 370,360,046 of record NC_139344.1, on the reverse strand, counting down.
CATTTCAAACTAAAGACGGCTAATAATACTGACAAACAAAAAAAGCCCTTGGTTACAACAAGGTCACACATATCCCTCACGATTTTAAGGATGAAGCACTGGCTATATACGATATCCTACACCAAATGCAGTGCTCTCCATATACCAACTTCACAGCACTGCGTTTTTTTAACGCTCAATGCAAAACGCATTTGCATCAGCTAGCATCAAGGCTTCTGCTTTGTCCCCATTTTCCTTGCCCACAATGCTTTACATATCCAATTTATCAGTCCTAACATGAAAAATGTGCAGGATAAAAGCGGCTGTCCTGAAAGAACACACCCAGTATGCAGTTTCACCTGTTTTGCAACCCTGGGGCCGAATTAAGCTCCGATCAAGCCATAAAAACTGTCACAAATTGTTTAATCAGTCCAGGCTCCTATGGTCCACAAGGCTGCCGGTCAGAGTCAACCAATAGGAGCGAGGTTAGCCGGTCGGTTTTGAGACAGATTTGTGACAGTTCTGTAATCCAGAACAATATTCTGCATTGGTATCCAACTACTCTCTTTAGAGGCGTGCTTTCCCATAACTAATGCCTTTTAAGAAAAGTATTTAAAATATTAAAAAAAAAAAGGGCTGCCATTAGTGCTTCCCAAGCTCTCAGTAAGCTTATCAAGAGGAGGATAGCAACAGAGCGGTATGCCGCCTCCAATGAAACTTGGCGATCGCAATGGCACTGCTTTTCTGTCACCAAACAGCCCACTTTTTCCGTGGTCTCGGTACACTGGTTACATTTAACAAAAACACTGCCTTCATTAAAATCGACTGCGGCTGTAGAAGCGAACTGTATACATTTTTTCACTAGAAGACTGGCACTTGTTTGACACTGCTCTTAGGAAACTAAGTTCTCTAATGATGCCCCGCTGTTCGATCTGCATACTGTTGTGGCCGTGCTCATAAGCGGGACATGGTCCCACCAAAAAATAACATTAAGAAAGCTCTGGCACCCCCCCGGGTGGCGTCTGGGCGGCTTGGTACACCACAATAAGAGGAAGCCTCCAGAAAGGATGCCGAGCATTATTTCAAACTTGAAGCAACTTTTGCAATTACTACCATTCCATATAAGACGCCAACAACACGTAACAGTCCATGAAGATTTTAATTTTCGAGAAGAGAAATCAGACGAATAAATTGATCACATTTTCCATCAGTTTGTCTTTCCTACTGATGATGGCAAGAACTGTTTGGCTCTCTGTGAGTGACAATTCATTTGTTTCATGCCCAGTCCAGCACGGCCAATCATGAACTTTCGCTACATGCCAGCAGCCAACAGAGGAATGTGGACACAGGGCAAGATAGTATCAGTAGTGAGCGTGGTTCCAATATTCATTTCCAATATTACAATTTTCATGCGCCCCTAACTGCATTTGGTTACAGGCTAAGCAACTACGCCACCACTTGGTGGAAGCTCAAAACTCTCACCCGTCAGTTGGTGGTCGCTTAGCCGCAGCTCCAGCTCCCCGGCCAGCACTCAGAGCCACACCGTCTGAGAATGAATGGGAAAACACCGCTATGAGTCTTCAAATTTTCCTATGCTTTTCTTTCTTCCGCAACGCCTGTGAACTGAATTCCCTCATCGCTGAAGTTGCAGAAGAGCATAACTCTGGCCAGTGATAGGAAACATTGTACTAGTTAAACCTCGTTACAAGAGACACTCAAAGGAACCCAGAAAGGTGTCTTGCAACCAAAAATTCCTATCAACTCGTATGTGTGACAGTTTAGAATTCTGTTCTGTATCAGTGTCTTGTTATGTTGCAATATGTCAGGAACCAAGAAGGAGTGCCTCCTTTTGACTGGGAAGTCAAATTGTTTCAGCCACTTTCATCACATTCCTGTGTGACAAACAGGGACATCTTGACTCCTCAGTAAAGAGGAGGCACTCCTTCTTGGTTCCTGACGTATTGCAACAAGACAAGACACTGATATGAAACAGAATTTAATTAAGGGAATCTAAACTGTCACACATACGAGTTGGTACGAGTCAGCTGCATTGCATGAGTGTACCTGGGTTAATTGTGTCTCTTATAAATAGTGAAAAAATTACTTCAGGAACCTGGAAAAGTTGTCCTTAGTACAACTCCTTAGTTAAATCTCGTTACAAGGGACACTGTTACAAGAGACACTTGATTATAAGAGACATTTAAAATGATTTGGTTTGTTTTACTATGTCTGTCATGTTAACAACATTGCATACAAGAGACATGGTTACAAGAAACACTCGGTTACTAAGGACAACTATATCAGGTCCCTGGAGTAAATTCTTCACTATTTAGAAGAGACAACCCAGGTGTGCTCATGCAATGGAGCTGAAGCATACCAACTCGCATATGATGCATTTCAGATTCCCATTAGCTAAATTCTGTTCCAATCAGCATCCTTTTTGTTTATGTCAGGAACTGAGGAGTGCTTCCCCATGATTGGAAAGTCAAAACGACCCTGATGTTTCAGCCACTGGCATCGCATTACTGTCACCTACGAAGCAAATCAAAATCCTAGAATGACATCCAGCATTTTTAACTCCTCGCTGTTAAAATTTGTTCACAAGATGAAAGCTTATGATCCCGGTATCTTTCTCTTTGTGAACAATAATTCAATGTTCTCGTGCTCAAGCCACCAAAGTTATTTTTCCCACTCCACACCCTACCTTCAGCCAACAGACGCACTCTGTCAAGTTGCTGTACAAAACAAGGTTGGTAAAACGCTTGTTGCTTGACAGGCAGTAAGACTGTACAAGAGTAATTGATGCAAAGTTTGCTGTTCAGGTGATTTCAGGTGTCTGTAATGGCGTGAGAAATGAAGCTGTGTAAAACTGTTTCAGACAAACAGGCTTTAAATGTGGTGACATGATGTAAGAGGGTCTATATATGGATACTGTGGAAAGCTTCCTTGAAGATGAAGCTTGAGCAAGCATCCAAGAGACTGCTGAGGCACCAGAATCTTTTGAGGAATTCGTATCTGCAGATGTAGATCTTGTGTGCTCCCAAAGAGCTTACAGACTGTGCAATTCCCGCGCAAGTAAATGGCACATATTCCACAGAGGATAACTACAAGGACATTTCAGAGGAAAAGTTTCAGCATCTGATGGTGACGAGCATGCAAGAATACTTCAAAGGTATTACAGCAACAGGAAGGCTTGCAAAGTGAAGTGCTTTACCTCCAGAATTTGGGAAGGAATACACTCTGCACTCACAAAAATACGTACTAGTATGAATAACTTCTTTAAGATTTCCTGAACAATTTCCTGTTAATGCATGTGAATGCATTTATATGCTGATGTGCAGTAAACTGATCAACACAGTGCTTTTAGAATTTTTGGTTACAATAGACCTTGCTTACAAGAGACATCTTTTTCGGGTCCCTTGAGTGTCTCTTGTAATGAGGTTTTACTGTAACAGAGTGTCTCTTGTAACCATGTCTCCTGTATGCAAAGTTAACATGGCAAACATAAGAAAACCAACCAAACCATTTTCAAGTGTCTTATAACCGAGTGTCTCTTATAACCATGTCTCTTGTAACGAGATTTTACTGTATATCAATCCTTTACAGTAATAAAACAGTTTCAAACTGTGACTCATGAAATTACTTGCCTTTCCTGTTCCTCTGTCCCACATCTTAACAATGGTGGCTGCCCTCTTCTTACTGAGCGTCTCATGTCTACAAAAATGGTGCCCAAATTATGCTTGCAAATCACTGCTGTTGGTACAAGCTGGCTTGAGGCAAACAGAGGGCAAAATGGGGTAAAAGCAAAGGTCTTCCGTAACAAAAGCTGAAAATCTTCAAAAACAGTGACCTGCTTGTCCAAGAGCCCTGCTCTAATTAAAGCACTTTCAAACAGGGCTTCCCAATAGCATTCCCGGGGTCCAAAAAGCCCCACGTGTGCACATGAGAGTCCGTGTAGAATCTAAGCGTGTTGGGCACATCGCACCCTTGTAAAGCTATGGAAGGCGGAGGACACTGCCATGAGATATCCAAAGGGGAAGACACAATTATCATCGCTGCTGCTCCTACCATGAAGCTGTGCTGACCAGCCCTATGGTGCTTAGCGCACAGCAAGAAGCTGATGACATAGTCTGCGTTGATGACCTAATTAAGCAAGCAACTGCCACAACGCATGTCCTGTGCCACTGCCACGTTGGTGTTACGTGGGTACAGAGATAGCTTCCTGAAGTTAGCGGAAAGCGGCAGCAAGCTAAGATACATTATGTGCGGTGAAGTGCTTGCACAAAAAGCTCACCTCATGCCAAACTATCGAGCCCAAACGAGTGAAATAAACAGTGCCCACTTACTATTGCAAACACTTCCTTCAAACCCTTCCTTCCTTAGTCAAGATGAAAGCTACCCTTTTGTCCACAAGGCGTTCCCTGACACACACCTGGTTGGGAACTTCTGCTCTAGCCCGCGCCCAAACACAGCATTCTCAGTTCTACTGACCTTGGAGCCACCGGACCTGGGTGGCAGGACCATATCCCTTATCGTTGCGAGCTGCAATGCGGAAGATAATGGCCGGCTTGCTCGTGGTGTCAACATGTGCCGACGCCAAGGAGGCAGTGGCTACCGTACATGCCGCCTGAGGCCCGCAATACACCCGCACGAATGCCAGTTGCGAAGGGTTTGAAGTGACCGTCTTGGCAGGGCCTGCACTGTCGCAGGTGGTCGCCGACCGCACGGCCAGATACACCGAATACTCTGTGACATCCCCCGGATTTCCCTGGGGTGCCTCCCAGGAGAGATGAGCACCGTCAGGGCCCTTGCTGATCTTGATGGCGGAGGGCGCACCCGGGTATCCCGGCAGACACGTCTTGAAGGCCGACACCTCACTCCAGGGGCCACGCCCACATGCATTGATGGCCGCTACCCGGAACTTGTAGGCTGTGCCTGGCAGCAGTTCCTGCTTTTGCAACATCGCGTGACTGCCGACCGACACGACGTCCACGTCGGTGTCTTCCTTGCGATGCGGCAGTTGGTCCGACTGTTCAGAGGGCAGGTAAAAGTGCGACACTAGGCACGACGTCTCCTTGAATATGCCCACATCATACCACAGGCCGTCCCGCTTGCCTCCGCTGCTGGGTGGGGGCGCTGGCGTGGTGGCAGGTTTCGTGTCAACCTGCAAGTGTGATGGTCTCACCCTTCAGTTCCCAACGCCTTCCAAAATTCCACACATGTGCATTTAACATCAACTGCTTTCCTTCTGTGCACCCCTCAGGTTCGCCCCCATGCTTCTGAAGGTGCTAGACTTTACTGCTCTTTAGCACAGAAGTGATGAGTAATTCTTACTACGCCTATTGAAATCGATCACCGGTGATCGATGCTTTAAATTGTTGATATGACATATTGGTATCGTTTCTCGCGCACCTAGGCCACCCATGGTTAGTCTAGGCACTGCACTTGTGGAACCAGTTTAAATTTTCCCACTCTGGCGATGTTCTCATTTTATATGGACCTCTTTGAGCACTAATGTGTGTGTGTTGTTGCGAATAAGGGCGTGGCAGCTGCACGTGAAAAAACAAAACAAAAGAAAACTGCCACTCGTAATGAAGCATTAACATCAAATTACTTCCATAAGTCAAATATCAAATAATATTGTCAGTTTTGTTATCCGACGGTGTTGAGTGGTGATAATTAACCTAAATGGGTGCCACCCATTCTCAGACTCTCAGTCCGGGTGGTTTTATTCCATGAAAACACATTCCTGAAGGTCCGTCACATATCCAACGAGTATCCCCGGCCTTTGCAGCCAGTTTTAAGCAGTTTTGGCTTGGTGCCTCACGAAAACCAGGACCTGCTTCTCCACATGGCACAAGAGATGAGGCTGTTTCCAGCTGTAGCATTTTAGTCAGCTAAAGAACAGCACTGTACAGATAGTTGTATTTTATTTTTTTTTTACACAATGTTCCTGTGTCACTGTTCTTCAAAATGTACATTCTAAATTTTCTTTGTTAGTAATGCATCTGTAGAAACTATGCCTTTTCTACCTTATTTTCATCAACTCGCCACAAAAATGGCAATTTTCCAATTTTTCTGTGTTCCCTAATAAATGTTTTGCTTTGTAACTTATGTTTTTGAAAAAAGCATTCCATGCACTTTGTATGCTGCAACAAGTACCGCAGTATTATTTGTACTGGCAAAAACATATCTTCCAAGACCTATGAAAAACGGACATTTTCTTGAGGTAACGAAAGAGTTCAATTGGATAATTTCACCTTATAATGCTACAGTGAAACCTCGTTAACACGTATCCGCTTACCAAGTAGTTGCGGTTAAAACGTAGTTGTGAAGATTCCCCGGCTGAGCCGCTATTGAAACCCATGTATTGGTTGACCGCTTAAGGCGTAGTGGCTCGTGAAGTGCCTACCTGTTAATAAGCACTTTCCGTTGCAGTTCAGCTGACGCCGTGCTGCGATGCAAAACGTTTTCACCTTTCCGAAAAGCGTTATGAATGTGCGGACTGCCGATGACACAACTATGGTGTACTAGAAAGTATTCTAGAGAAAGTACGTGGTTATTTTGACCATGTTCCAATGAACGCTGTTCGCCGCAGTGATGCCCATGTCAATAGGCAGTCCGGAAATCAACGGCTGTTTCGATATCGTTGGCAGCCCTATTGCAGTAACCATCACAGTTACCCCAACCCGCCCACATGACTTCGCGCTACGCATACAGTTGCAACGTAGCCTATCTTCCTTTCTTTGCTTTGTGGATGTGGTGCGCAGCAGGTGATTGCATCGTCTGTATTGAGCTGTGCTGCTTTGCGAAGCGGTTGTTGCGTGAGCTGTGTGTGTGAACGGGTGACACACTTTGTTGTCACCTTTGCCCCTCCCCAAAGCGATGAGGATATCAAGAATGAGGACAGCGGCGATGACTTGGAAAGAGCTGATTCAGGCCCCACTCTGACGGAAGTCGCTCAGGCATTAACTGTTATGAGAGCGTTCGCTGAGAAGATGGGCCGTATGGACAAGCTTGCTCGCAGTCTCACTGATTTTGAGACTGCTGTTGTCGCCACGTGATCGCCACGGTCGCAACTGAAAATGACAGACTTCTGGTCGGCAGGACGGGAATAAAGTGCACATATATGTATTCACGGAAAATTTACAGTGCTGGTTTTTTCTTTACTTTTGGAGGGTGAGTAATGGTAAATTTGTTGTAATCGGTTAAGGTGTACTGCTGGATAGTACATACTTTTGCCGCGTCCCCGCCAACTATGTATTAATAGGGTTTTACTGTACCCATTAAAAAAAAATACAGGTAGTCACCCAAACATCTCTAGCCAGCAGCACTCCCTTCCATATTCTCTTGCATCTTGTTAATCATATACATTCTTTTGATCCCTTCAGAATAGTAGACTGAGCTTTGGTGATGCAATACCATGACAAAGCATGTGAAAATGTCCTCAAATCATGAAAAAAGGCTCCCTTAACCATTACTGAAATGCATGCATTGCACTGTCGTTAACCAGTGCAACTTGGACAAACAATTTCAACAATGCCACACATAGCAAACAGTAAAACAGATGCTCTTGATCACAGTGTCACAATGCAATGTAAAGAGTATACACACATAATGAGGACGTCGTTGCTGTGGAGTACACAAGCACGAGTGGAGGTTTTCTGACAGAGTGAGGCGAACAACACAGTTTCTATGCTCTGACATTTCGTGCTTGCACCGGCTTTGTCTTAATCGTGCATAACATTACTATACCCAAATAACCACATTAGTATTCACCTAGGACACCCAATAATTTACAATCGAATTTCTTCTCTAACCAATTCCTGTTTCTACAGATGGCTATGATGTCAAAGTTCCATACAGGTCATATGAGGGACGAAAACTCCGTATGATCGCTGCTTCCTCACGAGTCGCAATTCCAGCTCTTTAGGCAGGCTGGCTTTAGCATCGTAGTGAATCGTAAAAACGAAGGAGCGATTACACTGACATTTTAACATCCCTACGTGCACTGAACTTACTTTGACGACACGGACATCACTTGGCTGTCGAAGCTGAAGAACTGAGAATAAAATTCAATTGCAAATCATTTACCAACCATAGGCGAATACCATATGGTGATCCGTGCACAGTATCGTTAATAAGAAAAAATGTAACCGAAATATGGTGTATATACTCCGCCTTTAACACATCCAGTGTGGCCACAAAAAGATGAGGTTACCGTAAAAGGAAGCAACTCACCACTGGCTTGACGTCCTCTTCTGTTTTGATGGTTGCTGCGAGGCCATTGGTGGCAGCTGCAGCTGCAAGTGCAGGCACTGGCGTTGGCGGCGTGCTGCTGGCAGTTGACACAGCTGCCGACGCCAAGGTGGTCAAAGGGTCTGCACACATTGGAGGCTCCGGCGCCACCGCAGTTACTGCAGCTGCTGCTGCTGCTGCTGCTGTTGTCGTTGGTGCTGCTACTGGTGCTGCTGCTGTCGTCGTCGTTGGTGTTGCTGCTGCCGTCGTCATTGCAGCTGCTGTTGCTGCTGAAGCTTCCGCAGACTCTGCCTCCGCTGGGACAACTGCATACAAGGACCATCATTTACCGCGAGCAGTAAAGGCAAACTGGCAAAATTTTAGAAACGATGTCCTCCAAGACACAAGCCTGCTGGTAACGAATGAATAGCTAGACATCTAGCGAAAACGCAGAATGAAATGAGATTTATTGCTTGTAAACACTAAAGAGCTAAATTGCAAGTACGTTTTGTCCCAATCTGGGCTCACACAAAAGGCATACTGTGCACTTTTATGCTGATAACAAAAATGAGACACTTGCCTCCATCAGGGGCCTGATCTGCTGACTGTGCCTGAGGTTGCTGAGGGGGCGGGTCATCCACACACATCTGGTCAGGAGGCAGAGCCCCGGGCGTCTCTAGAGACAGGCCGCCTGCAGCCGACTCCTCTTCGTTCTCACCCTCAGCTGAAAGGAGAACACCGGTTACCTAGCACCAATACCACAGAGATAGGATACGATACTCGTTCTTGGACGAAGAACTGTTTAAATTATGCAATACGACACATTCAAAGACACGTTGGCGAGGCAAGCTTCTGTCATTCCTTCCCAACATGCTCATAACCGTTTTACCTATTTTATATAGTTTTAATGCACTTACGGATACCATATAGCGACCTTGGGATATTCTTCAACTTAAGTAGACACAGGCAACATTGACTTTGGCTCCGCTACAACCATAGGCGTGCACAGGGTTGCATCATCATCATCATCAGCCGGACTATACCCACTGCAGGGCAAAGGCCTCTCCCATTTTCTTCCAATTAACCCGGTCTTGTGCTAGCTGCATCCACTTGACCCCTGCGAATTTCTTAATCTCATCCACCCACCTAATATTCTGCCGCCCCCTGCTACGCTGACCTGCTCTCGGAATCCAACTGGTTACTCTTAGAGACCATCGATTACTCTCTCTTCGAACTACACGGCCTGCCCATGTCCATTTCTTGTTCTTATTTTCGACTAGTATGTCAGGAGCTTGAGTTATTTCCCTGACCCACTCTGAACGCTTCCTATCTCTTAACATTATACCTACCATTTTCCGTTCCATGGCCCTCTGCATTGTCCTCAACTTAAGCAAAACCCTTTTCGTTGACCTCCATCTTTCAGCCCCACAGGTGAGCACGGTAATGCAGAACCATACACATTAATTGCTGCAACCCGGAAACAAAAGAATAAGAAATATATTTGCAAAATAAAACAAGTGTTATCCTATTACAATATCAACCAGCACACACTGATTTTCAATTAATTTATTTTTATTTTTTGCCGCACTACATTACAATGCGGACGAGGAGCACAAACACGTACCTACTGCAGCCTCGGCTGCGCTAACTTATGTGTGAAACATGGGGCATAGGAGGGTGTCCAATCAAAATTGTGGGAGATTGAAATTAGTCACAGCTGCCAAACATTGAGCAAGTCACTTTTTGACATGGCCTTAAGTGGGGACATGGGTCTTAAAATTGTTTTTGTTATTTATTGCCCAAATTTTATGAAACCTCACAGAATTATTCAATTTTTTCTACTGATTTCAAATTTGCAGAAATTTCTCTTCTATGGCAATTAGTTCTAAAGGTATTGAATTATTGCTACTCTCTGGCCAAACCATAGGGAAAAAAATGCTTATCAGAAATTAATTTTTAATAGACAGATAGACACTATAAAGAGTCAGGAATGCAATGTTGGAAGTAGTTTTAAAATTGAGATAATAAGAGAGATTTAGCAGCGCACTGAACTTTGCACTCACAGACATGGCAACTGTGTAAGCATTTCAAGATAAGATATACATTCAAATCTCGGTATAACGAATGTAATGAACGAATATATTGTTGTAATGAGAAATCTGCGTTTATAAGCCAGTGGTCAAACCTAGGTATGAAAATGATGTACCTTGGCAGTAAGCACGCATGTGGACAAGCAAAACCTCAAATGTTGCACTAACTTCAAAGCAGATTTATTTTAAAAATGTATCGGTTATTTTCTTCTCCCACGTGCAGCAAACACGATTATGCACTACATTACGCCACAACAGCGCACGCACTTTCAACTTTATGCAACTCCTCATCGGGTGAATGACTGCACCGAGCGATGAAAGTATGGGTTTTGTCCAGTGCAAAAAAAAAAAAAAAAAAATCTGAGTTCGATCTAACCTCATCTTCAGTGCTCCCTGAAACTTGAAAATCTTGTCTCGGTCTTTCAAAATGATCGCAGCGCTCGATGGGGCAACGCTCTAGCTGTCTGCAGAGGCCGATTCGCTTTTTTTCCTGCGTCGATTTCTTTCAGTGAAAGCTGCGTTCCTATCTTCTCGGCACTTTGCTGGCTGCAATCACCGTCAGGTTTCGCACAAACTTAGCAATAAGATAATCCGAGAAAAAAGAAAGTAACGTCCCGCACACGAGAATGGCACGATCGGCCGAACGGCACCCAACACAGGTAAAAAGGCAGGCGGCTAGACTCGCTCGCTACTGCGTAATAAATCGCAGCTTTGTGGGGGCGCTAGGAGCTGGCACCAGATGTGCTGAGGATGACAGGTACAGCTCACGAGCCATGGCGCTTTTTTTCTTTCTTTTTTTGTTCACGGGAGAGTTGCGAACTGCGGCGCTGTTAATTTTTAACAAATTTGTTATACTGTTCCTAGATTATAGAAGGAAAAATAAAATATGTACGTTATTCTGAAATATATGCCATTTTCAAATTCGTTATTCGGAAAGTTTTACATTGAAAACAAGAAATCTGCTGGGGATGTTATAAAAATTCGTTAATTTGAAAAATTTGTTAATGTGGTGTTCATAGTAACAAGATTTCACTGTAAAAGTTTTACAAGTGAAAATAAAAAATGTGCTTCCAACATTGCATTCCTTAATGATGATGATGATGGATTTTAATGGCGCAAGGGCAACTCAGGCCAAAGAGCACCAAACTCAAGGTTAACGGTGTATTCAAGTTTATATTCCTTAAGTATCTGTATATATATGTTTATAGTATCAGTATATCTGTATAGTACCTGTATATTAAAAATTAATTTCTAATGACCATTTTTTTCCCTATTGTTTGGGCAGAGAGTAGCACTAATTCTCTAATACTTTTAGAACTAATTGGCATAGAAGAGAAATTTTTGCATATTTGACGATAAGCAGAAAAATCTGCACAATTCTGTGAGGTTTCATCAAATTTGGGAAGTAAAGTTAGTTTTAAGACCCATGTCCCCTCTTAAAGAACACGCTCCTGTCCAGGACAACACTGCAACATACACGATCTAAGAGGGAAATTGTATGACCCGAAGTTTCTCCAGACATGCACACACAAGCCACAAGCCCAACCCTCACCTTTCTCCTCTTCCTCCTGCTCGGGCCCATCCGCTGGGGCATCGGTAGGAGTACCCGAGGCCTGGCCTTCCTCGGGTGGCTCATCGCCGCCAGACCCCCCACCAGGGGCTGGCGGTGGAGGAGCTGGTGGTTGCTCTCCATTACCTTGGCCAGGCGGTTCTTCTCCCCCATCGCCTCCGCCCCCACTGTCAGCAGGTGCAGAGTCTTCACCCGGTGGAGGCTGCCCATTGCCGTTGGCCTCACCATTCCCTTCACCCTGGTCGGAGCATGCCACCACACACACACCCAGGCGTCTTGGAACAGGCCGCAGCAGGGACTTATTCTGCAACACTGGGGATACCCGACAGGGGGACTCCGGGCTACCACACCGAAACTGCTCAGGCATCTCGCAATCTGCGTCAGGCTCCGGCGTTCCACAGTGAATGCCATCTGTACACGGCTCGGGTGTCCCACAGTGGATGCCGTCAGTGCATGGCTTGGGCGTACCACAATGCACTCCGTCAGTGCAAGGCTCGGGCGTACCACAATGCACTCCGTCAGTGCAAGGCTCGGGCGTACCACAGTGGATGCCGTCAGTACAGGGTTCCGGTGTACCACAATGGATGCCATCCATACAGGGCTCGGGAGTACCACAGTGGATGCCATCCATACAGGGCTCGGGAGTACCACAGTGGATGCCATCCATACAGGGCTCGGGTGTACCACAGTGGATGCCATCTGTACACGGTTCTGGAGTACCACAGTGGATGCCATCTGTACAGGGTTCTGGAGTACCACAGTGGATGCCATCTGTACAAGGTTCCGGAGTACCACAGTGGATGCCATCTGTACAGGGCTTGGGTGTACCACAGTGGATGCCATCTGTACAGGGCTCGGGTGTACCACAATGGATGCCATCTGTGCATGGCTCGGGTGTACCACAGTGGATGCCATCTGTACAGGGCTCGGGTGTACCACAGTGAATGCCGTCGGTGCATGGCTCGGGGGTACCACAATGAATGCCATCTGTGCAAGCTTGCTGAGCAGACTGCACTGCATCGTCACCCACTCCTTCTGCAGTGATCTTCACGGGCACCATGGTATCGAGGAGAGCCTGAGCAGACTGCATGGCTGCAGGATCTGTTGTACTGTCAGCATCAGTCTCCATTGGCACGCCCTGAGAAACCAGAGTAGCGTTTGAGAGTTATACACATGGGTCTCTGCACAAGTTAAGCACCTGGAAAATCTAACCGCTGAACCGAGCAGAAGAAAATAAAAAGGTTCCAGATTACTCCACCCCTCGTAGACAGAATAAATCTACTCATACAAGACTTTTTACGGTTCTGGAATACTCTTGGGTGCCTCACCTGAAGGTCACTCTCATCAAGCACTGCATCCACCGCTGCTGCTTGCTGGGCTCCTAAAAGCAGAATAATACAATGAATAAACAGCCGCAACAACCAAGGCTTCACAATGAGCAAACTGTTACTGCTCAGCATGAATACACAAACAACTTGCAAACAAAAAGTTCAAGACTCAACTGGAGAGCTGTCATTAATAAATAAACAGTAAAGGTGTGCTATGCTTCAGTAAGGGTATGCCACTCTTTCCTACTAAGGGATGAAGTCAGAAATTGAGCTTCGACAAAACTCTCCACAGCTATGCTCTGATACCACAGCGAACAACAAGACAGTGGCCAAAACAATTTTTAAGCAAGCTTTGCAATAAGTGCAAAGGTCAGTCTACAGCAACTTCGTATTTTGTAGTAGGAGTCCAAGGGTGACAGAGGTGTGTAAATGCAAATACAGAGGACATACACTTTGACTAACCTCCACTGATGTTCAAGCCGCACTGCGTGAAGATTTGAAGGGTGCAAGGTCGCAGACAAGTTGCCTTGACAAGGTCTGCCCGTTTTTAAATGCGCCAATATCAATGAAACATAGGCAACATTTTATCTTATATGGCTAACTTCCCGCAAGCTTATTCTGCACATGAATGGCGCTGGCCTGGCATTTGAAATTAAGAGACTATAACCAAGCTAACAGACCATCTAGCCACTTTATACTGTAGCGCTGTCCCACCATCTGAACCCGCCAGGAACCGCCGCACTGCTAGCTCGCATTATGCACTTGCCGTTAACACGTCGAAAGCCTGAATTGGGCACACCCATGCAAGTGAAACTCTTTCTTGCAGCAACGAGATATGCGTCACAGTAGCGCCCTTCACCCTCCAGTAACTAGGCCTAGCCTGCTTCACATCGAAGCAGCAGCGAAGGTGCTTTGAATTGTCACAGTTAATAATTATAAGTCCAAGCTAGTCACCAGATTACCATCAAACAATACCACTACCTTACATTAAATCTCCTTAGTCCTGAGCAGTGGAGGGAGGACCTTCTAGCCGACTCAGACGCTCAGCATCAGCTCATGCTGATGCAGCAAGCCAGAGCCGTTGCTGAGGCTAACCAACTCCTGGACTGTCGACCATTGCTCCTTCCTAACCCACTACCTCTAACTCCAATTTTCCCCAATAAAGTTTATCAACCAATCAATCAAAAACTTAAATTTCCGAGCTGAAGAGCAACGCGTAAAATGAGCCAAAAATCGAAACATGTTAAGCTGTTATAATGCCTGCAAGTGTACAAATGACAAAAGCCAGTCTGCTTTTACTGCCCTCCAAGTGAAAACACGATGCCAACTATGGCAGCTTCTTCACTGCACTGCACGCTCACCCGTGGCCTGAACAAGGGCAGACGCTGGCAGCGTGGTGTAAGTGACTCCACCGCCAGCTGCATCCGGTTGGCTGGCAGCCATCAGCATAACCTTGCCACCAACTGCTGGCAGGCTGCCCCCCAATGCCTGCAAAGAGGTCAGACATGTCACAAGCAACAAGGAGGAACGCGGCACTTGAACTAATTGGCGAGCGGCCAATATGCCAGGAAGCGCTCCGACAGGTGGGTACAACATGTTAAAGAGTCTGCATTACATGCAACTTTATCCGTTGCCTTGTTTCACAAACAGTAAAATCTTGTTACAAGAGACATGATTACAAGAGACACTCTGTTATAAGTTGACTGAAGATAAAGCGCACGGGAAGACACAGGACACGTGCTAACTCACATCTGGGTTATTGCAGCAATAACAGCAAATATACGCTGAAAAGGGGTCATGCGCAGTACATAACAATCACATAAAGACAGAGAAAAAAATATAAGGAATATTACAAAACATTATCAAGGAATATCACAAAACCCGATCAAGAAAACTGATCTCTGCCTTCCAGAGCCGCACCGACGTATCGCTGACACACCTATCTCCCCTTTTCCCGACATGGAATGCCTCCAAAAGCTCACGCGCTGTCTTATCACGGCCTCTGCCCAGAATCTTAATGTCAGCCAGTCGCGGCTCGCACGCAGTGCAGTTCGCGCAATGCGCTGCCAAATTTGCCCCTCCATTCCTTAAGGGGAGATGCTCCTCGAAAACATTTTTTTCTTAATATTGATGCTAGGTGAATGAAAATTGCACCACTTATAGAGATTGATCTCCTCTTTCTAAATATGCTTTTAGTTTTAAAATAGCTTAATGTTTTTATATTCTAAATGCCATGCATAAGTGAAAAACAATGCATGTTTGTGCAGCTGCTGTACACAGCAGCAAGCATGGTAGGGCAGAGCCAACTAGTTCTTCTTGTCCCCAACACTCCACTGAGTGCAAATAAGCAACATAGCAACAATCCCTTGGCATGCAATGTTTTGAGACAATTTTATATCTGGTGCCTTGTTTTTAGTGGCTAGCACCAGATAATTTTTTAAATTTGCATACCCAAAAATACTGCTGATTGCATTTAAACCTAGATACTTGCTTCTACACATCCTAAAGATTATGCATGCCAAATTTGGTGTTGATCGAACTAAAATAACGACATAAAATATTGTGCACAAAACTCATATTCGGCCCAAAATACGAATTCGAGAAAAATGCAATTTAAAGATACAAAAGCTGTTTATTGCTGTTGTAGCAGCACTATCTGCATGAAAATTGCACACAATGCAGGCCAGGGTATTATGATACAGTGCACAGTTTTAGAATTCACCAGCATCATATGTTGCTCCCACAGTGACATTGTGAGCAGCATTCTCAAGGCGTGCTTTCTTGGCTATTTAGTGATGCTGAGACCTTGCTTCTGTCAGCCACTGCTTTGTAACCACAAGGTGCACATTTTTTGTTATGGCATTAAACTCCTTATGGTGCACTTGTTTCGGCAAACCAAGAACCACACAAAATCGGGAAAGTTGATTGTATCCAGCACCAATAACGAGCGCCGCAACCCCTGCATTGACGTTCACGGCAAAAATATCCCTCGGGCTGGCTGAAGGGCGTCGTCCACCGGAGCTGCACACCGCGCACGACTACGACACAACGGACGTGGCACACGCTACACTGCTGCAACGCAGCTCTAGAAACGACGAGAGTCCTTTTCACTTCTTGGCCAACTCGCGAACGGAAAGTTAGCAGCGTCCGCGCTCCCGACATGCTGCTCGCTCGCCAGTGCGTTCGCGGCACCGATCTCGCCGATAAAGGCACTCGCCGTACTAGGTCTCCTCAACGCTCGAAGATCCTTATCTTCTTATCCAATGCACTGACGAAATCGTCTAAGCTGTCACTGAAACTTCAGTGCCCAGCCGGCTTCGAGCTGTCAAAAGTGTCGCCTCCGCCGAGGTTAGGCCTAGCTTCCGCGGACGTCTCCACTGCACGCCGTTTCACTTTGCCGGTGACTTCCCTTGAACGCGTGGTTTGATCGGTACTTTCGACACTGAAAGTCACGTTTCTTCTCGGATTCTATCGCAGCGACGAGCACGAAGATGCATGAAATTTTGAAAACACGCCGAAAGAAAACTAGCGGGCCAGCGTGACAGCGAGCTACGCGTCGCATGAAGAGCAGACAAGCTATGGCCGCTTCCCACACTGACAGCCAATGGCGTGGTCGAAATCGCACCACGTGATTTAAATGGCCAGTGAAAATGCTAGGTTTGGGCGGCGAAACTTTTTTTTTTTATTACTTGCTGGGGGTTTGTGAAGCGGCAAAGCCAGCTTTAGGGAGAAAAAGCGTAGGCCTGCCGCCTTGCAAAATTTCAGTGGCGTGCGACGCCGCGATTTGACGCGTCACGCGCTTGAACATGGGTCGTATCTGCCCCTTCTTTAGCCACCTTGCGTGCTTTAACAGACTTTTTAAATGATTTCGCGACTGTTTTCGGCTCTGATATTTTTATATATTAAAGAGGAAGGATCAGTGTTGCTGAAACAGTCAAAATCACAAAAGTGACTTTTTTACTGAAAATCGCCGTTTTTCGACCCGCGTCTCCCCTTAAAGCCCGCAAATGATCCCCTGCTCGATCATTAATACAGCGCCCGGTCTGGCCAATGTAGGCCTTCCCACAGGTCAGCGGGATCTCATAAACGACCCCCATGCAGAAGTCGACAAACCGCTTAGCATGTTTTTTCTCACAACCGCTCGGTTTTCCAACACGCGAAATGCGTGAGCAAAGCTCCGCCATCTTCGGAGCGAAGAACACCACCGGCACGCCATGTCTGTTCGCCACTTTCTTCACGTGGTGTGCAACCTTATGCATATACGGTACCACAACAGGTTTAACCGTATTTCTCACCGGAGCAGTTTTCTTTCTAAACGTGGCTCGCTTGGTTTTCCGGAGCAGGGCTTCCGTCACTGACATAATGACCGCGCAGGGGTAACCAGCAGACAGCAACCGCTGTATTTGCCTATTAAAACTCGACTGCGCAGCATGAGGGCACGACTTCGTGAGGGCAGACCCTCTGGAAGGCAGAGATCAGTTTTCTTGATCGGGTTTTGTGATATTCCTTGATAATGTTTTGTAATATTCCTGATATTTTTTTTCTCTGTCTTTATGTGATTGTTATGTACTGCGCATGACCCCTTTTCAGCATATATTTGCTGTTATTGCTGCAATAAACCAGATGTGAGTTAGCGCGTGTCCTGTGTCTTCTCTTGTGTGTCTCTTCCCGTGCGCTTTATCTTCAGTCAAGTTACAATGCACCATCTAGCCTAACTTCAAGTTTTGTTAAACTCTGTTATAAGAGACATTTGAAAATGGTTTGGTTGGTTTTCCTATATTTGACATGTTAACAACATTGCATACAAGAGACATGGTTACAAGAGACACTCTGTTACTATGGAAAACTTTTGCAGGTCCCCAAAGTAACTTCTTCACCATTTATAAGAGAGACATTTAACCCACGTACACTCATGCAATGCAGCTAACTCGTACCAACTCATATGTGTGGCAGTTCAGATTTCCTTATCTAAATTCTGTTCCATATCAGTGCCCTTTTTGTTGCAATATGTCAAGAACCGAGGAGGAGTGCCTCCTTGACTGGAAAGTCAAAATGTCCCTGCTGTTTCAGTCACACAGGAATGTGATGACAGTGTCTGAAATGTCCCATGTTGACCTCCCAGTCAAGAGGAGGCCCTCCTTCTCAGTTCCTGACATATTGTGACATATTGCAACAAAAAAGGACACTGATATAAAATAGAACTTGGCTAAGGGAATTTAAACTGCTACACATACGAGTTGGTAAGAATTTTTGGTTACAAGAAATCTTTTTCGGGTCCCTTAAGTGTCTCTTGTAATGAGGTTTTACTGAATCAAATCAACATAGAAAACTACTGCTCCGTCTCCTTCGAGTTCGTCAACATCCAGGATCAACCGTATACCAAGGAAACCAAAGTATCTGCCAAAGCTAAGCTAAGCAACGCGCACCTGAGTGACAACCGTGAGTGGGGCGGCCGACCTGCTCGCAGAGCCAGTGGTGGGGACGATTGTGAGCACCTTCTGGGCGGGACTCACACCCGGCTTGGTTTGGATGGTGATGGCGCCACCGCTGGGCAGCAGCCCCTGTGCGGGCAGGGCCACAATCTGACCGCCGCCGGCCGCCGCACCTCGGCCCCGACCAGCCGGCATTGTGATGGTGATCGGGGAACTGCTGCTTGTCAACTGCGTAAGGCCAGGGCCTGCAGAGGGCACGCGTGCACACAAAACGTCCGACGCCAACAGTTAGGTATTGCACAAACCGCAGTCAGTGTGAAAAGAAAAGGAGAAAAAAACAAAACAACAACAACGAAGGTTTCTCTGTAAAGTAACCCCCAGACTGGAGCAATCCACTCGGGCCAGCCCGAGAAGGAAAAACCTTCAACATCCGATTCGTAAGAAATGAGAAGACACACACACCCCAACCCAAGTAAGCAACGCGAGAACACTGAGCAACAAAAAGCACAAGCCTCATAAGTTGGCGCTTACGAGAGCCAGCTGCCGTGGTCAGAAGAGTGAACGCTTGCTGGCCCGTCAAGCCCGCCGATGAAACTACGATCATCTTCACCCCACCCGGCGATGAGATAGAGTTGAGCTGTCCGCCAGTTGATAGTGGAAGTACGTTCACCGACGTTGTCTTGGCACCTGCACAGAGTGCACTCAATCAGCAATCAGCGATTCAAAAGACTGGAGAAAATGCTGTCACGTGTACAGAGCATTTTTTTTTTAAAGATAAATAAATCCCCCACAATTGTTTTGTGAACAAACATTTATTGTGCTCAACGCTTTTCTATTTTAAGAAAATTTGGATGTATAAGGATCAGTTGCGAGACACTTTACACCTCTACCAGTGGTGTGTTGCAGTCGTTTCAACTTGGCAGCAGAGCCTATATGTGTACGATTAAATCACAACATGTCATTGCCTGCTCTGCTTCTCACAATTGCCTAATCAAATTGCGTCAATCGCGTTTTTTTTTTTTTGTAAGCAAAACCATTTAATGGCCCACTGTGTGGCAAATTGTGCTCCACAAAATTTGATGGCAGAACATCAAGGCAGCTAGTTCAGAGCAATTTTAGCACAATATTGCATTTCGGAGCAGAGAAATCAGTTTGAAGGTAATGAAGCCAATGGAGGAGCACTTCCACCCCTAGCAAGACCAAAACTGGGAGCTTCTTTTGTTCTCACATCACAGAGAAAGAGGGGGGGGGGGGGGGGGGGGGTACAAAACTTTCAGGTAAAATCCAATGAATCCTTTCTTGCAGGTCTTGCAGTAGAGTAAAATCTCATTGATAAGGCTTAAAAAAATGCAGGGAAAAACCTATTGTCTTGGAAAAATATTATTTGAACTGGTCAATTTTGAAAAATTTAACTAGTGAATGAGGTTCAAAGGCGTTTAGAATCGACACTTTCGTCACACAGTAGATAGCATTTCGTGACATCAAGGAACAGCTCTTTTTAGTTCTTGCAGAATTCAGTCCGCATTTACGTTGTTCTACACGTAGAAGAGATTTAGTAACAAATCCGGTTTGTAGATGGTAAAAACAGGTTCGGATCGCTTCCTTGGTTGCTTTCAGATGCTTCGCCCCCATTGCAGTAGTGACATGTGGCAAAGCCATCGCAATGGCTGGCAATCACTGCATTTTTGCTCATGCTCCGTCCTTCAGACCGCACCCACTCATGTGTAAGCTCCAAGTTTGGCCCCTTCGCACGTTGGGATATGTCTGGATCACGCTTAACGTATTATGCAACTACAAATTGTTAAAACTAAAAGCAGTATGTGAGAAAATGTGTTATGTGGCAAAGTATTAAGCGAGAGAAAAATAGTGTAACTCTATGAATGATTTTTTACTGCCCTCGATTCTAAACGTATTAAACGGGAAACTGCATGAACCGGTAACGTATCAATGAGGTCCTACTGTAGTAGTCATTGCAAGCTTAAAAAATTTGCCGGAGCTGCTTTGCTGAGGGGGGACACGGGTCTTTCAGACCAAAAAGCCGCGAAAAAATCACTTTTTAGAAAATGTGATTTGCGAAATTAGTAGCTCTTTATCTACCTATCTACTAAGTTTTTCATCTCTAGGATCGGTATTTTAGTCACGATGCCAATTTATATAATCGATGCCGCCCAAATTTGGGTCGAAAACAGCCTTCGAAACAACCATTTTCCGCGAGACATAGCTCCCATTTCGTGCGCGGCACCGTAGCCATCTTGGTCTCATTCGAAGAGCCGCCTTTCGTCTTCAAATTGCCGCCTCTGCTGTTTACATTCGCCCCATTGATCATGGCAAAAACGAAAATGTGGCATTTGCAATCCCACTGGCTTTCGGGGTGCACGTGACGATAAGGCGTCATCGCATTGGTGGAGCTGGCCGATGGCGTCTGCTCGGCGTGCCCGAGCCGTGGGTAGACGGCGGAGACGTGACGCCAGCGGCACTTGGTTCCGAACCGCAAGGTGCATAGTTGATTAATCTCAAATGATGCCCTGCTCTAGCTGTGCGCGCTCATGCCGTGCGCCGAACAATCGCGTGTATGGACCTGAAGTAGGCCTAGCGTGTTCCCCAGCAAGGGAAACTGCTACTGCTAGCACCAGCCAGGACAGTGATATCGCAGGCCGCAGATGAGTAGAAAGATAAGCTCAAAACAAAAAAAGCTTGAACTCGCGCCAACTTCAGCAACGAAGCGGTAGTCGGATTGTTTTCGTGACGATGACGACAGCGCGGCAGACAGTCCGCCTGGCGCGGCAGAGTTCACGATCGTCAGATCTAAATAGTTTGCCGAGACTGGCGAAGTGTAAAACATACGGCGGCGATATTCGCATTTAAAAAAGTGAACGGGGATAAGGAATCGCCGTCAAACTTACTCTCCAATGCGTAAACTGCGGGACACGCAGTCTTCGTAGAGCTCGCCGCGCGTTTGCGCCGATCGGGTCTCGTTCATAGTCCTTAGGGAATTCACTTGCTTCCAGTGCAATGCAGAGCACAGGGAAGCAGCAAACAGCTCCAAATTACATTTCTTTTCCGCAATAAACGTTCCTCACTGCGGTCTTGATGCGAGGACGTAGCAAAACGACATACGTAAAAAAAAAAAAAAAAAAAAGTGACAACTGAATGTGCTGCAACTGCAAATCAAAATGAAAGAGGCGACACTTGGACGTTGGAAAGCAAAGAGACTACATTCCTGGAGGTTTATAGCCATTTTAAATTGTAAACGTGTGCATTGCACCAGTGAATGTCTGAGAGCAGAGAGGAAGCGTGCTTCCTCTGCAGCTTTTCAGACTGCAGCAAAACGAAAGCAGAAGGGCAAACCCAATGCAGATTACTGTCCAGGAGCCTTCTAGGCCACAGTGGTCTGCATTTCTACAGTTTGTGTTTGATTAAATTAGTGTTTGACATTGCAATTCGTTTTTTTCCATTTTTCTCAAAATGAAAATTTTGCCTACCCTTCTATTTTGCGGGTGGCATTGTGGCTCTCCTACTCGTTAGATTGTAATTTTTTTTTTACTGGCTCGTGAGTGTTCAGGAACACAATAAAGCTATTATACCAGGTCTTAACTGCATGAAAAATTTTTGAACATAAGAAGATGTAGAAAGGGGGTGGTTGCACTTGTGAAGCTGAAACTTAAAACTTCAATAACTTTGGTTTGTAGTAAGGCAGGAGCACAAAACTTGTTTTATTGTGTTCCTTAGACATTCAGGAACAGATCCATGTGCATTTTAGCAATTTCCCTTCAGTAGATATTTTTACAAGCTTCCCGCAAGTCTGGAACAGCAAAGTTGCTGTAACTACTCAGCAAATTTATGTAGAAGAAAACTAACAACATATTTGAAACCAGCACAAGAATTTACATAAACCCTGCAAATTTCATACTGAAAGGACAAATACAGTCAAAACTCGATTTAACGAAACCCGATTTAACGAAAATCTCGATTTAACGAAGGTATCCTAATTCCCCCTCAGACGCCCATAGGGTTCAATGCTTTGACTAACCCGAAATAACGAAACCGATTCCGTGATCTGTCCCGATTTAACGAACCTTTTTTCGAGAAATAAAGGTAAAAAAGTGTTAATTTTTGGTCTATTTTGTAGACAGCACCCCAGACATTGCTGCGGCCATTGCTCACAAAGCGCACGCAGGCAGAGATCACCGACTTCTTTGGCGGAAAATAAATTTGTAGTCCCCTCGGGCCTTTCTTGTCGAGTAAGAATTTTTGTTGTTTCTTTTCATACGCGCTAGCGGCGCCGGTCGTGGTGTTGGCGCTACCCACTCGAAAGTAGCGCCGGGGGTCATGACGATGACCATACGGACCCCCAAAGATTGCGCTAGTTGTATGATTACCAACTTTGGCGCCAATTTGTCATTAGCTGTGTGGCTTGCCGTCCCGTCGGCGGTATTTAGGGAAGATTGTTGCGCCGCTAGCCGAACCGTCCTTTGGGTCGGTGCTACCGGCGTGAATTCGTCACGCGCGAGTGCGACGAAAAGTGAAAATGGTACGTGCTAACCGATACGACCGCGATAAGCTGGTACGGTTTATGCGGATGCAAAATGCATTATGTTCAATGGGTGCTCAGTCGGGGACTTGACTTTACTACTTTTAAAACGAAAGTACTGTTTAAGCGGGTACGTTTTAACGAGGTTTTACTGTAATCGAATGGACTGAATTATGTGCCCAAGAAATGCCTCATTCAATTTAACGAAGTTCTCAATTTAACGAAATAATTCACGGCTCCCCTCAACTTCGTTAAATCGAGTTTTAACTGTATTAAAAAAATTTTGCTCAAGACCCATGTCCCCCCTTAAAAATTTGCTGTCATTTCCAAGGGCCTACTGCACATCCTAAAGCTAAGGAAATTTTTAAGAAGTCATTATATAGGTCATGAATGAATAACAAAGTTGGGAGAAAAAAAACAATGTGGGAGTAATTAGTTTACATCTGATCTAATTGCTAGTCTATCAGACTTTATCGAAAACAGAAAGCTTTAGGATGTAGCTGAAAAAAATGATACCAAGTTCAATAAAATCCGTGCATGCAAACATTATGAAAAGTTCCGTAAGGCAAGGTTTTTTACCAAATAAACAAAGCTGAGAAAACTGCATTCAAAGTTTTACTCACTGTGCCCCTTTTGTTTTCCAATCACATGGAAAGATTTAATGCTTTAGCATGCAGCCCAGTTATTGGTGAACAAAATGACACCAAATTTACATAAATCTGTTCATGTAATGGCTGTGAAAATCTATGTATGGCATTGGCACTTGACAAAAAAAAGATGCTCAGAAAGTCGCTTGCTACAGTCTCTGAATCTTAAATCATTCACATAAGTCCTGGGCAGTAGTCTTGGGTTTTGTCAGGCCTGTGCCTCTTGGCCATCTTCTTCACCTTTTCACAATCGGTGTGACCCTTATCAGACCTGCACAGCCTCTGTTTTATCTTTTTCAAGGCTCCTACGAATGAGGCACCTGCCAAGGCTATAACCAAGCTGCTCTGCAACAGCTCTGCTGGTTGCTGCCATCCCTTGATTGAAGCGAGAAACTGCTTCTGCAACAGCCCTTTGAACAGCCAGCAAAGAGTTATGCATGTTTTTAGAGCATTGGCTCACGATGACAGAGTGCAGGCACTCGATAGCATTCTGTGTCATGCCATCTTTGCAGCGCTTCAAAATGGCCTCGTCGCCCAGCCTGGCAAAAACTGGCTCAAGCGCAGTGCGAACATGGCCTGGCAGAGGGTTTTTGTGTGGTGGAGGCTCCACCTGGTTTGCCAAAGCACGACTGAAGGCACACCATGAATCAACTCCTTGAGGACAGCAACTGTGATCTGGGGCTTCATCTGTTGAGGTCAGGTACAACAGCGTAGCTTGCACTGCCTTTTTCATGCCTGCGACGTCGTGGCTATGGCTCCGCAAGGCATACCCATAGTAACTGGCGATCTTTTTTATCTTTTCTTGGGTAAGGTTGCCCTTTCCACCAAGAGGTTGCCCTTGTACCCATAGTAATTGGCGATCTTTTTTATCTTTTCTTGGGTAGGGTTGCCCTTTCCACCAAGAGGTCGCCCTTGTGCCTTCTTTTTCTCAACCAAGTTGCGAAGAGCCGTCCCCATCCGCTTGTGGACATGGTTGAGGAAGTCCTTTTCGATGGATATATATATCCATACACGTCTTCCTGGGTCAATGCATGAAATGTGCGGCTATCACCATCCGAAAGTATGGTTGTGTACTACAACCCATTTTTTTCCCAAGGGCCTATTGAATAAAATCATAGCTGCTTCGGTCTCCATTCGTCCGGCATTGCAGTCAATGTTCTTCATACACTTGTGGTTCACAGCCCAGTCACCGTAACCATCATCCCTGGGATCAGGTGCCCCTTGGCACCCACGACAGTACCTCGAAAGCACAACATGGTCCAGTACAAGGCCAGTGTACAGTTCTATAATGCAGCCAACTGCAATATTTGAATTGTGGCCACGCGTTTTCCATGTGCCATCAAATATCACGTCTACATTTCCTGTTGGGTTCAGGAAGTCTTTGTATATGTCCTTCACCACTTTGACACTTGCTGCTTCTGTAGCAGTAGCAACTGCCTGGCAAGCTTTCACCATGGTGTTCATGTGCCCCCTGAAAGTTTTGTGGTGAAGTCCTCGGTGGGAGAGGTTCATTGTTGCACAAAAATCCGCTAGAGCAGTCACTCCCTTCCCTATACTTTGTATGCCTTTCATCGCCCGCAGATTTACTTCAAAGGGTGTGATGCTAGATTTCCCACTCGTGGCGACGAAAAGTGCCGCTCGGCGAAATCGCAATTCGAACATGTGAGCACTAACTTCACAGCTAAGCCATACTCTCTTCCACTGCATTTCGAGAGTTGAACACTGGCCATCCCACACTTGCTGCAGCTTGTGGATGCAAACAGCTTCTTCAGTATGCTCATATCAACAATTATGTACTCAGTGCCGCGATCGTCATCTACACTTACTGTGCTGATGTTCATCAGCTCGAACTTGCGGGAAGTCGCGGACTTCTTCGCCAATGACGTCTTGGCGTTATCTGCGCATTTTCCGCGTCCCGCGCACTCCGCCTCCGTAAAAAACACTGTGTCCAAATGTTGAACACGCGAGCTCGGTTTAGCCGCGTCCGTCGGCGCTGAAGCGACGTGCGGAAACGCCGAAGCCGTCGTTAGGCTTAGCTCAGCCGGCTGGGCCGCTTCCGACGACACAGAATTTGAAGCGACTTGCAGAGCATCAAAAGTCGATATTTTCGACAGGCTAAGTCCAGGCGCATCCACTGGAACCGCAGACACTTGCGGTAACACCGAAATTGACGCCGATCGGCACGGTCCAGCCGCGGCGTCCACCAACGAAGCTGACATCGACGATGTCAGTCCAGCCGCGTCCATCGGCAAAACTGTGGTCGACGAGTTCAATCCAGCCGCATCCGCCGACGGCCCTGCAGCTTGCGGCAACACCGAAGCTGTAGTTCTCGATGTGGCACTCTTCTTATTCCACGCGCGTCTCTTTTTGCCGACTGCTTTTCGCGTGCTTGCTTTCAAGCGCGCCATCGAGACATGCGGAACAGACACCAGGCAGGCAAATACACACGAAAACAATAACTTCGAAGCTAAGAGGAACGAGTTAATAGTCAAAATATTTACAGGAACGATGAGAAAAAATGCAGAACAAGAAATGCTAGGAAACAAAGAGGAGCGCAAAAAACCACGTGCCAGCGGGCGAAAGCAGACGACGAAGAGTCGGCAACGCGTATCGCGGGAGGCGAGGCATGCGTCAGGGCCAATCAGAGAGCGCCTCGGAGAGCGCTCGCTTTACCCAATCAGCGGCTGTCTCGCGACGATTCACCCCTTGCGGACGGATGCTGAAAGCTCCGCTGTGCGAAAACCTACAGCGTGTTGAGAGCTTTCAAACGAGACCAAGATGGCGCCTATCGATTCGCGCCGCGCGGAGCTACGGCGGCTTGAAAATGGTGCAAATTTTCGCGTTTGGCGTTCAATTTCGGCTCACCGACGTTTCTAAATTGCCGTTTTTTTTTAATACTTTGAGTAGGAATTGAGCTATAATATTTTGTAGAGGCATAGTCGGGACATTGAAGACTTCAAAACAGCAATTTTTGAAAATTGCCATTTTTGACCATTTTTCGCGATTTTAAGACCCGCGTCCCCCCTTAAAATATACAACCGACACTGCCGGCACCTCGAGACACGCCGCCACTTGCGATTGGTCCAGCTGTCATGACGTCGTCGTGAGGACCCGAGACGCTGCCAATATGCATCCTGCGCTGGGCGGTATGTAGATCGCAGCTGTCACAGCTCTCTGCGACGCTATAAAAGCTGTTGCGGCACGCTAAAGTGACTATCTGGGTCTTGTCGTATGTATACGTACCAGATATGGCCGCAAACGACGCAGCATCAACGAAGCGAAGGTCAACCATCAGTGTCTACTGGCATCGAAATGAGGCTCTGGCATGTAGAACGGCATTTTGCAAAGCTGCGTATGTTTTTATTAGCCGAAATTAGATGTATGTGTGGGAACGTTTCAACGACGAAGCGCTTCTAACATTACCTTTCCGCTCGGAGGCAGATTCAGGCATCCCTAACACTCTGCCTAGTAGAGAAGTGACGAAACTCATTGAGGTGTTTGCTTGTTGCCTGGCTAGCTGCGTGAGAACAGAGTACTTGGTGTATTCTTGATTGTGGTGTAGAGTGTTTTCGATTCTTTCGAGACATGGTGAGACCGATGATTCAGAACTGCATGTTCCAGCAACATATTTTGAACATCGCATCGCTTCCCGAAATGTTTACATACAAATAAGATTCAATTACCAGCAAAATAGCGTTGTCACTGCTGCACTTGCCGGTATTGAAGCTTGGTCGCACTTTTTTCCTTGAAAGTTTGTGCTACAGTTCCGTGTTCAGCGAAAATTACGCCCAAAGGCAGCAGAGCGCCACCGAAGAGCTGGCGCTAGTAAATTTGCCAGCGATGCCAAACTTGACATGTTAAAATGATTTCAGCGCACAAAATAGTGCACATAGGCATCCAGAACATTAGGTGCAACTCGTGAGAGCAGGCAGCAAGCTCCAATGGTGAAGAATTTGTAATTGTTAAAACGGTAACAATGGCCTGTATACTTCGAATCATCCCTCCTTATGAATGCGATGAGTCTTATGAGTCTTAGGCGCAACCGAGTGGTTAGCGTAGAGAGCTACGGAGTAAGAGGTACAGAGTTCGAAGCGCGCTAGTGCTGCAGTTAATTTTTTCGCAAGTTTCTTGTTTAGCTTTCTTTAATGTAGTTGAAGTGCTTTGTTACTTTTCAGCTTTTACTTTTTATCCGAGGCGTTTTTTTTTTCGCCGGGCGACCAGTGCCACCAGCGCAGCGTGTGCCAGTATGCCGCGCCCCAGTACACAGTCTCCAGCGTCATACAAGGCCCATAATCAGGTATGGCACTAGGGCGCTGGGACCCAGTGGCACTGGTTTTTGCAATAGGGATGCGGCAGTGGAATATGCTATTTTAGCTTTCATATGTGCGTTAATCCACAGCAGTATATTCGCAATATTGCTTTGTATGGTTATGCTCGAGTGGTAACTATACGGAAAGCTTGACGCAATGGATAGTCGTGGCTCGCAGCCGTTGGTGGAAACCCTCCTTCCGAAAGGGAACTGCTCAAATTCGCTCGTGGTCAATAAAAGAAAAAATAAAAAAATTCGGACACATGTCCGCTGCTTGTCTGCAATTTTTTTCGCGCGAATAATCGTATTTTCGCGTAGGGCATTATATTCTTTCACAACAGGTGTTTATATATTGTTAGAAAATAGCTCTGCCAGGCGCATTGCAGCTGCTCTCACAATAAAACATACGGAATTCAGCAATTATTGCAGTTTCCATTGCCCAGTAATATGGTCGGTGTAAACTTGTCGCTTTTCACAGAAGCGACCCACTGCGCTCTGCGCTTTTAGTCTTGTGGGAACTTGTGGAAACTGACATCGTCGCAGCTGAAGGTGCTCGTACACCAGAAGGCAGAGCAGTACCGCATGTTGGGACGGGTGTTCAACTCAAGCGACACGTTGAATTTCCACAACCTTGAAGCACGAGCAACAACACAGGCTAAAAACGCACTCAGGCTGCTGGAAGCGCCTGGCCTATCCTCACGGTGACGTCACGCACGCCGGTGCCTGGTGAGGTTTCTCTCTTCACTCTCCTCCTCTCTTGCGTCATTGCGGGCAGCGGGAAGTTTGAACGATATGCTTTCAATCGCCGGTCGCTCTGGTGTTTTCGCAATAAGCGTAAAAGTAACTTCACAGACCTGACTAACAATGAGTCTACTTCAGTACAGTGGAAGGTGAGCAAGTTTGAAAACCATTGGAGTTTCCCTTTAAAGCGCAGTCAGGGCTAGTGGCCCTTTACCAGCGGTAGATTTTGGAGGGTTATGTTGCAATGGTGATGAGTGGAATTTAGTTCTAATTTCACTTTCAAGTCACCTTTGCCACTGTGAGATGCTGCTTCCGCGCGAATGATACGAATGCATGAGCATCACCGACCACTCATGCAAGCGAGTGAGCACATGCAACTGTGAAGCGGTTCACCCCCCTCCGATCACCCATGTTCCGCAGCACCGGCCGAACCAGCTGCTGGGCTACCAGCAGCACATGGGTGATGTCGCGCAACTGCCGATTGGCCTATGGCATCTTGCCTGGAGCTTGTTGCAGCTTGTTGTTGGCAGGCATGCGACACTATCTTGATAGGACGTGCCAACAAAATAAGACCCCACAGCGTGACAAGTGCTAGAGGGGTACAAGAATGGAAAGAATTGTTCACTCCACATGCCGTCAAGTCAACTTGCCTAAAGACATACCGTATTTAGTCGCATAATGAGCTCATTTTTTTTTTGTTATTGAGAAATTGGTCAGTTTGGGACCTGAATTCATTTTGTAGATTTTTTTTTTTTTTTTTTTTTGGGGGGGGGGGGGGGGGGGGGGGGGGGGGTCCCTTCTGCAAGCATGATAGGGCAGTGCCAACTAGTTCTTGTCACCACCACTCCACTGGGTGCAAATAAGCAACACACCAACATTCCCTTGGCATGCAACGTTTTGGGACAATTTTACGTCTGGTGCTAGGTTTTCAGTGGCTAGAGCCAGAGAATTGTTTTAATTTTCATGCCCAAAAATACTGCTGATTGCATTTAAAGAAAACGCTTCACCCTTCCTTTGAAACACTAAGAGGGTGTATTTCAACTACAAAGCAATGGTTTGACCGTGCAGCGCTCAAACGCCACAACAACACACTAAGAAGAGTGCAGGAAAAGTATGCTGCATTAACTTGACAACAAAAAGGCCTCCCAGCAACGACTCCTCCAAGCAACGACTCCTCCCAGCAACGACTCCTCCACCCTTGCCCCTTGCTTACCCTTGCCGGCCTCGACAGTGGCCGCAGCTGTGCCCATCACAGTGGCCTTGCCCTGCGGGTGGGTGGTGACCACCAGGATGCCACCAGGGCCTGCCTTGGCCCCCGCCTGCGTCAGTAGCTTGGTTGTTCCTGGCTGACCGCCCGCTTTTGGCGCAGCGATCACAATGGTCTGCTGCTGCTTTCCACCACTGCCCACCGTGGCCACGGAGGCGGGCGAGCCGGCCTTGGCCACCGTCACCATGTTGCTGGGCAGCGTACGGAGAATGGTCACCTTGGGGCTGCCCGCCGCACCCTGCACGTGTCATCGAAAAGAGAAATGTGAATGACCGCAACAACCACTTAGAGACAGAGGGTAGTCATCGAAAATACCGTTGAGACAGAGTAGTCATCGAGCATTAGAAGCCTTATGCTTAGCAGCTGCCTGACATAGCCTCCTCCGAGCAAAAGATGTGCGTTCTTTGATATACCGTATTTGCTCGAATCTAAGCCGGCCGTGATTGCAAGCCGACCCCCCAAAACTCGTGAACACCGGGGAAAAAAAAAAACCCTCGAATGCAAGCCGACAGAAAGAGACCACCCAGAACTAGAAAGACATTTATTCAATCAAATGAAGGCCGACTGATCACTCGTCGTCATCTTCCTCGCTGGAGGCTTCCTTATCACTGTCATCCTCCCACAGCGCGCTGTCCTCGGTACTATCCAGGGCGTTTGAAATGCAGCATTTATGGAATGACCGCACGATCATCTCCGCGGGAATATCTTCCCATGCTGCTGCAACCCATTTGGCCCCTTGACTTAGCGATGCGCGTTTAATGCGACCTGTCGGAGTGAGCTCGTGATCTTGTTCTGTCAGCCAATCAGTGTAGTACTTGCGCACCCTAGATTTGAAGGGTTTGTTGATGGCAACATCGAGTGGCTGAAGCTGACTGGTCATGCCGCCAGGTATTATAGCTACATCTGTCCCACCTCGTGAGAGTGCAGCCTTCACGCCGTCCGTCAAGTGTCCGCTGTACGAGTCTAAGACCAGGAGGGAGTCCCGACACAACAATGCCCCTGGTCGACGTTGCCACACGAGCCTAATCCATTCTTCGACCATTGCCGCAGTCATCCATCCGTTTTCGTGCACATGAACGATGACGTTTTTCGGGAGCACTTTTTTCGCAGGAAGAGTCTTCCGCATGAAGATGATGTACGGAGGCATCTTCCGTCCATCGGCAGTACAGCAAAGCATTACAGTTGAACGTTCCTTCTCGTAGCCCGCAGTACGCATTTTAACTTCTTTTGACCCCTTCTCGGCCACTGTGTACGCCATGGGCATATCGAAGTAAACTGGGGTCTGGTCGGCATTTCCAATTTGCCCAAGTGCGTACCCCTTTTCAAGCCTCTTCTTTATGACATACCGTTGAAAAGAAATTAATTTCTCTTCAAAATCTCCGGGCAGCTTCTGGCACACTGACGTTCGTCGCCGCAGGCTGAAACCAAACCGCTTCATAAACCTTTGAAGCCAGCCTCTGCTTGCCTTGAACGTAGTGCGCGGGATGCCTCGTGCTTTCGCGACCTCCCTTGCCTTCGCCTGAATAACTTCCGTAGTAACAGGAAGTGTTCCAGCCCTCTGCGTCTTAACAAACTTGGCGACTTCTTCTTCCATCACCTCATGGCGACGGCCTCTGCGGGGTCCGGAAAATGCCATTCAGGCTGCAGCGCAGTTGAACAACTGGTCCCGTTGTTTTCGCCAGCGGAGGATATTTGTTTCGTCCACGCCATACTCTCGCTGTGCTTGAAGGTTGGACGAGCTTTCCGCCGCAAGCACAACTTTCCGCCTGAAAGCAGCGGTATAATGACACCGCTAATTTGTAGGCGCCATCGCGTCGGGAAACGAAGTTCACGAATCGAAAGAACCGCACGGAGAGTCCACGGACAAACTAGCAATTGCTGTAGGCCTACCCACAGGCCAACGCTAGTCACCTGCGCAATACCGCAATGGCGATTGTGCAGCCACATCCTCGAATCTAAGCCGACACTGCAGTTTCGTATTCGGAATTTCAGTAAAAACTATCGGCTTAGATTCGGATAAATACGGTACTATCCCCAACTATGGTGCAGAAGAAAAGCGTTTGTAGATTCAGGAAATCTGCGAACAAAAATGCATGAATGGTGAAAATGTCGTGTATAACAGTACAAAATAGGTCCCCATGCGAGTCTGCGTGAAGTAACTGCACGGTGCAGAAGTATAGGATGAAGTGTGCGTGCCGGAAGCACGAACGCAAGCCTCCTATACAGAAAAAGAAGCGATCGGCGGCAAATCGAACAAAGCGAGGACCAGGTCGGCAAAAACGCTTCTCGAAAGTATCAGCACAACGTGCAGTCTGTCCGAAAGGCAAAGAAACGGAAGCAGCGGTGAAAGCGACAAGGATATCGCATTTATGTTTCGATGTGGTACGACTCCAACAAATGGAAGTCTCCAGACGCGCGAAAAGCTCGGCTGATGCACTTGCACAGCGGTATGGATATGCCCCAACGCACCTTACGAAGATCACGACGGAGATATGTCGCAGGAGGCCGACCCGCCCTTGGAATCGATGCTAGGAAGTGAACCCGAAGACCCGGCGCCGTCAACCAATGTCGCAGTGCAGTCCCGATACGGGGAAAGTTCCGTTTTCGCGACAGCGGGTGACGTCGATGCGGCGCGAGCTCTCGATTGTGACGGCGAACGTTTGTGCAACCGGAACAGCGCCATTCCATGGCACCTTGGCCCGAAATCGATCCCCAGCAGTTAATCCGAGGTCCCGGCTCCATCGACTAGCCGTGACATCGCGATGCACGATGCAGTTCTGATACGGAGAAACTTAAGGTTTTTGTGATGGCGAGTGATGCACTGCCAGGCTTACGGCAAATGTTTCCCTAATCCAGTTCACACCATTCAGGTGCCTGGAACCGCGTTCAGTGCCCTCGGAAAAAACCCAGAAGGAAGCATGCAGCGTAGCGATACGGTATTTCAATGCAGAGGCATTTTGATGGGCGAAAAGTAGCTGTGCAACTTCAATGTCAGTTTCCTCAAAAGTGCCTTTTGACCCAACTGTCCTGCTTGCAGAAAGCGTAGCCCAGCAATGGCTTGATGGATTTTCATGAGCTTTGTTGGTAATTTCTTTATGCAGTGACATTCCCATATATTCAAAATATGGTGTCATTCTTTTACTTTTTAGAGATTTTGATATGGTGAAAATGAGTGCATTATGCAAGCATGGATGTTATGTTCTGTGTAAAACAAAGTCAAGCTGATAAAAATATTTGGGGAATGTCACTGCATGAACCATTCATATGGCTAAAATATAAGACCAACTATGGGCTTCTACCACGTTTTTTTTGTCACGCCAGGCTTTCTGCAAGTTTGGTAAACAATGATGCAAATATAAATTTCTAATGTCAAAACTACTAAAATATCTTAATGAAACTTTGCAATTAGCCATTCAGCACAGTTTCCAATAAGCATGCCAAGTTTCATTGCTCTACTACAAAAATTAAAGAATTTGACTTCGATCCCCATGTCCGCCTTTAAGTTAAAAATGAACTGTCGTTCGCCAAAAGCATTTCCTCGAGGGTCAGAATTGACACATTAATTTTACCGAAGCGCTATGTTTATAGCATGAATGTTTGTCCAACTCGCGGGCGAAGAGGTCGAAACCTTGGCTATTGCCCTACTGGTGCATCAGTTTACTTCGCAATAACTTAAATGAAGCTCGCTGCACCTTCGTTCTAAAATAAGCACAAGTTCCAGCTTTGCAAGGGCATGAAAAACTTTTCTGAGATGAGCATGTCTGCTATGAATAAGCAAATGTGAGCTAGCATTTACTTTTATCGCTTACTTAAAGGTGCTATTAGCTTCTCAAACTTTACTCAGCCAATGCTCACCTTGTTAGCATCCCTGTCCAATCCTCAGGGAGTGGATACAAAGAAGCATAAAGCACTAAAACTTGTTATAAATTTTCTTAACATCGTTGTGCATGTGTTTGCTCTCTAGCTCTTTACGCGTGTATCGCATACACTGGCTTGGCCCCATCGGCACCGAACACTGCGTTTTCACAGACAGTTGTGCGCCAGCATAGCCCATATTCTCACAAAATGAGAACTGAAATAGATGAGACAAGCTTCTTCAGAGCTAACTCCCCAGCCTAGCTGCGAATCTAGCCTACCTTTCCAGAGCCTAGCGTACCACAGCCTCATGAACAATTCAGTGGGGAATATTTCGATTAATGGAGAACGCGTGTCTATTACCTACCAAGGCTTTTCAGTTGATAGATACCACTTCCCACAGAAGAATGTCTTCAGCCCGCAATTAGCTTCCATCCCAAAGAGCTTATACAAGGATGCCATCATTGATAGAGAGCGCCACTGAGTGCTTCGATTCATAGTGCTTATACAGCGTTCAGTATTTCGAGCATATACTAAATATTGACACATGCCATTCAAAGAAGACGACGGAGAATTGAACGGGCGTTAGGGAAATGACGAAGAAGTGGGACTGCTCCGTCTCGTGCTGACCTAACTGGTTGTCGGTGTTCCTCGGTGCCAGAGTACCTTCTGCATAACGTTACGTTACAATAATATTAGATTTTCGATGCAGGAGAAAAGGTGCCCGTGTGCTGTGCGACGTCAGTGCATGTAAAAAAAACCCCCAGGTGGTCTGAATTTCTGGAGCCCTCCATTATGCCATTTCTCATAGCCTGAGTCGCTTTGGTACATTAAAGCCCATAAACCAAAATTAGGGGACAATTAAGTTTCACACACACACAGAGGGTGTTTTACACTTTCTTTTTTTACATTTATTGTTTATTTTATGTTTATTGTTCATTTTATACACTGATACATAGCATCGGCAAACACTGGCTTTCCTTTCCATTCCTAGCAGTTTGACACCTTTGAATGCAGTTTTCAATCTTTTCTATTACGTTAATTATCAGTAATTAATCTTTGCATTTGCTAATTTTTTAATTAGCATCACAAAGCATTGACATTTCATTCTGAGCATTTTGACACTTCGAACCCCCCTTTTCATCGTTTTTTTTTTAAATCTTTCCGATTCCTCTCATATGTCAATAAATTACATTCATTACGCAAACTCTTCCTCGCCTGTCAATCAATCATCAATCGCTAGACTCACAAAAAATTTATTTTGTGTCATCGTATACAACGATACATTTTTTTTGCAGAGCCCTCGATTAAATATTTCCGACCCATGGTGCGGATACTACTACTACTACTACTACTACTATGGCGGCTTTCCGAGCGAACAAGCTGTATAAGCTATCGTTTAAAATTACTAACACAAATAATGCAGCGTTTGCAATACGATCGTCGACTTCCGAAGCGCACATCACATCCAGTATTTATCGCAGGTGTCTACTGTCTGCTTCAGAGAGAACACACTGTAAACAAACTTTTCCATCTTATTACGGAAAACAAAAGTCAAGCAGATTTTTCTCAAGCCACGCCACTGACAGTAAGTACTCTGTGATGTGCCGCAGATGCAGCGCAAGAGCTCTGCACGTGCTCGGAAGGGAGCGGAAATGCGGCAGTGCAAGAACGCTCGGCTGGCACGGACCCCCATATTCTCAGCTTTTATTTTTCTGCCAAAGATGCTTTGGGAGCCTATATCCTGGAATACGAATGATATTCAAAATTTCAGCGTCTGAAAAATTTGCTAACTACATTTTTTCCTTAAAGACTAGCAGCACATAAGGAATCATGTGGTACGGGCCACAGGCTATCACACTCAAGAGTATTTTGGCTTGCTACTGAGCACTGCCAAATGAAAGTTTGAAAACATTTATTTTTACCTTGTTTTATATACCGTATTTACTTGCATAATGATTACACCCTAAATTTTGGGGTCAAAATTCGATTTTTTTTATATTCCCCGCTAACAACCACACCCCAAATGCCTCCACCGCCATTTTTGTTTTCATGTCCCGCACTGTTACAGCCACAGCCGCCTGTTGGTTGATCTGCAGTCATCCCACAGCAAATGCATTCCGACGCGTTCTCATGATTCCTCGATTAAAATGCATGATTAAAAAGCAGAACCGGCGGAGAGGATGGCCCCCAGAACATTTGCTGCCCCTGGCGGCTGCCCTCTCTTCCAGTCACACTAAGCGGCCGCCCCGTCGGAGCACCTCTCTTTCTTCCACCGTGGTTTCAGGGGTCACCTTGTGGACTGTGTGCGTGCTTAGCTTAACCCTTTCCTGCCCGCGCCTATTCCCATAGATAGTTCGCTATCGACAGCTTTGTAATTTGAACTTTCCCACTTTCCAACGCTCCTCGACAAGTGGCGTCATTCAGTGAGAAAAAGAGGAACTCTTCTTTCAGCTTCGCGTTTGGATTTATTTTTTTGCCGTGCCGCGCCCTCCCAGATGGTCTCCGGAGTCAGGTGATCGAGACTCCTTGTTTACATCATGGCCGACGTCACGCGCTGCTGCTGGTCGGTAACAGCACATTTCCACGAAAGTTGACGCACCTCAGAGCTTGTGTTTGGATGCGAACAGCAGCAGTGATGACTCCGGACGACGAAATCAGCTCTTCAGGCTTTAGCACTAACAGCTATGTCAAACCAACCCGGAACGTCAACAGTCATGCGTCGATAATATTCGCTTTCGCTGCTGAAAAGTTCTGCTTTTGCTGCGCTAATCAGTTTTCTTGCCACAATGTTGCATTGGACTGTTTTAAAAAACGTATAAGCTGAAATTTTTTTCTTTCATTTGTGTGATAAACTTTGATGCTTTCGTGCATTTTGTTTTTATAGAACTTCTTTTTCCGATAATTTTTTTTCATCACTTACTGAATAAATATGATGATTGTCACTAATACCATTGTGAAGAGGAATTCCTCATCTACAATTTGATACTAGACATCTCTGTACCAAGCAAGTTTTGTTTAAAAAAATATATTGACGCCACCCTAAAACCATCACTTTTCCCACGAGCAGGAAAGTGTTGAACAGCTACGCACAGACATTGCAGTGATCCCCCTGGGGGTCTGACATCACTGCTGCAGCCTCTTGACATGTCTCTAAACAAACCGTTTAAGGATAATGTTCAAAGACTGTACGCAGAGCGGATGACAGTGAGCCAGCATGATTTGACACCGAGCGAAAAGATCAGAAGGCCATTCGCGGAGGTGCTTTGCTTCATGGATCTTGCAAGGAGCAGTATCCCCAACGAGGTAGCGTCCAAGAGCTTTAGGAAGACCGGCATATCGAACTTGTTGAATGGAACAGAAGACGACTTTTTGTGGGACTGTGAAGATGCTCCCAGCGACGACACTGCCGTTTCAGACAATGAATCATGCAGCAATGGCAGTGAGGATTCAGACTATGATGAGAATATCAAATGAGAAAAAATAAAAGGGGATGTGCAGTTCATGTGATGCTCATGCAATGTGTGCATTTACTACAAAGGTAACCCTTACTCAACTTTTATTTTTGGTTATGATTGAGATATCTACTCTAAGAAGTAGTCTGACCTGCAACTTGTTTGCGTTTTCGGCACCACGAAATTTTTTCCGGAAACTTTACCTCACGTAATTGATCGCACTTCTAAATGTGCGCGAGTTCTTTTTAAAGTGTGACCATTACACGAGTAAATACAGTATATATCTTTTTTTCGCAGTTGCCTCAGTAAATTCCACAAGCCAGGTATTTGGGTACGCTACTCAGCTCCAAACTGCCTCTCTATCTTTTTGTTTTTTTGCTACTACATTTGCAGCGCAAGCTATTCGCTTCGATACGAAAATACTTTGTCGGGTTTTGAAATGTGATTTGAACAGGACTGATACTTGATCTATATTCAATTAAAACTGAAAATTTGCCATTGCACGCACCTACTTTTTATCTAGAGGCACACTAGTTCATTCGTTTAGATCCACATCGCTCCTACTCGGCACCACAAGAGTGGTGAGTGATAAAACGACACTTGGTTTGCCCCACAGTAGAAATGAAAAAAGCACTCACCGCCAGACCAAGCAGAGTGGGCTGCTGCTGTGCCTGAGAGGTGGTGATCAGGGTGGGCTTGCCCGGGGTGCCGCCCGCCTGTGTGGTGACCAGCTTGACTATGGTGGCCCCCTGGGGGATGACCTTGCCCTGTGGTGACGCCTTGCCAGCCTGCTGGATCAAGCTCACCTTGGGCATCTGAAAAGCACACCGAGGAGGACCAAGTCAGTGCACCCAATGGAATCCTTTTTCCAGTTACTCGACTCAAACTAATGGTGTTGGCGATGAGTATAAAAAAACATTATGGCCGCCGTGCAACACCACAAGACGACTATGGAAGTGGCTAGTGAGATTACAATAGTGCAAAAGCATAGTTGGCATTCATCACAACGTGACATCTATTAAGAGAAGAGGGAATCAGATCATGAAATTGCGGGGAAAAAAAATCTGTTTTTGAAAAGTACACTTTTCGGAATCTAAAACATTATTTCTACGTTGTCCAGAAATATTTCACCTATAGTCGAACTCTAAGTACTCTAAATAAATATATCTGTCAGTGCCAGCGATATTCGCCCCAAACCGCGAAAAACCTGCCAAGTTCAAGGTGTGACTGCTCAGCTTTCCCGCCACAGAGCGCCGCCATTTTGGCATCGTTGAAAAGCCGAGTCTTCGACTCTTTGTCCCAGCCCTTCCCTTCCTTCTCCGCCAGCTGGAAAGTGCATAAAAAAAATCAGCAGGACGGCAGCATGAGGCAGCCAATGAATGCCATGCCCCGATTGGCTCTGTGCCGCGGCGTGTTGCAAGACGCCTCCTCATTGACTGACGCCGCGGCATAATGGCAGCCAGCGTAGGGAGCATCTGCTTTGTCCGCCGCTGGAAAGCAATTCCTTTTCTTGTATTTCGAGGCTTCCACCACGCGGAATGCATCATCACACGTTCGAAAAGAAGTCCTGGACAAAGCATGCCTACAGGAAGCGAAAACGCAAGCCTGTCACAGCAAGGAATAAGTGGCGATTATCAGCAGGTGGCTCTGCCGAGCCGAGCGTCCACTCAGAATCCGCGGAGTACGCAACCAACGTGCTGTGCGATCTCATGCAGTCGGACACTAGCCAGTGATTGTGAGAAGAACCAAGCTCTTCCGCTGTCTAGGCAGGGGTGCAGTGTTACTTCATCAGTGACGATCGACATGCCACTGCAAGTTCGTCGAGTCGCGCACCAGCCAGCGCATGTGAGACGGGCCATGATCTATCGTCGTCAAGCCGCGGGTGCAACGTTATTTCGCCAGTGAAGATCGACACGCCAGTGAGTGTCACTATACATGAGCGTCCCGTCGCAACGTTCAATGGAGAAGTGGTCTTGCAACAGTCACCGCCGCCCAACTTGCTAGCAGTGGAGACATGTTTCCCCGGTTTATCTTTTAACTTCGAGATGTACCCACAGCAGACGACCGCAAGTGAAGGCAATTCTATGCCATCGACGAGTTATGGCGCTCGTGGGCGCGCACTCGCTTCCGCAGAGGCGCCGGTGGCTGAGCCATCAACTAGTTACGGCACTCGCTTCCTCGGGCTCTCTGGCGGCCGATCATCGCAGTGCCGAATATTCACCCAGTGAATGTCGCATTATTAAAGCTCACCTAAGGACACGATTTGTCTTTGCAGAAATGGCAAAAGTATAGAGCGCTTGCAAATCTCTTCGCGCGGTTTCACAAACAGAGGGCAAGTCTGTGCTGACTGACTTGTAGGAAGATACCATTTCCGCTCCTCCAAAACAGTAGACTCATAGCAAATTAAGAAGGTGCACAAAGTCCATCTCTTGAAAGGAAAAAGGGCTAAGAAATTGCCTGCTGCCAGAAACACCAAATATTACAGTGCAGGAGCCTTTTAGACAGTGTGTGCTAGTTTGGAACTTTCAAGTTTGTTTTCTAGAAACTTCATTTCGGGCTTATCACCTTGCTTGTGGAAAGCATAGCATCGCAATGAGTGCATGGATTTTTATCCCGTCTGCTTTGTTGTAATTGCTGAAATGTGCTTACACTAAGATAGTCTGAGATTTGCCATTTAGGCTCACCATTGTTTATTACACAGTAATTAGATCATGATACCTTCTAAACATAAAGAGAAAATGTATACCAAGTGAGTTAGGAAATGTGCAGAAAAGTTTTAAAAAAATTAAAGAGAATCTTGATTTAGACCACACTTTTCTGTAAGTATTAAAAACATCTGCAGACCAATAACCCATTTTGCTGTCATGTCAGGCTTTCCACGAGTGAGCAACATGCGACCAACATATAAACAATGATAAAATAAAAACTACTGAAGCTATCATTTCTAAACTTTATAACTTTCTGTTTGATGCTATTTCAAGCCAGCCTGCTAAATTTAATCCCTCTAAGTCAAACAATAAAAAAAAGTTTGCTCCGATTACTTCATCTCCCCTCAACATATACAAAATTTTTAAATGCCTTTATATGGTTCACTGCTGTGCTCACGCTTACGGAGTCGTTTGATGCTCACACTTCCCGGATAACCATCCCGTCTCGTCACAAAAAGACTCCGCGACTTCAGCAGCGTCATTCGCATCAACAAAATCTTGCTAATCGATATCGCGACCGGCCAGGTCAGCGTCAACAACACGTCGTCACAAGTCGTCATGAGGCTGGCTTTGTTAAGTGTTAGTTAGTTAGTTATATGAAGTTTTATGGCGCATAAGCAACTGTGGCTATCATGCACCAACCGCAAGTTTAGACGATCAAGTGGCTACAGTAATGATGCTCAGATTTGGTTTAAAACATTGGC
Organism: Amblyomma maculatum; assembly: GCF_055883805.1. Lineage (NCBI taxonomy): Eukaryota > Metazoa > Arthropoda > Arachnida > Ixodida > Ixodidae > Amblyomma > Amblyomma maculatum. Next base: position 370,319,192 of record NC_139344.1, on the reverse strand, counting down.
CTCCTTTAAAAATCCATAAACAAGTGAAAAATCGACAAGTGCTTCTTGGCCTAAAAGCAATGCGGGATGAAATGGGATGTGTTCTTTGTAAAATACAGTAAAATATTTTTTCCTGTGCTCCTCGAGTTGTGAGCATGAGATTAAAATATGATTTACTGTTAGCTCATGTCCACACATTTCACATACAGGTTTGCCTTTTTCCGTTAGTAGGAAGTTATGTGTTATGTGTGTATGGCCTATGCGCAGACGACATAAAATTACCTCAATGAAACGTTTCTGATGTTCACATGATTGCCATTCTCCTAATATGGGCTTTATGGAGTGAAGCTTGTTCTCTGCTTCGCTTTCCCAATCAGCCTGCTATTTAGCTCGTAATTTCGTACGTACTAAGTTCATTCCGTCTCTGTGTGGCATGTTGATTTGCTTTATTTGTAAATTTTTCGCACCTGCTGCACATATATCTGCTCGTTCATTACCCTTTATCCCAACATGACTGGGTACCCAGCAGAATTTGATAGTATGTTTTCTTCTTGTGATATTTACTATGTTGTGTATAATGTTTCCTATCAGTGGCTGAACAGCATTTTTGGAGTTTATTGCACTGATGACGCTTAATGAACCTGTGTAGATGATGCTGTTTTTGATGTTCTTATCCAATATTTTCTCCACAGCAGCACAGACAGCGTAGCATTCGGCTGTAAAAACTGATGCACACTGGGGTAGTCGTGTTATTTTCTCTGTGTTATTTTGTACTATTGCACTGCCAACATAGTCTTTAGTTTTTGAGCCGTCTGTAAAAAATGCAATGCAATTTTTATATTTTTCTTTTAATGCAAGGTATTCTTGTGATATATGCTCATGTGGTGTGCGTGTTTTTTGAAACTGCGTTAGTGTGAGGTCGAAAACTGCTGGGAAGGTGTACCATGGTGGGAGTGGTTTATTTCTTGGGGCAATACTTGGCAATTCACTAATGTCTAAATCTTAGCACATTTGTTCGAAGCGCATGAGAAGCGGCTTAATCAACCGGGGCTTGTTGTTGAAGACTGTCCTAGAGGGACATTCCATGACTACTGAATGACATAGATGTTTTGGTTGAGAACGAAGTTTCAGGATGTATGCACATGTTAGGGCGCATCGTCTGTCCTTTAATGCAGGTTCATCTGTTTCTACATAGAGGCTGGTTATTGGGGATGTTCTGTACGCGCCAACTGCTAACCGTAATCCAAGATTGTGTATCGGGTCTAGTCGTTTTAAATAGGATGTCCTAGCTGAACCATATACTATACAACCGTAATCTAACTTAGAGCGCACCACGGAGCGGTAGATTTGCAGAAGGCATGCTCGGTCGGACCCCCACCGTTTTCGCGACAGCACCTTTAGGACGTTAAGTGATTGGGCTGCTTTCTTTTTCAGATTGTTTATATGGGGAAGAAATGAAAGTTTCTTGTCGAATGTGATACGCAAAAATTTATGTTCATGTTTCACTGGTAGTATGGTTTGGTTGAGGTATAACGTGGGATAATTCTGTAAGCCTCGTCTCAATGAAAACACAACGGCCACTGTCTTTTGAGGAGAGAACTTAAATCCATTGCTGTCTGCCCAGGTAGCTAGTTTATTTAGTGTCAGTTGTAGTTGTCTCTCACAGGTGGATATGTTGGAGGAAGTGCATGCTACTTGCAGGTCATCTACGTAGACAGAGTACATTATGGACTTTGGGATTATTGCAGATAACGAGTTCATTTTCACTATAAAGAGAGTTGCGCTTAGAATACACCCCTGCGGCACGCCGTTTTCTTGTGCAAAAGTCGTGGAGAATACTGTGCCTAAACGGACTTGAAATGTACGGTTCGTCAGGAAGTCATTCAGGCAGCTCAGCATCCTGCCTCGGATACCTAGATCTGCTAGGTCGCGGAGGATACCGAACCTCCACGTGGTGTCGTAAGCCTTCTCCAGGTCGAAGAAGACCCCGACACAGTGCTGCCTGTGGCTGAACGCCTCCCGGATTGTGTTCTCGAGGCGGACAAGGTGATCGGTTGTTGATGATGCCTTTTTGAAGCCGCATTGATGTATATCGAGAAGATGCCGGGATTCAAGAAAAAAGGTTAGTCTGATGTTTACGATGCTTTCAAAAGATTTCGCAATGCAGCTGGTTAGGGCTATTGGTCTGTAACTGTTAGGACATGTGGGGGGTTTGCCTGATTTCAAAAAAGGTACTATTATGGCTTTTTTCCAAGCTTCTGGTATCTTGCCAGTCGTCCATATTTTATTAAAAAAATTCAGCAATGCTTCTACAGCGGCTTGTGAGAGATGGGCGAGCATTTGGTAGTGTACATTGTCAAGTCCCGGTGCTGTTGTTTTGCCAGAAGATAAGGCTCTGTTTAATTCATGTATTGTTATAAGTGCATTGTAGTCATTTACACCTGTCCGAAGGGGAAGCTTTTGCTTTTCTGCTGTTGTTTTATGCTTTTGAAATGTGCGAGTGTAGTTAGATGAGCTTGACACATTGGCAAAGTGTTCGGCTAAAATGTTCGCTTGTTCTTCTAATGTTGTTTGTGTTCCGGGTGGTGTCAGCATAGGATATGTATAAGGGGTGAAATCTCCTGTAAATTTTCGGACCTGTTCCCACATTTTTTTGGAGGGCAACGAGCTGTTTATCGAGGACACATATTTTTGCCACGAAGTTTTCTCCGCGTTTCTCCGGACATACCGCGCTCTGGCTTTGGCTTTCTTGTAGTTAATCAGGTTCTCATGTGTCGGATATCTGCGGAGGATGCCCCATGCTTTGTTTTGTTCTTTTTTGGCTAATTTGCATGCCTCCGTCCACCATACTTTGTGTTTTTTTCTTGCGTGTTGTGACGTTTGTGGAATGGATAATAGTGCTGCTGAAATTATGCATGCGATAAACCTTTCATTTATTTCTTCTACGCTCAAATCTTCAGAATATACTTTTTCTAGCGCAGCGTTCATTCTAAAAACCGACCAATCGGCGAGGTGGAGTTTCCTGCGCCGTGGCCTCGATGGGATGCAGCGTTCGTTCTAAAAACCGACCAATCGACGAGGTGGAGTTTCCAGCGCCGTGGCCTCGATGGGATGATGGGTGTGGATGATGATAACTTTAAAACTGTCGGTAAGTGATCGCTTCCCAGAGGGTCATTTAAAACATCCCAATTAAAATCATTAAAAACTGATGGAGATGTGAAGGCTAAATCAATGCAGCTCATTTTTCCTGAGCTGGGGCAACAATACGTCGGCTTCCCGGTGTTTAAAAGGCATATATTATTTGAAAGTATAAAGTCTTCTAAGATCTGTCCTCTGGTATCAGTATGGTCACTTCCCCAGAAGTGGGAGTGCCCATTTAAATCCCCAACAATCAAGAATGGTTCTGTCAACTGCGCAGTCAAGTCTTCTAATTCATGTAGTGTAATTGAGAGTTGTGGTGGTATGTAGAGGGAACATATTGTTATCGTTTTGTGGCTTATGATGGTTACGGCCACTGCTTCAAGGTTTGTTTTGAGTGGTATTTGTCTGGCAGGGACATCAGGTTGTATTATTATGGCGACACCTCCTGACAGCCTACCAGCATGCGTTCGATCTTTTCGGAAAGTTTTGAACTTTTTAAAGATATTTGTGTGCCGAGGCCCAAGGTTTGTTTCTTGAAGACACACAGCTGTGGGTGTCATGGTTGTGAGGATGTCTGTAATGTCTGCGTAATTTCTCAATAAAGCTCTACAATTCCACTGTACTATGTAAGCCATTATGATATGTTGGGGATTAAGAAAAGTTACTTTACTTCAGGAGGGGTTATACGTGGTTTTCCCTTTTTTTTCAAGTGAGTGCCTCCTACCCTGCAGCCCAGAAGTGCTGGGGGAGAAGTCCATCGCCTCACCCGAGGCGCTGGAGGTCCGTGGTGAAGGCACGGACGACCGATTCTTAGGTCTCCCCCTGGTAGAGGAAACCTTGCGGGCTACCGACTCCGTGGTCGGCAAGCCCTCTTTTGAAACTGGCAGAGCAGCCTTTGCTGCTTCTGCCTGGGGCGAGCAGGATGGCCCTGCCTCAGGTTCCGAAGACACCTTGGCAGACGCCTGATTGCAGTGTAGTGCCTCGCCCTTGGACGCTACAACCGCATAGTCTGGTTTTCCAGTGAATAGAAAAAGATTAGTTTGTGCAAGTCGTTTTCTGGCCTCTGTAAATGAAATGTTCTCTTTAGTTTTGATAGTGATGATCTCTTTTTCTTTCTTCCAACTTGGGCATGATCTAGAATAGGCGGGATGGTCCCCCTCGCAGTTCACGCAGTGTGGCGATGAGGCATCACAGTTTTCAGACTGGTGTTCTTTCGAAGCACATTTTGCGCATGTTTTGCGACTGCGACAACTTTGTGATCCGTGGCCGTATCGTTGGCAGTTAAAACATCTTCGGGGGTTCGGTATATAATGTCGGACTTCAACTTTCAGGTATCCTACTTCAATCTTTTCTGGCAATACGCTTGAGCTGAATGTGAGAATGAGATGTTTAGTAGGTATCTCTTTATCATCTCTTCGGATTGTTATCCTGTGCACATTTACAACATTTTGTTCTGCAAGACCTTCTAGCATTTCTTGCTCGCTTATGTGGAGGAAGTCATTATCGGAGATTACACCACGCACGGTGTTCAAAGATCTATGGGCGGTGATGGTCACATTGACATCCCCAATGCAGTGGAGGTTTGGAAGCTTTGCATACTGTGTTTCGTCGTTTAATTCAAGCAGTAGGTCTCCGTTTGCTATTTTTGTGACTTTGTATTTCGGACCAAGGACAGCTGAGAAACATTTTGACACTAGAAATGGGGACAAAGTTCGGGCCGGCTTTCCCTCAACTTCGGAGTGCACGACGTGATATTTGGGGAAGCTTTTCTTAGGTTTTTGCAGGAATTCTGCAGTTTCTTCGGTGCGCCTTTTTTTGTTTAGGCGATCAGCTTTTACAGTAGAAGAAGCCATGTAATATGTGTGTTGTTCGGCCAAGGTGCCAGCCGCCCACCATGGAGCCCAACAAGGGGGCAGGACAGGAACATGCAACCAAGTCCAGTCCATGCCAGCTGTACACCCCAGCTATAACCAAATATGGCGGTACTCAGGGTGGTACGCCACACAAGGTTAACCCTAGCCGCCTGGAAAAAGAAAAACCAAGAAGAGAGGAGAGGACAGGACAGTTGTAGGAAAGGAGATAGGAAAGTGAAAGATGGAGGGGAGGACAGGAAAAGACGACTGCCGATTTCCCCCGGGTGGGTCAGCCCGGAGGTGCCGTCTACGTTAAGCTGGGGCCAAAGTGGTGTGTTGCCTCCGCCGAGGGGCCTTAAAGGTCCAAACACTCGGCATCGGCTCAACCACCAGGATCCCCTTTTCCCCGGACACGGCGATGCCACGCACGGCTAAGCGTGGGTGCTGGGGTCCGTGGTGTCGCACAGTACACGCAAACACCTGCTTTAACAGGTGCCCCCTGCGGGGCTTTGTTGAGTGTCTTCAATGCCCGCTTCAGTTACGTCAGAGAAGCTGGCATTGCGAAAACAATTCCGGATGAAATCTGGCATCACTTCCATCCACACTGCTTTGATCATTTCCACCGTCGAGTACAGCGAGATCTGGAGAGGCCCATTGACTATCAACTGCAATCAGCATCCGCTGCACAACACGGCACCGGCAGGCCAGTTTAAGGGGAGACACTGGTCTTAAAATAAAAATTTTTATTTTTAGAGATATAATAACGAAATTGGGTGTGTATATGTATTTCTTCCTCCTGTTTTCAAAAATGTACTTAGTTCTACTCTATCTCAATTAGTTCTAATGTTATTGGGAAATAACCAAAGCCTAATTTGGTAATTTCTTACGGGTCGTTAGGACAGTTTCCCTCAATATTTTTTCGTTCCGATTAAAATGTAGTTGTAGCCAAAGACCTGCCATGTGGAGCTATGCTATTTATATTATCATTGATGTACATCACAGTATAAAAATAGTCAATTATGTAGATGCCCCACAATTCGAAAATATAATTAGCTGACACTATTGTTCAATAAATTTGATATGTTCAACTTAGCAATATAAAAATAGCATAGCTCCACAGTTCAAACCTTTCTGAATTCAACGGTATAAGATTTATTAAAATTGCACCACAAAAACCCAATGAAAAGTTCCGTAAGGCTAGTCATGTCACCAAAAAACATGAAGCTGAGAAAAACTCATTTGAAGTTTTGACACTGAGTGCAGAAAATATTGGGAAGAATCTTCGACAACGGATGTTACTCAGATGTTCCCTATCAGTTTCCTTACAAAATAAAACAAAAAGTGTCTTATTCCATCCAAGGAAACATTTAAAAAAAAAATGTCGAATGTGTAAGTGTGATGAAATTATAGAGGTTACTTTCGAGAAGTTAGGGGTGGACTTTTTTTTTTTTTTTTTGAGGTGAAAGTGAGGACCGGAGCCAAGGAGACGAGAGCTCCACCAGGCAAACTGTTGGGGAAGAGAACTGCTTCGCTTATTCTTGGGGAAGAGAACTGCTTCTGTTCGAAATCGCAGTTTTCGCAGACAAGCAGAAGCTTTACAGCAAGGCCGTACTCCTTATCTGTTGCCTTGCTCAAACGCAGACTTCCTGCGCCGCAGGTTCCGCAATTCGCTTGCGCGAAAAAATTGTTCAAAACCTTCAAGTCCACAATCACGAACTGGGTACCGGCATCAGCTGTCTGGTAATCCGCACTGACGCCAAGAAGGTCAAACTTGCGCTGGGTTGCCGACTTTTCCGACAGAACGGACTTTGCTTGCGCCGATCGCTCAACACGCTGCGCCTGCTCGGTCGACGAATAGTACACAGCATCAACACGAAGTGTACCACGATCCGAGATACGATTCGTGCTGCAACTTGGTCCCGCGGTGTCTTCATCGGGCAGCGTGCTTGATGTACCCGGCGGATCCAACGAGTCCGGCACTGCAGGCCCCGGCGACGCACTGGTGGCCGCTGCCTGCTGTTTTTTGTTCCACGGACGTTTCTTCCGGCTTCCAAAAGCTCGTTGCGTGCTCGGTTTCAATCGACTGTCTCCCGGCATCTCGATCGCAAAGAGAAACTCCCGGCACAAGGCGGAAACACGGCGTGCAGAGAAACACGAGCGTAAAAACAGACGCGCACGAAGCGACAGCCACAGCGGCGAACGCAAGAGAAAGAAAAAAAAATGACGTAGACGGTCACACCAGCCAATGGGAGGCGCAGAACGGCGCGCGCGCGAAGCGCGCCGTGTGCGAGCCAATCAGCGACCCGAAAACGGCCTTCGGGAAACCGGCCCGAACCGCCGCTCGGCTTGAGCGACGCCATTTTGAGATACCGTATTTACTCGAATCTAACGCGCACCTTTTTTCCGATATATCGTGTCCAAAAATTGGGTGCGCGTTAGAATCGAGTACGACCCTAAATCTCCGACATCATATCGCCATCAGCATTTCAAAATGGCCGCCTGGTATGCACTTCGAGCCTACTAGCTGGTCTAGCTGTCTATGCCTAGCTGCAGTAGCGTCCTTCGTGTGCTTTGGTACATGTGCTTTGGTTAGCCTACCCGTTTTCTGCGATTGACCGACCAGTATGGACGTGCCGAAGATTCGTCGAGTTCATCATGATGCCGCATTTAAAAGGAAAGTCATCGTGTGTGCAGAGACGGACGGAAATCGGGCCGCATCACGCGCATTCGGAGTTCCGGAGACATGCGTGCGGGACTGGCGCAAGCAGAAGGAAAAGATTTTCGGCAGCAAGGCTACACGAAAAGGTTTCAGTGGACCGAAGCAGGGCCGGTTCACCGAAATAGAAGAGCGGCTCGCAGAATATGTTCTAGAGCAGCGAGCGGCGCAGCGGCCAGTGACGACGGACCTGCTCAAAGTACGGGCGATGCAGCTAGCCCTACAAACAGGGCTAACGCGGAGCGACTTTAAAGCGAGCAGGTGCTGGCTGTCTAATTTTATGAAGAGAAAAGGCTTTTCTCTTCGAAGGCGGACAGGGATATGCCAGAAGTTGCCTGAAGAGTACGAAGAAAAGCTGCACAGTTTTCAGCGGTTCGTTCTAAGTTTGCGCCGCAAGTACGGCTACCACCTCGGCCAGATTGGAAATGCCGATCAGACACCGCTGTACTTTGACATGCCTGCCACCACAACCGTTGAAAAGAAGGGGGCGAAGCAAGTGCGCGTGTTGTCTTCCGGCCACGAAAAAACACGCGTCACCGCAATGCTTTGTTGCACCGCGGATGGACACAAGCTGCCCCCGTATCTCATATTCAGGCGCAAGACGCTCCCGAAAGGAATCGTGTTTCCGAGTGGCGTGATTGTGCGCGCCAATGAAAAAGGTTGGATGACAACGGACTTGGTCGCCGACTGGATCGATAACGTCTGGCGCAAGAGACCCGGCGGCAGTTCGGGCCTGCGTGCGACGCTTGTGCTCGACGCTTTCAAGTGCCATCTCGACCAACGCATCAAGGACAAGCTCGCTGCGTGCAACACCGACCTTGTCGTGATACAAGGTGGCATGACATCGCAGCTCCAGCCGCTCGATGTTTGCTTGAACAAGCCAGTGAAAGATAGGATTCGGGCGCTCTACACCGAATGGCTTGTGAGTGGCTGCCATGAATTCACTCCCAGCAACAGAATGAAGCGTGCCTCGCTGCAAGAGTTCACTGGATGGGCGAAAGATGCGTGGTGCACGATACCGTCTGCCATGGTCATCAAGGCCTTTAAAAAATGTGGCATATCGAATGCCATGCACGGCACCGAGGATGAGATGCTTTGGTCCGTCAGCAGTGACAAGGAGTTGTCTGACAGCGACGACGAGTGAACCTTGTGCCGGCATAGTGACAATCTTGGCAAGATAAGCCGTTTCCTTTTGTGTGTGTGCTTTTAGTGCACCGAGATTAAATCTTTGCTTTTCCAAACGAGACGAAGTTGTATTGCTGTATGAAAGCGTTAGGTGCGCGGTATTCTTTTTCGCGGAGAACGGGTGCGCGTTACAATCGGAGCTTTCTTTTTTTTTCGGGGGTGGGGGTCACGAAAAAACGGTGCGCGTTACAATCGAGGGCGCGTTAGATTCGAGTAAATACGGTAGCTCAAATTGCGCACAAAGAAACCAGCTTCAAAACAAGCCCAAGATGGCGGCGATCGGCCGGCTGCAACGCCGGCGGCGCGCGCGGGAAGTTCGAACAAAGTCTCTCTTTTCGGGGCCATTTCGTTGCTGCCGTGGTGTTTTGAAAGCCGATTTTATCACATTTCCCGACCGAATTCAGCGTTAATAATTTTACTGTAGATGCTCGAAAGGATAAACTTTCCGAAAATGAGTTTTTCCCAAAATAGACTTTTTGACCATTTTCGACCGTTTTAAGACCCGCGTCTCCCCTTAAGGGGGGACACGGCTCTTTGGCACCGAAAATCGGCCTGAAAATCGGATTTTCAATTTTTTCATTTTCGTATTCCTCGCACCATTCCGCATCTGCACGCAAATTTTCATCCTTATACCTCGCGTATTTATGAAGTTATAGCGATTAAAAAATGCAGTACCACACCCACTGCCCTTTAAATTGTGGACAAACGACACCCAATTTCGATCGCCCGGCGCATGAGAACTACGCGCTCCACCGCGGCGATTTTGGTCTCGTTCGAAAGCGCGCGCTTTCGGCTTATTTTTTCTTTCGGAAAGCAACCCTGTGCGCTCCGCCTTCCCCATAAAAAACAAACAAAAAGATAGCATGCAGCGCGCGCTACTATTGGCCGGTTAAGGCACGTGATCAAAATGGCGTCGTTTGGTTGGTTCCGGCAAGCTAGCCCTGAAATGCGGACTCCCAGTGACGCCATTTTGTCTTTCTGCCGACCACGCTAGTGCAACGCGAGAGTCATGCCAGGCGCGAAGAAGTACCGCTCTTTGCACAAGTTCGGGCGAAAGCAACCAAAGAAACGCGTTAAGAATGCGACTTCGTTGCATACTGTGCAAGAAGCAAGTGCCAGTGCTGCGGGATTGTGTGACGATCACGTTGCGGGCGGCGACGCTTCTCCGATTCCGCTGGACAACGGCGCCGTTCTTCGTGCCGACTGCAGTCGTGTACGTATTGATACCGCGCCTGTCACTAACAGTGACATAACTCAAGTGAGTGCCCGTGAGCAGGCTACGCTTGATAGACTGGTATCGACGCCGGCGACGGCACGAAAGACCGCGCTGTTCGCCGATGCAAGTGGTGCGTCCGCAGAGTCAGATGCGGACGGAACAGCCTCCTATGCGGTAATTGACCTCAGCATTGTGAATATCCTTCTGGATGCCGTGCGGTGCAAAACGTGTCGTGGATGCGTGCGTTTAATTACCAGCGACCGGAGCTATGGCCTCGCCGTAAAACTGATCGTGCTGTGCGACAACTGCGGTGAGATTGCGGCCGAGTGGAACTCGCGGAGGGTTGACGGCGAGAAAAGGTGCAATCCTTTTGAGCTGAATATTCTGGCTAGTCGAGCAATGCTGTCGACCGGTAACGGCCAGACAGCAATGAACGATATCTTTTCGGCGATGGGGTTGTCGCGGCGCGGGATGCACAAGACGTTTCAACGGCATCTGAAGAACACACTGCAACCCGCTGCTACCCGAGCCGCCACGACCGCTATGGCACAAGCCGCGCAGGCAGTGGCGAAGGTCTACGATGACTTGTGTTTTGGGCATAGGGGGAACATTGCCGTGTGCTACGACGGCACATGGATGACGCGCGGACACTCATCACATATAGGCGTCGGTGCCGTGGTGGAACTCTTCACTGGTTACGTGCTTGATTATGTGGTGTTGTCAAACTTTTGTCTGGGCTGCGAAATTGGTCCCAAGCCAAACACTGACGGCTACGAACTTTGGAAATCACGCCACCAGTGCCAAAAAAACACCAACTCCAAGGCTGGTCAAATGGAAGTAGAGGCTGGCAAAATTCTGTTTGAAAGATCTCTGCAGCGCCACAACATGCGCTACACAACCATGCTATGCGATGGGGACAGTCGCACGTTCAGTGCTCTTAAAGATGCTGCAATCTATGGCTACATTGAAATAGTCAAAGAGGACTGCATAAATCACGTGCACAAGCGTATGGGAGCAGCTTTGCGCAACCTCTTGAAGAGACACAAGGGTGCAGGGAAGCAAAGTCTTGGTGGCAGAGGAAGGCTGACAGCTGATCTAGTTGACAAGCTGGCAATATATTATGGCCGAGCGCTTCGATCAAATGTAGGTGATGTGGATGCCATGCAGCGAGCTGTGATGGCGACATATTACCACATCACATCTACTGATGACTGCCCCAAACACAGTTTGTGTCCTACCGGTGAGAAGTCATGGTGCCGCCACAACGCTGCAAAGGCAAAAGAGGAGCCTGCACCAAAGCACAATTACAGTCTGCTAAGAGATGTGGCTGATGCTCTTTTGCCTGTTTATAGTCGTTTATCAGAGAAGAGCCTGCTGCAGAGGTGCATTCGGGGGAAGACCCAGAACTCGAACGAAAGCTTCCACTCGGTCATCTGGACCTTGATCCACAAAGAGCGGCACTCATCACTGTTTGTTGTGGAAGCAGCCACAGCAGAAGCTGTGCTGCGCTTCAATGCCGGCTGCAAGCATACAGCAGCAGCAATTCTGCAAGAATGCAGTACAAATGTGACAGCAACTGGGTCCAGGAGAGCTGAAGAAAAGGACTTGCACCGTAGCGTACGTTCTGCAAAGAAGCGGGCGGCTTCGCTTGGCGTTGCTAAAACAGAAAAAAGAAAACACCGCGACAGCATGCACCCCGACTATGCTCCTGGTGCGTTTTAATAGCATGAGGTCTTTGGGGTTGCCCTTCCTGATTAAATGCCGTGAGGCTTGAGTGCTTCCGACAATCCCCCAATTTTGGTAGTGTTGCATTTTTTAAAGATCAATATCTCTGGTCCTGTTCTTGCTATTGCTTTAAAAATTTTTTTTCTAGAAAGGGAATCCTGCGAGTCTCATGAAACCAAGGTAAATGCAGTGACGACAAAAGAAAATTTGCTGAGAAGGTTATGTTGTCTTCGGTACCCAAATGGAATTTTCCTTTCAAGCGTTTCCTATTGCGTAACTTTAGCTCAAATTGGCATAGGCCATTAATTTTCGCTTCAGATCACTTTCCACCTGTTTCTGATCTTGTTGACATATCAATCATTGACATAATTTACACCTACATGCTGTGAAGTGTTTTTCCTCGTTTTCTCAAAACTGCAATTTTGAGGGTGCTGCAATTTTGGAGGAGAGATATCTCTTAGTCTATTTGTGCTACAGCTCTCATTCTTGTCTTGTTAGAAAGAGAAAACCTTCGACAGTGCCGTAGGATAAAAAACATGTACAGTTATTATGCGGCAACATTTACCGAATTAATTATCAATCTTAGGTGCCAACCTGGGCTTTTATTCATAAAAGTTTGACTTATTGTAACTTTGGTTCAAATTCTTCTACCACGTTAATTCATGACTAGCGGCACTCTATGATCCTTCTAGATCACTCTGGCAGGGCTATTCTCCTCATGCCATAAAGTGTTTAGTAATTAACTCACCTCCAAACGAAGAACATGAATTAGGGATTATTTTGAAAGCTATTTCATCTACAAGAAAACTAATCAGATATTTGAAATCAGCATGCAAAAGTACATTAATGGTGCAAGTTTCAGTCAGATCCACTCATAAATAAGGAAAAAAGTTTTAAGAGGGGTGTCCCCCCTTAAACGACCGTATTATGCTCATGTCCAGCAGTTGCACTTTTGATGTCGCATTTGGGGGCAGCAGAAAAAAAATTATCCGTGTTGCGGCATACGACAGCACACCACGTGTCCATCAGTGGCGTCGCACTTCTCACTTTCTCTTTTTCTTTTTTTTTTGAAGCACTAGCGAAAGTTACGTTCTATTCAATAAAAGCAAGTTTCGAGCTCATTGTCATGTCTAAGGGGTTCTTCTCCTGCCCGCTGTCATTTCTGTGATTTGTCCTCACCGTTGCCAAAGTGACGCCCTGCGTCGTTTTCACCAGGGTGACTATCTGGGGCTGGGATGTGGCAGCGGCCCCCTTGTGCACCGTGATGATCTGCTTGCCTCCAGCTGCAGCGCCCGCCTTGAGCAAGGTGCCTGGTGCAGCCAGCCTCACCGCTGCACCCCCAGCGGGACTCCCTGAGTAAAGAAAAGAAACATTCAAACATTGCTCCAGGGTCACTTAAGTTCTATCACCACGAGCATATTCCAAGAGCTATCAAACGGTGCCAAGGCGTCTTGGCTTCTGTCCCTTCCTTTCGTCAGGCATGCTAGAGCCAGTGAGCCCGCATACGCCATGCGACCGAACTGGCCAAATTCAGACGAAAGTAATTAATTGCCGAGAAATGAGAAAACCAGCCCACTGCAAGTAATTCCGGCATGGCCACAGCCAGAATAAAGAGGGAAAAAAAAAAGCGATCAAATACGTGTACTGAAGTGATGTTAAACTTGAAATCAATTTTATAATTACATGGTAATGCAAACTAATGAGAAACAGACTTGTTGGAAATTTCCTGTTAACAACTACCGAGCAATTTTCTTGGCTCATGAGTACCTTTTCCGCCGCTAGATGGTGTTGCACACGCTGACGGGGTCTGCTTCATCGCACGCAATAAGTTTTTTATAAGTTCTGTCTTTCGCATAGAATGGCAAATATCCTAAGAACGAGGTCTACAACGCCCGTAATAATGCAGTCCGAATCACGCGAGCTCTATGACTGGGGAGCTGCTACCGCCGTTGCGAGTACAGTAAAACCTCAATAAAACATACCCACTATAACAGTACTTTGGTTTAGAAGTAGTAAAGTCAAGTCCCTGACTTGGCGCCTATTCAATATACAGTCGCAGACTGATTTTCGGGACTCCAAAAATTCGGACATGCTCGATTATTCAGACTGCTTCGCGGAACCGTCACCCTTCCCATAAGCCGTAATGCATAATAAATACCGAAATTTCAGACACTTCACAACCTCTCATTTGATTTTTCGGACCCTACTCGAGCCAACTCGATCGACAGCAGCTACCCACACCGACGCTGACTGAAGCATGAAGTGCCATTTCTATTTTGGAATGAGCCTCCTTACCGCCCCAAGAGGTGGCAGTAGGAGCAGAGTCTGCTCATCATCATCGTTTTTGTGTGTTCCGGCACAATGGCTAGTTTCAGTCTCGCCCGTCCAAATCCAGGTCATATCCAGTAGCCACTGGCCCGGTCGTCTCTTCTTTCTTCTTTGTAACGGCGTGCGGTGTAGTTATAGTGTGCAGTGTACGCCTAGCAGTGAGACCAACGAAGCACACAGGAATGGCGCACACATCGGGGCAGTAAGCACCGGGGAAATCAACTAAGAAGCGCGGCAAATATGCAACGATGACAATGGCGAAAAAGATCGCCCTGATCCATCAGTACCTGCAGAGCGAAGTTGCCCGGGTGTTCGGCATCTCGACGCGGACTGTGTCAGACTACATGAAAAACAAAATGAAGATATTGAAGCTTGGATTACGCAGCATCTTTTTGCTACCAATGTATGCAAGTTGGACCGGAAATTCAAGGCCCAAAATCGCAAGGTGTTACTCTTTGTGGACAATTGCGGTGCACATGGCTACATTGATGACCTGGAATCCGTTCAGTTGGAATTCCTGCCACCAAACACAATAAGCGTCCTTCAACCCATGGACCAGGGTGTGATTAAAAATTTGAAAGTGCTATACAGAGCACGCTTGCTGAGCCGCATGGTTCTGGGCATTGACGCCGGCAAGCAGTATGCTGTAACTCTGCTGTCGGCGATCAGCATGCTTGCTGACGCCTGGAAGGCAGTGACCGCAGCCACACTCCGAAACTGCTTTCGGCATGCCGGATTTGTTGAAGTTGGTGAAGCGGATGACGCGGCCCAGGATCTCCCGTCCGACATGCTTCCCACAGATGGCGAACATGTGCAGCAAGACTTGTGCAGTGGCGGCAAGGTGATCGACGCAGTCACCTTTGAGAACTTTTCAAATGCCGACAGTGCAGCACTCACATGCGCGGAGCTGGACGATTATGAGATAATTCGTCAGGTGTCTGCTGTCCCGCCTGACTACGAATCTGAGTCAGAGGACGACGCACCACCTGTTCCACTGCCATTGCACGCGGACCTTGTGAATGCGGTGACGATGCTTGCAGCTGCCTACAGTGACAGCACGACCCTTCCCGAGATTCAAGCCGGTCTGATTGCTCACAAACGGAGGAGCGTCCAGCAGCGTATTCACAATATTTTCCAGCCAATTGCGGGGCATGAATAAGTGCATAGGGCATGATAGTGCATAGAAATAATGTTTTCTTTTTTTTTCCCGATTGTTTTTTCGCACTTCTGTTTATTCGGATTTTTCGGCGGTCCCCACGTTAAGGCAAGGATGACAGGGAAGCTTTTTGAAGAGTATGTGCACTTCACTGACCGCCATTTTGAGGCGAAAGGAAGAAAAGCTGTTGTTATCCTTGACAACAAATCGGTGCATGCTGCGGTGGATGGCCTCAAGGCACTGAAGCTGGTGTTTTTGCCACCAAACACCACAGCGATTGCCAAGCCCTTGGACCAGGGCATCACTAGAGCTGTCAAGCAGCTCTACAGAAAGAACCAGCTGCGCAGTATGCTGCTTGCACTGGAATGCGGCAAGGTGTATGCCCTTGACCTGCTGGGTGCGATTCACCTGCTGGAAAACTCATGGCGGCAGGTCGAGTCTGCTACCGTGCAGTACTGTTTTAAGCACGCAGGTTTTCGCGAAGTGTGCGCGGGTAACGCAGACGACGCAAGCGATATCAGCGGCGTCCCGGACCTAAGTGAGAACCTGCTGACCGAAGTACCAGAGAGAGAAGGTTCTTCAGAAGGCATTACCTTCTCTGAATTTAGGAACGTCGACAACGAAGTGGAAACTTCGCCAGACATGACGGATGAGGCCATCGTTGCCTCAGTGGTGGCGGAAGTGGCTCCAACTGACAGTGACGACGACGACACAAAAAGTGTAGAAGACTCGGGCCCAATATTGGCAGAAACTGCGCACGCTGCGAGCGTCATGCGACTGTTCACTAGAAAAAGGGGACTGGCCGAGAAACTGGCTTGCAGCCTGAATGAGTTTGAAGCTGCTGTTGTCGCTGCTAGAGCACCGCGGCATCAGACTAAGATTACCGACTTTTGCAGTTCAAAATAAAGGCTGCATTTTTTTTTTTTTTTTAACCTACTGCCCGTTTCCGCTTGTGTTTTGGCAGTTAAGTGGGTAATTTTAAGCTACTCCTGTTAAGCCATAGTACCCTTTAATATGTACTTTTTCCTAGTTCCGGCCAACCACGGCTTCACGAGGTTTTACTATACAAGCGAGCTGCTTGATACGGGCACTGTGCCGGTGCGACCGCCTGCTTATGTAGCGGGGCATCATCCTCGACCTTGTAGGCCGCTCAAGCGTCGTGAGTGTGTGCAAAGTTTCCGTGAATAGCTGTCAATGTAGGACGCAGCCAATGACACAGGGAATTCGACTGCACTCCATCCAGTCAGCCACCGTCTGCTCCCTTTCAGTGATGTAGAAGGGGGAAAAACCCAACGCACATTTACGGACACGAATTATTTGTCTCTACCACTGCGGGATTCAAACGGTCAAACAGCTATTGACCAAGAGCTCCAGATTGCAAAGTAGCGATCGAAGCGCATACAGCACCTTCACTTCTTACGGCAGCCGGGCCTACCTCTTCACCCCCACTCCCCTTTCACGATCAGCACACAGTCCTAGCCATACTCGTAGGAGCTGACTGGTTATTTTTTTTTCTGCGATGCATTTTGAGTCTGTTAAATCCTGGCAATAAATATATAAATAATATGGTTTGCCCTAGTGCCTTAATTCGTCAGCTTGAAGTGTTGCTGCAAAACATCCTCAAACATGCAGAAAGTGTAGTCTTTTTTTTTTTTTGCCACATCTGCTTACTACCTCCTGCTTTATTACGAGGTGCAAATTCGCAGCCTCAAACCAACAACCACCCTACAAGGAGAATGCATGGTGTCTTATACCTGCATGAGCTGCCGGCGCATGCGCAGACATGACGAATGCCATCAGCCATGACAATACATTGCGAGCGTCCTCGCGATACAACACGAACGCTATAACAGCTTCCAAGCTGCTCTTCTGCTGAACCTCCCCAGTTCCCACCTTGTATGGGCAGAGAGCTCAGCTTGAGTCCCTGCTGGGCCAGCACCGAAGGGGAGACAACCCGAATGCCAGATGTGGGAGATGCGGCAGCAGTTGCGCTGGTCGCTGTGGTCATCTTCTGGGTGGCAGCTGCAGCCGCAGCCAGGGCTGCCATGCCGGACATGGGCTGCTGCTGGCCCGCCACCGAGACAGCCGTTGTGGGCGCGGCTGGCGCTGCCACTGCCACTTGCTGCACCTGTTGTACTTGCTGCGGCTGGGCTTGCTGCTGCGGCTGCTGTGGTGAACAGGAGAGAGACGTAGTAGCCGCGTAAGGCTTAGTGAGTCTTCTAGTATCCGTGCACGCTAGATGACTTGTCGCCGACACTTCAGAATGCCACAGCCCAATTATTTTTATGAGGCAAACAAATTAAATAACTCCCAATAATGAATGTAGGCTTAATATTGATTTAGAATGCTTTGTTTTATCTGTATTTTAGACAGGAGTCTGAAAACAGATCAACCTTGAGGCGAACAAACGCATGTGCTAAAGACTGCTTGCAGCTCAGTGGGATCAATGGTCGACAATTTATGTTACCGGAACTTATTTGCATACAGACTAATTCTAAACCATGTCTAATCTACTTACTGGAGTAATGAAAGCACTAGCATGACATCCCTCCCAATCTATTGTTCATGATTTACTCAGTTTCATGGACTGCAGTCTACTGACCTTGGAAGCACAGCAATATACCGGCCAGGATTGGTGTTTTTATCTTTTTATAAGGTCTCCTATAAGGATGAGGCTCTCGAGATATTTGGCAGAGCGCCATGTCTTAGACGACCTTCGTGGCTTTTTGTCGTTGGTGCAGAAATAAGCAATGAAACGGACTTGTTTCTAGGAGCCTCCCAAAAGCTAGCTACCAGCCACTAAGAATGCCGCATCTACTTCAAATGCTCCAGCAAACCATGGGCCACATCATCAAATCACCAAGTGCACTTGAGGGACTAGTTAAATTAGTTAAACGGGGTTTTATGGCATGCAACTATGGCTACGGTGCGCCAAACATGGGGAGTAGTTAAAATGTGGGGTATCATCAAAAGTCAGAAAAGTGCTCACCGTCACAGTGGGCAGGTTTCCTGTCACTGTCTTGACCACGTGCTGGCCAGTTGGCGTGGTGGCAATCACCCGGATTTGCTGCTGGCCAGCCCCGCCTGGCGATCGGGTGCGGACCAATGTGACCGTGCCTGCACACACAAGCGTGATGCAACATGAGCACAATATGGATGTGAAGAGGAAGACACACTTAACCCTTCCTACTCCTTTTTTGCAACATTAGCTGCACCTGGCAGGTTGAGACATCTGAATTATGAGGGCAGGACCACAGCACCAGCATGAAGAACTACCAAGTTTCTTGGAGGTGGGTTTCCTAGTTTCAAGTTAGAGGATGGTTTGGCTTGGCTCTATGCTTTTCATACATCAGGTGAAGCGCAGCAAGAACTACGCAAGTAGTGTGCAAGAAAAAAAAAAGGGAGGCGCATCACTATGCGCTCATTTCGTGGCCGAGTGGTTTATGCGGAAACAGGCTCTATTCCGAGCTAATATGTTTGCAATAACTTGCTTCGCGTGCCTGGACATCTTCGCAGTGTGGATCTAAAGAAAAAAATCTGCTCCAAAGAGGTAGTCGAAATCACTGCGCTGCGCGGAGGACACCGCTGGCAGGGTTGCGGGGCAGCGAAAACGCGACACAAACGAAAACGACAAACAAAACATACAAATTCACCGAATCCGGTCTTTTAACCTTAAAAAAAGTGCTTTTTATGGAGTTGATGACAAATGTCAGATGTAAAGTCGAACCCGGTTATATCAAACTCGAATATATCGAATTTTGGTTATATCGAACTCACGAAATATCCCCTTGAAAATCCCATGTAAAAGTATAGGAAAGCCGCGTCATATATCGAACTCAATTTCACCGGTCGTTCGATATATCGAACTCCGCACCACGCAATGGAAAGTGTGCCTTCCCCAAAGACGATCGCATCACCCTTGGCCGTTTGCCGCGTGACATTTTCAAGCCACGCGTGGAAGGAATGTGAGGGGACAGTTCGGCGACAGCTGGTCTGGGCAGCAGCTCGCTTATTGCCCAAAGGCGCGCGCATCTGCAGTTGTCGTTTCCCGCGCGCCAACACATGACGTTTGCAAGCCATGTGCGTGGGTGTGCCCATTCTTTTGCCGAGCTATCTCTCTCCTTCAGCACGCGCTACGCATGCGCCAAGCCAGCTCAGCCCGTTTTCAGACAGACGTCGGACACTTTCTCTAGCGTGTGTGTTGCGTGGGGCGGCGCGCCTGCGTATGTTAAGCGGCAGCTCAGTTTTTTTTTTCTTCTTTGTTTTTTTTTTGCGAGAGTCATTGTTTTCTTATTGTTGTGCTGTACGCGCGGCGTAGCGTAAGATATGACGGCTGCGGATGTTATAAGCGGTAGGGTATTTTTTTATTATTATTTTTTTGCAGGGATGTTTATTTTATTTGTTTTTTTTTTATCCTTTATCCTTGCATGTATGAATCAGCGAAAGCACGCGGTCAGTTGCTGCGATCATGACGCCCGTCCCAAGCGCGCGGTGTGATAAATCGAACCAGGCTTGTGCAATCAAGCCATCACGGGCACTCTGCCAAGTTCGCTCCTGGTCACCGCAGGAGCTATCAAAAGATAAAACGCGCCCTGACGTTATCGCGGTACAGCATCTTGGCACGCTGCCAATGAGCTGTGGATGAGACGACTGAAACGGACTGAGGCGCGCCATCGACATGCAAGCGAAAATGCTTGCGATTTCTGCCACGGCGACACAGAAACCTTGTTTTGAGCTGTCGCGGTGGCTCGAGCAGCGAGAGGGACGCAGTTCCAACAAGTTTGAAAATTTTCGCTCTGTTGCTGCCGCTCGTCGCTTGCATGTGAGCGAGCTGGCCTTAACGCATTTTTTTTTTTTTTTTCAAATTCTCGGGTGCAAAAGTGGAGGGTGGGTTCATTATGCGAGTGGGTTTATTACACGACAAACACGGTATCGTTTTTTCACATCGTAAGTGCCGTCACAAGCCGATTTTTGTATATCGAATTATCGATATATCGAACTATTTCGCGATCCCCTTCGAGTTCGATATATCCGGGTTCGACTGTATTAAGCTTGCAGACAAAGCAACTATTATTTCCTCTCATCAAAAGCAGGCACTATTTTCATTGCGGATGCCAGGAGCGCAAGCAAGAGCTCTAGCTTTGGCGGTGTTGCACTTGATGTATGAAACAGAGTATATAGGGTTTAACGTCCCAAACCAACTCCGGTTATGAGATGCCATAATGGAGGGCCCCAAAAGTTCTGACCAAGTGGGGTTCTTTAAGGAGGGACACAGCTCTTTGAGAAGAAAAAATCGCGAAAAAATCAATTTTTTGAAACTTGACATTTTCAGAATCTGTAGCTATTATTCCTTTAATTCACCAGGTTTTATATCTCGCGGTGCAGTATTTGGGCCACAGAATCGATTTATAGCATCACTGTCAGCTGAAATCCGCGCAAAAACATTTTTTTTTCCCGAGGCGCGTAGGTCTTTTTCCACGCGGGCGATCGCAGCCATCTTGGTCTTGTTGGAAAGAGCGGCTTTTTTCCCATTTCCCGCCACAAGTGCCTCTGCTGGCTTACTGGTGACGTTGAAATCCGAGCATAAAAAAAGTACAAACGCGCGGTTGTATTCGTCGAGCTAGCACAAGTGATTAAAAGCGCGCTGTGATTGGTCGCGCAAAGTTCCCATCGTCTGCTCCTCTGCAGGCAACGCGTCTCTACTTGTTCAGTCATAGGGTTGTGACGAGTGCGGCACGATGTCGGAAGCAACGCCGAAGTTTGCCACGAGTCACAAGTTCGGCAAAAAGAAGAAACGATCGGCCTACAACTTCAAGAAGCGCTCAGTTTCTTCGGCCGGCGTCGAGAATAGTCCGCCGCCAACAGCAAGTGATGCCGAAGCCGCGGGCAGTACCAAAGTGGACTTAGGCCTAACCGGATCGCCAACAAGTGAATGCATTCCGGACAGCAGACGCATTCGGCGCGACACCGAAATATTGCAGCGTACGGAGTTGTTGCAGAGAGAAATGGTAGCCCAAGAAAAGCTACAAGTTCTTTAGTCAACACCGGCCACCAAGCGAAAGATGGATTTTTTTCACTCGCGCTGACGATGCTGTAGCCGCGTCATCTGGAAGCACCTTTTTTATTGCCACTTGAAAAATTTTATTTTATCTTGAAATTCTTATGTAGTTGCCATGGCTGTGAGACGAGCTGCTAAATGTCTAATACAGTCGAACCCGGTCATATCGAACCCGGATATATCGAATTTTGGTTATATCGAACTCGCAGAATATTCCCTTGAAAATCCCATGTAAAAGTATAGGAAATCCGCGTCATATATCGAACTCTATTTAACCGGTCGTTCGACATATCGAACTCCGCACCACGCACTGGAAAGTGGGCCTTCCCCAAAGACGATCGCATCACCCTTGGCCGTTTGCCGCGTGACGTTTTCAAGCCACGCGCGGAAGGAATGAGGGGACAGTTCGGCGACGGCAGCTCTGGGCAGCGCCGCGCCCATTCCCCAAAGGCGTGTGCATCTGCAGTTATCGTTTCCCGCCGCCAGCACATGGCGTTTGCAAGCCATGTTTGCAAGCCATGTTTGCAAGCGTGGGTATGCCCATTCTTTTGCCGAGCTATCTTTCCTTCAGCACGCGCTACGCATGCGCCAAGCCAGCTCAGCCCGTTTTCAGACAGACGTCGGACGCTTTAGCGTGTGTTGTGAACCCCCTGCACGCGGCGGCTGACGTGGCTCTCTCTCTTTTTTTTTTTGCGAGAGTCATTCATTTTTATCTGTGTGCTGTACGCGCGGCGTAGCGTAAGATATGGCGGCTGCAGACGTTAAGAAGCAACAGGACTTTTTTTTTGGCGGGAGTCGTTTATCCTTGCATGTATGAATCAACGAAAGCGCACGATCAGCTGCTGCGATCATTATGCCCGCTCCAAGCACGGCGTGATAAATCGAACTAGGCTTGTGCAATCAAGCCATCACGGGCACTCTGCCAAGTTTGCTCCCCGTCACCGCAGAAACTATCAAAAGATAAACGCGCCCTGACGTTATCGCTGCGCAGCATCTTGGCATGGTGCCAAGAAATGAGCTGTGGATGAGAGGACCGAAACGGAGTGGCACGCCCCATCGACATGCAAGCGAAAATGCTCGCAATTTCTGATTTCTGCCGCAGCGACACAGAAACCTTGTTTTGAGCTGCCGCGGTGACTCGAGCGGCGAGAGGGACGCAGTCCCAAGTTTGAAAATTTTCGCTCTGTCGCTGCCGCATCGTCGCTGAGATCACTCAATCGCTCGCATGTGAGCAAGCTGGCCGTAACGCTTTTTTTTTTTTTTCAAATTCTCGGGTGCAAAAGTGTAGGGTGGGTTCATTATGCGAGTGGGTTCATTAGGTACGCGACAAATACGGTATCGTTTTTTCGCATCGTAAGTGCCGTCCCAAGCAGATTTCTGTATATCGAATTATCGATATATCTAACTATCTCGCGATCCCCTTCGAGTTCGATATACAGTCGTGCCCCGTTAATATGACCCCCGTTAATATGGACGACCCGAATTATGGACAGTTTTTCTGGGGACGAAACTTTTTCAATGTATTTATGCCTCGTTAATATGGAAACTCGCCATCCGGACAATGTACAGGGGAAGCATGCACGCGCCCCACTTGGGCCCATGTATTTTTGTCTCGTTAATATGGACAGTGCTTGAGAAAAAGCAGAGTAGTCCGAACGCAAGTTAAGGGGAGACGCGGGTCGAAAAACTGCGATTTTCAGTAAAAAAGTCACTTTTGTGATTTTGACTGTTTCAGCAACACTGATCCTTCCTCTTTAATATATAAAAAAATCAGAGCCGAAAACAGTCGCGAAATCATTTAAAAAGTCTGTTAAAGCACGCAAGGTGGCTAAAGAAGGGGCAGATACGACCCATGTTCAAGCGCGTGACGCGTCAAATCGCGGCGTCGCACGCCACTGAAATTTTGCAAGGCGGCAGGCCTACGCTTTTTCTCCCTAAAGCTGGCTTTGCCGCTTCACAAACCCCCAGCAAGTAATAAAAAAAAAAAGTTTCGCCACCCAAACCTAGCATTTTCACTGGCCATTTAAATCACGTGGTGCGATTTCGACCACGCCATTGGCTGTCAGTGTGGGAAGCAGCCATAGCTCGTCTGCTCTTCATGCGACGCGTAGCTCGCTGTCACGCTGGCCCGCTAGTTTTCTTTCGGCGTGTTTTCAAAATTTCATGCATCTTCGTGCTCGTCGCTGCGATAGAATCCGAGAAGAAACGTGACTTTCGGTGTCGAAAGTACCGATCAAACCACGCGTTCAAGGGAAGTCACCGGCAAAGTGAAACGGCGTGCAGTGGAGACGTCTGCGGAAGCTAGGCCTAACCTCGGCGGAGGCGACACTTTTGACAGCTCGAAGCCGGCTGGGCACTGAAGTTTCAGTGACAGCTTAGACGATTTCGTCAGTGCATTGGATAAGAAGATAAGGATCTTCGAGCGTTGAGGAGACCTAGTACGGCGAGTGCCTTTATCGGCGAGATCGGTGCCGCGAACGCACTGGCGAGCGAGCAGCATGTCGGGAGCGCGGACGCTGCTAACTTTCCGTTCGCGAGTTGGCCAAGAAGTGAAAAGGACTCTCGTCGTTTCTAGAGCTGCGTTGCAGCAGTGTAGCGTGTGCCACGTCCGTTGTGTCGTAGTCGTGCGCGGTGTGCAGCTCCGGTGGAAGACGCCCTTCAGCCAGCCCGAGGGAGATTTTTGCCGTGAACGTCAATGCAGGGGTTGCGGCGCTCGTTATTGGTGCTGGATACAATCAACTTTCCCGATTTTGTGTGGTTCTTGGTTTGCCGAAACAAGTGCACCATAAGGAGTTTAATGCCATAACAAAAAATGTGCACCTTGTGGTTACAAAGCAGTGGCTGACAGAAGCAAGGTCTCAGCATCACTAAATAGCCAAGAAAGCACGCCTTGAGAATGCTGCTCACAATGTCACTGTGGGAGCAACATATGATGCTGGTGAATTCTAAAACTGTGCACTGTATCATAATACCCTGGCCTGCATTGTGTGCAATTTTCATGCAGATAGTGCTGCTACAACAGCAATAAACAGCTTTTGTATCTTTAAATCGCATTTTTCTCGAATTCGTATTTTGGGCCGAATATGAGTTTTGTGCACAATATTTTATGTCGTTATTTTAGTTCAATCAACACCAAATTTGGCATGCATAATCTTTAGGATGTGTAGAATGCAAGTATCTAGGTTTAAATGCAATCAGCAGTATTTTTGGGCATGCAAATTTAAAAAATTATCTGGTGCTAGCCACTAAAAACAAGGCACCAGATATAAAATTGTCTCAAAACATTGCATGCCAAGGGATTGTTGCTATGTTGCTTATTTGCACTCAGTGGAGTGTTGGGGACAAGAAGAACTAGTTGGCTCTGCCCTACCATGCTTGCTGCTGTGTACAGCAGCTGCACAAACATGCATTGTTTTTCACTTATGCATGGCATTTAGAATATAAAAACATTAAGCTATTTTAAAACTAAAAGCATATTTAGAAAGAGGAGATCAATCTCTATAAGTGGTGCAATTTTCATTCACCTAGCATCAATATTAAGAAAAAAATGTTTTCGAGGAGCATCTCCCCTTAAAGAAGGGTGCGCCGCCCGCGAACCTACGCCACAGCCGATATACGGCGGGTGCCTGAACGAGTCTTGTGGGGTTGGAAAGAACCAAAGCCGGCGTGTCGCCGTTCTAAGGAAGGGGGGAGGGGGGGAAGGGGAGCGCAAGAGCGGAGAAGAGCGTACACAGCAAACCGAGTTTCAGCGTAAGAAAGACCTCGAAAGGGGGAACCAGGAGACTTCTGGGTGCAGCGGAAGTGCCGCCGCAGTCAGGAAAACAGCAACATGTGGTTGCAATAAATTCTGCTGAACGTGAACAGAGAGGCCGGTAAAAGCGTAAGAAAGAAATGACAGGAAGAAAGAAGTGCCTACAGTGGCAGTGGGAACTGAAGTTTTCTTTTCCAAAGCGCAATGTGTGTTCCATGAAGCCGTTAACGCTTTTCGGTGAGAGTTAAGACACACTCACAAAGTACAGCGACAAAAGAGTCGACGTACGAACACGCAACCCGGACCGGGCGTCCCGTCCTGGGTGCGCTTCCCTCTCATGCTCCTCGTTTTAGTCCTTGTTGCGCTGCCGAACGGTCAAACTTTGCACACTAGGCGTTCCGTATGTCGGCTTCGCTTTGAGTCAACGATGCGGCCTTGACAAGGTCTGAGCTCTTCGTAATCGGCTAGCCGTCGTTCTAAACTGTACTTCAGCTTGCAGTGTTTGTTTTATGGGAACACATAACGGCGCCAAGAAGATGGGATGTTCGATAGCCCTCTGCATAGCAGCTTGCCAGCTTGACTCCTTCGCTTTCTCACAGAAACAGTACAAGGCAAAAAAAGAAAGAATCAGAAGACCGGAAAGGCAGAAAGGTTAACTAGGCAAAAAAGTGCACAGCATCAGGAGCCTGTAGCCCTGAACTTGAGTCTGGCTTTTGGCATGGCGGGAGTAAACGCAAAAGAACAGATTTGAACGTAGGCGCGAAGAAATCTGAATACAAGCGGCAAAAGCCATCTCAGTCAATCCAAGCTGCGAGGGACTAGTGTCGACAGCACAGCTGTTTCCTCGCCTCAGGAGAATCTCAAGCAGCTACTTAGCGGCTACTTAGCTCAGTGAAGAGGCCATTTCGGAAGTGGCGGTGAGTAGAGAATCAGACGCTGATTCATCGCCCAGTGAGGAGTTTGTGCTCGAAAGTTCGACCAACACAAAGCCCAACATCACAAGTGTCATGGTAAGCGAGTCGCTTCAGACTGCACTACAATTTTTCGAAGACAACAATGACAAGGATAATGCACTCAAAAGTGCCGGTGTTCTGTGGAATTATAAATCCAGTGCACACCGTTATGTACAAAATCAGTCGTTAATTACAATTCTCTTTTCTCAATAAAGTCCTTTTTGTTTTTATTAATGACTCGTCATTATAGATGACTCGCTTTATGGACAGTTTTGCTCGGAAACCAGAGTGCCCATATTAACGAGGCACGACTGTATCCGGGTTCGACTGTATTAGCTCAATTTAAAAACTGCTTCCAAAGTTGCATTCCTTATCGCCGTATTCATGAACACGTCTTCACTCCTACTCCAAGCTGCCCTAGAGGCCTGTACGACGCTACCTTGGCCGCTCCTCGACGGCCACTCCACTTGTAAACATGGCGGACGGCGGACACCGCATCGTTCGCTTGCTGTGTGGACTTCGTTCTAGCGGTATACCAAACTTTTCACGGAAGTGGATACGACGAGGATGCACCTAACCATTATCTAAAGCATCGGCTGATAATTACAGCGCCCTGTAACTTCTGGAACGCTATCGTTTTACGGATGCGGCCATGGCTAGCCTCCCGCCGCCTCTGCCGCCCACGTCGAACATGGATATCCGTGATCAGCCATTGACGTTTATACTGTGTTGATCGTCGATCATCATATTGTGCGAACTTGTGGAGGACGGCGTATTGCATGCAGTAAGCTAGGGGGAACCGGAGGCGCGGTGGAGCTGTGCGCACCTCTGTGCTGCACCCCACTCATCAATGGCTTGCCCGGCACCTGAGGGTATGTACTATCATACTCTCTATCGTCTTCGGACGTGCGGCGCTGTCGAGGAAGCGCATTGGTTTGCCCATCCTACGGAGGGATATTAGCAGTCGGTGAAGAGCATGGCTTTTGAAGCACGTTTTCAATTACTGTTCCCAGCTTGTACTGTTCCCAGTTTGTTTGGTCACTGCAGGCAGCATTTGCTTCTACAGAGTCGAATTGTGCATGCGCTGCAAACCATCAAGCATGTTTTCACCGTTCGCCCCCGAGCCCCCTCTAGGCAAAGGAAGAACGTAGATCTCATACCAAATAAACCGAAGTATTCACACCACTACGTCATGTTCTATGTAAGCTCTATGTCACCAGCACGCAATGTTGCCAGATGCAAAAGAATTTTCGACTATTTTTTCCCAGCTACCTTTTTCCTCCAGCCTACAAAACAAGTTCCACTACGCTGTTAATGTTGAGGTTGCTTGCGAAAGTTGTTTAGTAAGACTCGACATGAAAAACTGAGCGTGTTACACACTTCAGCACTCAGTTTTGGGGAAAGCGTTCACCTTAATCTCGTCCCCATACGCCAGTTGCGCTGCTTCGAGTGGAGGACGTATTCTCAAGGAGACCTTGTCGGAGTAAATGCCGAGGGGCGTTCATGAATCCGAATCAGCCCTGGAATGGAGGAGTGGCCGACTACTCAGTTTCATTTTCGCTGTTATGACCTTTGCGCCACACTTTCCAGCTCCCGACAACCGTGCCTGTCGGCCACGTGCTAGTCAGCTAACCGATCGCAGTTGTGTGGTGCTGAGGACGGTCACTGGCCGTAATGGGCATTTACTGCTCTTCCATCTGTGCAGTTCTCCATTGCTCTAGAAACGAACACTCCTCAAGTGCACTTCAGCACGCGGTGAAGCCTTACGTGCGACGCAGGCTGCTTGTGATGGGGCACCGCTGCTACAGTCAAAACCGTATACGTTGAACTCTCTCTCAAAAAAAAAAAAAAAAAAAAAAGACAAAAGACAAACAAACAAACAAGGAATTAGTTTGATAATCCATCTAATTTGATAAAAATCGTCTGTTGAATTTGATAATGTACACACCACACCTCTTTAAAAAGCATTCTTTATGTGTACCGCAAGAGTATTACTGCAAGAAGGTCACCCGATCTGCTTTTTAGCTTTGAAAGCATTACTCAGTATGCACTTCTCAACGTTGTCAAGTGACTACGAACAGCTTAGCCTAAAGCCTTCAATGGACCTACAGTGGCGGCAAACAATGCTCAGCGCATGAAGTGCATCGGAACACGATGGCGGGTCGGATGGCGCTGTTCTAACAATTGGGCAACCACTGCCCAATTTTTTGCAAGAGAATTTTCCTTTTTTTTTTTAAGGTCATTTGACAATTAAAATTTTTATACTTCTTTATGGTCCCGTGAAGTTCGAATTAACGAGCTTTTAATGCAGCACAGATCGAATAATCGAATTTTAACTGAATGAGAACCAAAGAAAACCAAGCTTGAAACAAATGCCGTGTCACAATGAACAGATCAAACAACAAACCGGTTCCCGCTGTCCCTTTTGACAGCAGTATGTGGGTTACAGCTCACCTCGCAGGCCCGATGCCAGTGAGGCGGCCGCAGGAACACGGATGGCAGGGCTCTGGGTTGGTGTCTGGGGCTGGGCAATGCCTGCAACAAAGGAAAAACACATTGAGCCAAGGCAAAGAAATATGTAGTCAAATCGCTGCTCCATTCAACATCCCTAGCCCAATGGAGTTAGCCCACGTTAACTCAAACTCACCTATCTCAAACGTTGTTTCAAACCATTTTTCACGTCTCACAGCAGGCACCCTGCATCTAACTGCTTAAATCTAAAAGCTTTCAGAATGCAATTCAATTCTCAAAATCTGATCTGATACTGCCCACAGATGGCGCCTGAAGTCGCAGGCCATCATCATCATCATATTTTCCATCTGCCGCGACCTTCCGTGATTCATACCGGCATCGGTATCACCAGCCCCAGCCGCCCCGGCTTTGTTTTGTGACTGTTAAAGGCACGAGTAGTGTAAGCGCGGTTGCACAGCGAGTTGCAACGACGATAAAGCAGGCGGATGGCAAACGGTAGTCATGAGACGCTGACCAAGCGGATTAAGAGGGCACCATGGACGACTGTGCTTGGCTGGCTTTTGTCTGCGCAGAACTCCCGTGTCTACGGACATGGTATTGTATCCCGTAGTTTCAAGGTGACCGGGATTTCAAACAGTTTAGACGGGACAACTTGTGGGGTGAACGTGACCAGAGCACAGCACCAGCTTGGAGTCTGAGGACTCCACGAGTGACAATTGAATTGTAAATAAATGACGCACATTCACCAACTGGTCCATTCTTACTTGAAAGAAAAGAAAAATTTCCGCATGTCGTGTGTATGGGCCGCACCACGAAAATTAACCCTCGAATCTGGAAAAAACAAAAAGTGCAGCCCATACAGACGTTTATATAGGACATCTAACTAGCACATTCATTCATACCCCGTACTACAGCCGAGCCCACTTATAACGGCCCCACTTAAGACAAACGCTAGTTTATGACGAACAAGTCCTGCGTGACCGTCAAAATAAACATTAGGGCTATGGCACCGTCACAGCTACAACAATCGTCCATTAGCCTAGCCAATCGGTTACAGCGAACGAAATTAGTGCTGTGGACCACTTTGTACATAGCGAGAGCTGCCGAACCTGTGCTGTGCAACCTGCAACAATAGCTTTCCTGATTCTCCCGCTGGCGTCTTGCCGGCGGCAAGGGGGGTGGCGAGAAGAGCGCCACCGAAATAAAGGAAAAAAAGAAAAGTGACACCTTATTCGCCACAGTCGTCAGTGCTGCAGTGAAGTTTGCTACCAATCAACATCATAGCAAGTGATCACATGCTTTGTTTGACGGAAACGAGCATTTTAATGCTCATTTTTTATTAAGCTGTATAGTTGGTATTGATTTTCTTTATTGTGGGCTGCTTCGTCCATCGTGCTTATTTTGTTCTTGGTTTGCTTAATGTTCGGATGTTAATTATATTTATATTTTCTTTTCAACGTCACAAGCTGTGTTTCTTTAATTTGTTGATTCACCAATGTTTTTATCATTTGCATATACAGTAAAAGCTCGTTAATTCGGACTTCTAGGGACCGTAAGATATGTCCGAATTAACCGAATGTCCGAATTATCGAGAGAAAAAAAAAAAAAAAACATGCACGATTTTATCTCAACATACCTTAATTACTTAAAATAATCACGGATGCTTGTCTGCTTTCCCGCAGAAACCCACGCGGATACTATTTTCCTCAGTCCTTCCGGGTGCTCAGCAGTGCACATGCCATCTGCAGTGCCCCAACAAAATTCCTCTAACACAACAAGGGCCTCTGCTGCTTCCTTCACAATGCGAGGGGGCCGAGGCTGCTCCTCTCGTAGCCCCTCTTCCTTCTCCAAATCTTCGCCGTGCAGTACGTCCCGGACAATTTCTTCCTCAGTTAGAGAACCGGCTGTAGCAACGCCGTCATCAATGCTGATGTAATCGGCGAGTGTCACCGCATCCGGCAGCACACCTCCGAAATCCGGGCAGTCATCTGCATTGTCGTCTGGCGACACTTCTGCCACTGTGTCATTGCAGGGCTCAGGCAAAATGAAGCCACTGTGTCGAAAACAGTTAGCGATGACGTGCGCAGGCGTGTTCTTCCAAACGTAGGCAAGAATGTTGACTGCGCTCAGAAGATCCACGTCGTACTGCTTACAGACTTCATTGCACAGTAGCATGCGTTCCAGCACGCGCCTGCGGTATTTAGTCTTCACATACTGAATTATACCTTGGTCCATCGGTTGGAGGGCCAATGTAGTGTTGGGCGGCAAAAAAAACAACTTCAATGTTGTTCAGTACGGTGGCACTGTTATGTGCACTACAGTTGTCAAGGACAATTGACACCTCAAGGTTCTTCACGGAAAACTGTCGGTCTAACTTTTGTATCCAGCCGCGAAAAATTTCCGATGTTATCCAGGCCTTTTTATTAGCCTGGTACTCCACCGGAAGAGCAGGCACGTTTTTAAAGCACCGTGGCTTTTGTGCCTTTCCAATGACGACAGGTGGCAAGCGCTCTGTCCCTGTCATGTTTGTGGCTAAAAGAACGGTGACTCGTTCTTTACTCCTTTTTCCTCCGATGCAGGGATCTCCTTTCATTGTCACAGTCTTGTCAGGCAATGCCTTAAAGAAAAGTGCTGTTTCATCAGCATTAAAAATGTCATTTGGATCATATGCTGCGATATGTTCCAGCAGCTGAGCGTTCTTCCAGTTGTTGGCAACATCTTCGTTGACGGCACCTCTTTCGCCGCACATAGTCTTGAAAACGAGACCATGTCTGTCTCTAAAGCGCGCACACCACCCTTCTGACGCTTTGAATCCATTGATATGCATCATCAGTGCAAACCTCTTGGCCTGCGCCATGATGAGGGGTCCACTCAATGGGAGGTTTGCATCACGCGAGTTGACCACCCACCGAAGCAAGGCTTCTTCCAACTCCAGATGAGCTGCTGTTCGCTGACGCTTTCTTGACGCTTGGAACTTCTCGCTTTCGAACGCCTGAAGAATCTGTTCTTCATTTTTTACATATGTGCTTAAAGTACTCCTTTTAACATCATATTTTTTCACTGCTTCTTGTCGGGAGAGCCCGTTCTTAAGGGCCCGCAAAATTTCCACTTTGGTAGCCAAGTCCTTGGCCTCGTAGCTCTTGGGCTGTTTCGCCGGTGTTGCCATCGGGGGCGAGTGCGGTGATACCAGCGCACAACAGAGAAGCAATGAGCCGCACTAAAGCGAGCAGTCTTCAATACAACAGCGTAGCGCACCGACAGCAGCAAAACGACAAAATGGCACCGCCAGTAACGTCGACTTGTGAAAAAACAAGAAAAGCACCCATCCAGCCACAAGTCGAGCCAAGTTGATTAATTGATGTCCATGGCGATGCTACTTTTGGGTATCGCTATTGCGGCGCGTTCGTTTTATTTTTGTTCTTGAGCCTCGGTAGCTGCCCGAAGTTGTCCGAACTATCCGTTGTGCGGTCAAATCTGTCCGAATTAACGAGCATTTCGTCCCATAGACTCCTATACATAATTCTGGGGACCAGGCGCGAAGGTCGAATTATCAGATTTTCCAAATTAACGGGAGTCGAATTAACAAGCTTTTACTGTAGCCCCCCCCCCCCCCCCACCGTATACT
Organism: Amblyomma maculatum; assembly: GCF_055883805.1. Classification (NCBI taxonomy): domain Eukaryota; kingdom Metazoa; phylum Arthropoda; class Arachnida; order Ixodida; family Ixodidae; genus Amblyomma; species Amblyomma maculatum. Next base: position 370,287,034 of record NC_139344.1, on the reverse strand, counting down.
CATGCAATACCCTAAGTCATGTGGGCTTTAGGGGTATTTTGTATAAATATACATAAATAATACATAAGTAAATACAAAGCGGGTTGAAAACAACTTGGTTGATAAAATTTTCAGGACATAAAGCCATAAAAAATGTCTGACTGTATTGTGCGCAATGTGTTGAATTTGTTTTTTTCAACACACTTTCAAGCCTTGACAAATGATATGAACACGCAAGGGGCAACCAACCTGGCGAGATCAAAAAAAATCAGGATATACACACTAAAACCTCGTTTATCTGGATCTCATTAAATCGGAAATTGAGTAAGGGGAGACACTGGTCTTAAAACAAATTTTTTTATTATTAGAGATATCAAAATAAAATTTGGTGTGTATATATATTTCTTCCTGCTGTTTTCAAAAATATAATTTGTTTTACTATATCTCAATTAGTTCTCATGCTATGGAAACATAACATATAAAGTGCGTTAACATATAAAAATGTCAAATTATGCCGATGCACCATAATTTTTAAATATATTTAGCTGGCATTACTCTCCCCCAAATTTGATATGTTCAACCTAGCAACATAAAAATAGCATAGCTCCACCGTTCAGTTCTTCCTGAATGCAACTGTGTAAGACTTATTAAAATTGTACCACAAGAACGTAATGAAAAGTTCCGTAAGGCTAGTCATGTTGGCAAAAAATATGAAGTTGAGAAAATCACATTTGAAGTTTTGACTCTGACCGCAGAAAATTTTGGGAGGAATCTTCAAGTGCAGATTTTATTTCAGTGTTCCCTATCTGTCCCCCTGCAAAACAAAACAAAAAGTGTCTTATTTCATCCAACAAAACATTTCCTAAAAATATTGAAGTGTGTACATGACGAAATTGTAAGAAAAAAAAAATCAAAGTTATGGGTTTATTTTTTTTTATTGTTTTTTAAACCGACGAAAGCACGGGGCTAGGATGTCCAGCACCAAGGATAATATCTTGAGCCCTGCAAACGGTTTCATGAGGGAATTAGCGGTCCCGTGCCAAGGGGGCCTGTAGCAAACAGTTGGGTGGCCCTGAAAAGCTCTGTTGTGACGCTCGTGCGATTGACCGCTCGCATCTTCGCGATCTCGCCGCAGGTTCCGCACTTCGTGTGCGCAATAAAGTTGTTAACGCTTTCATGTCCACAATCGCGAACTCTGTACTGGCATCGCATTCCGCACGGAGGCCGCGGTGAAACTCGCGTTGGGTCACCGGCTTTCCTGACAAAACGGACTTTGCGCCGACCGCTCAACACATTGCGTCAACTCCGCCATAGAGTAGTACGCGGCGGCGGCTCTCAGTGTATCGTGATCCGGGATGCAGTTCGCACTGTCGTAACGCAAGTCCCGACAGCACGCTTGCAGCTTATGTTCCACGCCTACGCCTGTTCCTTACGGCTTCCAAAGGCTAGTTGCGTGCACGGTTACAATCTATCGTTGTCCGGCATCTCGATTCTCAAGGGGAAAAAAAGAAAAAACGATCGACACAAAAGGGTGCTTCGAGAAACGCGTGCACAAATGCAGACGCACGCGAAGAGGCAGCCACGGCGGCAAAACAGAAAGAAAAAAAAAAATGACGCGCTGGTCACGCCAGCCAATAGGAGACAGCCAATCAGAGACCATAAACGGCCTTCGGAAAATCGGCACTCGCAGCCATACCGCTCGAGCGACGCCATTTTGAGATAGCGTAAATTGCGCACAAAGAAAACAACTTCAAACCAAGCCTAAGATGGCGGCGGTCGGCCGACTGGAACGCCCGTGGTGCACGCGGGAATTTCGAACAATTTTTCTCTTCTCGGGGGGCATTTCGCGGCTGCCGTGATGTTTTGAAAACCGATTTTATCGCATTTCCTGACCGACTTCAGCGTTAATAATTTGAGTGCAGGTGCTCGAAAGGTTAAACCTTCAGAAAATGGGTGTTTCTCAAAATCGATTTTTTGGCCATTTTCGGCTGTTCTAAGACCCGCGTCTCCCCTTAACTCAAACTCCGATGTGGGCTACCACCCTTCCTGCGTTACCATGCAATACAGCACGGATGTGCATCCGCAGCGGGCAGGCAACCAGAAACCTAAGCGAGGCGAGTTGGTCTGCGTGCTGCTCGGAAAAAACGAAAAACAGCGACTAAATAAGAAAGCTGAAGGGCAAAAAAATGCAATTATGATTGCAAATCATGTGAGCAGTGGCTAGGTGGCGCTAGTGATCGCGCACTTCAAAAGGAGAAGCCACGTCATCATCGTCAGGGTGGCGAGACTGTATTGCTGTCACAGTCACTGCTGTCCCGCGACTGCACTGGCCGCACGCCTGATTTCTTTTTGCCGTTTGTAGTGCGACAATAATAGCGTGCAAATTTTAAAAATAAGCGCCCGTTGCTCTGTCCAACTGTTTGCGGCCTGTTGCCGCTGCCGTCCACAACAATGGCGACCGCCACTCCAGACTCCAGAGAAGAGACGATGCTGCCATCGCTGGCATGCTGACTGATCACGACATATTATCGAAAGTTCTCGATGAAGACTGAAATTGTTCTGCTGATGAAAGTCATGAGGAGCCGCTGCTGCAATGTCGCACTGTGCAGGAGGTCGCCGAAGCTCTCGCTGTACTGAAGGAATTTTGGTTTGGGGGTCATGAGACAGCGAGCGGATGCATCACCACTTGATGGGACAGAAAAAGACATCGCACACATTCCAACGAAGAAACAAACAAAATAAGTAGGTTTCCATGAAACAGAGGTATGTGTATGCCCAGTACATTTTGTTGTTTTCATGGTAAATTCGATAATCCTTAATAGGGTTAACTCGGACACTTTTGCCGGTCCCTTGCAATCCGGATGAACAAGGTTTTACTGTTTTATCTATGCCAATGAACCAGGGAGGGCAGGGAGGGGGGGAGAGGCCGCATTCAAACTTTGTGCACAGTGTTCAGCTTTTGTCGATACTATAATGCGTTGAAAATTTAACAGTATAAGATCTCCCCCGTCCTAGCGTCATGACTTCAAACACACAAGAATTACCACTTTACACCGTGTACCACACACAGGCAGCCAGCTAAACCTAAACACGAGCACAAGTAGCTAAAACAGCAAGCACGCAATGCAACAAGAACCAGCTGTTTTGACTGACTTCATGTGGCTCCTTAGCCAGAGCGATGCTGATGGTGCCAGTGCGGCTGTCGATGATGCTAGCGATTACGATGAAGCTGCTGTTTCCGTTGTACTGGTTTTGAAAAAAATATTCTTGAACGAGCAGTGACAGGTATAGGACAGTGGTTGCAAAATCGGAAAGTTCAGTCAAAAATCCAGAGTCCTCCAGGCAAATCGGGCGGGTTGGCAGGTGTGCGTTACACAACTGCCCACACATCGGGAGCAGTTCGCACACTGAAGGAATGGAGCTCCCCAGGTGACAAAGCATGCGGCCACTGCAGCCGTTTTTCTCACTAGATACCCCTGCCGCATCACTAAAACAGGAAAGGGACCGGAGGAGCTTTCACAGGGAAGCTTTTCCAGGAACCTATGTTAACTACTCACTTTCCTTTTTGTGCGTTCGGCCTCACTTCCTTAGTGGGTCACTACAAGTAACTACCGAACAGTCGTTTTGACCCAAGATCACGCGCGGGGAAGGACCGGGAGACCGACCACCATTACAAGCAGCAGCGGCAGGTGCGTGAGCAGTCTCTCCGGAAGCACGGGTTGAAGACGCGCACCTTGTATGCTTGCTCGAGTCCAGGACCAGAGGGGAGTCCTGCACTGCCTGCGCGGCTCCGATGCTTCCGAGTCGAGAGCGCCTGATTTGGCACGGTTCTCCGTCACCGCCTGCCAGTGCCAATGGCGAAGCGCGATGAGCCACTGACGTGCGACCTGTGCCAAGATGTGCTCCACGTACCCCTGCTCCTCCTTTGTGCTGTGTCACGCGCGCTTTAACCCTTCGGCTGGCCACGCAGCCTGCAAGTGTCCTGAGCTTCGCGAAGAACACGAGTAGTTTTTGCTTGGCGCTCACGGCACCGCGGCATCACTTTTGGGCGCTACAGCAGGGCAATTGGCTGTATTGAGATCCGGGAGATTAGTGCATGTTGTGTAATGCAGCTTACTATTACTTCAATGCAGATGCGCAGTTAACGCTGACGATGCCCTTGGCATGATCTGGCCCAAACCCGCAGTGGGTCAGGTGCCAAAGATAAACAGCACACCAAACAAAATAAGTAAACGCCAGAACGGGCAACTTTGCAGCACCGTGCAAGCCACGCATCGCCAACTCTGCGATAGCCAGTAACGCCGTACTCACTGTGCTGAGGTCGTGTGGCCGTAAACAAATCCCCTTAGCCACGAAAACATTAGCGTGAAAACATTCCTCATGATTCTGCATATGGAATTTGTTCTTTCTTTTCTGATTGTGCCAAAATTTCTGATAGTATCAATTTTTTCGTGACGCACAATTTTTTCATGACGCAATGAGATTCATGTCATTACGATTCTAATGCACAGGGCCGGCTGAAATATTACGAACCCCACTTCTGGTGGAAGTTTCTCACGCTTCCAGTATAAAAATATGATGGTCACTTGAGTTCATACACAAGCGAAGCAGCAGCATGTGCTAACGTATATATAATTCCTACTTCCCAATATTCGCTGCCTTACATGTGGTAGCAAATGTTCTTACCGCCATAGCGTGCTCCGTATTATGGCAGAAACTGTACAGCGCACTGTTGAATGCACTGCCTTGTGCTTCGTGCCAAGCTTGAAGCTTGGAGCGAGAAGGCAGTAAGCGTTCAATGTAACGACATGCCCAAGCAAACAGAGAAGAGTAAAGCAGAGTGTAACCGACTACACAAGTAGCAAGCTCACCAGGCGCCCGAACTGGGCGCAGCTGTGTAGGAGTGACAATCTTGGGGCTTGCAACGGGGGGTGCTACTGCTGGTGCGGGGGTGGCGGCAGCAGCAGCAACAGCAGCAGGAGCAGCTGGTGCCGGGGGAGCCACAGGGGCAGCTGGTGCCACAGGTGGTGGGGGCACCGCGCTCGTCGGGGGAACATCGTAGCGCTGCAGCTGTAGCAGGTAGGCTTCCGCTACAAATGGAACCCAGATCAAGTAAGAAATATCAGGACAAGTGCAACACCACAAGCCCTTTCCAAAAGCATGCAGTGAGCCGTAGCCATGATCTTGTTCGGACACCGCTGTCGCAGTTACAGGAGTAGGTCGTGGAATTGGCATTTTGTCAAAGCCGAACTGGCCTCTAAATATACACACTCGATAAGCCAGTGCACCACAGCCTGGAGAGGACACAAGGAAGAGGCGACGCATCGGCGCCAGTATGCATGCATGCATTTCCCTAGAATGGATTTGACTCCTCCCAACACTGCTCCACTTGCTCGTCAGATACACGAGACGCTTCGCATTGCAGCCCCGCCCAGCAGTGCAACCAGAGCTCGAGTTTTACCGATGCTGACATCAACAAACACCACAAACAAACAAACCCCCTCTCTCGCACTTCCTCACAGCCCTCTCGTTTCTTTCGAGACTTTAAGAAACTGAAGTCTGCTTTGAACTTGCGTGCTTTTAACCTTACAAAAACTGTCTAGCCAGGCCGGAGCTATTGTGCGCAACCATTTTTTTTTTATCTTTTGAAGGCATGGGTTTCGCAGACGACTATTTAAGAAAAACTGTCCTAAGCTAGGAAAACATCCAGCGTCCACATGCAACGCCCATGTCCAGCTCAGCAAATGAAGCCACCAAGGCAGCAAGCCCCCCCCACCTGTGGGCACAGCTCCCCAGCAGACCTCAAGGGTGGCGGTGGAGGCCCGCACAAGCTGGACGCGAGACGGTGGTGGTGGCTTCTCCGTCTCAAGGTACCATAGGTCCTTGCAGCACACCTGGTTGTTCCAGGCCTTGCGGTAGCCATCGCGACCACTCCAGATATAGAGGCGCGAGTTGATGGCCACCGAACAGTGGCCCGCTCGCGCCCGCGGCACAGCATCTTCAAAGACCTCCATGGCCAGTGGCTCCCAAGCCATCGTTTCCAGGTTGAGAGAGGCCAGCGTGTTGGTGCATTTCCACTCCTTCTCGTGCGTTGACGCCTTGTTCTCATCCATTACGAGCGGCACCCAGCCACCGAAGACAAACATGCGCTGGCCGATAAGCGTGGCCGAGTGCAGGCTCCTGGGCAGCGGAGCCACTCCGCCGACCTGCGGCTTGCTCCAGCTCATAGAGTCCACATCCAGCTGCCAGAGGTCACCCAGCCGGCAGCCGCTCATGCCACCATACACAATGAGACGTGGCTGTCGACCCTCGCGGCTTTGGTAGGCCACCGCCGTGTGCGACTCCCGCGGGGGTGGAGGCTGGCCAAACACCTGGGGCACATCCCAGGCCATCGAGCTCGAGAAGGGGCGCAGCTCCAGCGTGTAGAGATCGTTCAGGTACCTGCAACGATCAGCCCACCTATAGAGCCCCTCACTCTTTCCCTTATTTTGCAAGAACTGCCTTGAATTCAGACAAATTTGTGACAAACCACCTCTAACCTACAGCTTCAAGTAACCTAAAAGGCTAAAGCATAATTTACATGCCAAAATTCGCATTGTAGCAGCAATCGGAAAGAGGAAAATACTCCATTCACCACCACAAACAATATGAATGTGCGAGCGCTTGGCTATACTAGCCTAGTCCTCTTACAAACAGGCAACAGCCATATTTTCACAGGCAGAAATGTTAAAACTGATTTAGCCAAGCTAGCCGGATTAGGAAAGCTCGCCACAAGAACAAAGTATATGTGCATGTTGTGCAACAAATCAAATGCCACCCTCCCTGTCAGTCACACAAATACAAAACAAAATGCCAATAGCACCTTTCCATCGCAACAAACGTTACCAAATTACAACTTGGAGAAATAAGTCTACATAACCACATTTCTGACCATTTGACTTTCATTCAAGCAAAAAAAAAAAAAAGGCTGCCATTGACCACATGAGCCACCACATTATAAATGTTGCATTAGAATAAATAATACCGGTGCTTTCTATCAATAATATAGCAACCAAATGTTATTTGTGCTCTGTGGCCTCCCCCCTTAACCCATACAAAAATATTAGAATCAAAAGTCGTCGCACACAAGTTGGAAACAAGATCTTGTGGTTCAAAAGCTCTTTCTTTTTCCCGTGCATAAAGGCTGCCCATTATCACACGCATTCCTTTAACTAGAGAGAGCCATACTTACCGAGGAATATTGTTCTTCGGATCGTCGCTGTCATTGGCCAGGCCACCAAAGAGGAAGGCCTTGTTGCCAATAAGCGTGAAGCTGTGCCCCAAACGCGGGCACGGAGGCCCCGGGGCACCCCGAGGCGGCCGCGGTTTGAGCCGCTTCCACTCCCATCTGCTGGCCTGCAGCTCGTACAGCTCGTTGGAGTACTTGCCATACTCCACCATGCCGCCGAACACGAGCAGGCGCGTGCCATCACACACAAAGCCATAGGCCGCACAGCCTGGTGGGATGTCTCCCTTCACTGGCGGCACGAACCACTGGTTGGTAGCTGCACACACGCAAAACCACCACAGTCACCCAAAGTCATCATCAGCTTGGCTACATCCGCTGCAGTTCTTGGAATCTGCTCCACTATAGTGACAGGCGCGCAGTCCGCCGAACGAATGGACTCTTCAGTGTAACAATACCGAATTACTACACTATACCTTGTTATGTGCCTCAGTGGAAGTTGCACAGACTGGCATTTAAGACAATGGATTTGGGATGACCAAGAGGTTCCCGACCTTGAAGTCCCTAGGGCCCAGCATAAGCACATCCAAGATTCCAAAGCCGAAAGCCCAATAAAGTAGCGCATGCCTGCATGCAAATTTCAGGGTCTGTTTCAATTATAGCACCAAAAAATACTAAGCCACTTATTGACAAACAGGAAGAAAAGCAACTGGGTCTGAGAACTTTCTGCCATCTTTGGCTTTGTAGCATCTCTGAACCTGCCGTTCAATGCTGCACCTAGACTTTGACACAAAAGCCTATGGCATATGCTAAAGCTTGGTTACATCCTTTAGACTAATAAACCAGATAGCATTCCGGATAAATAATCTGAAATGCTGACAGTGCAAAATGAGATCATGCAAACAAAGAGGCTGCACACATATTAAACAATTTTCTATTCCCAACAGCAACATATGGCTTTACAGCACATCTGACTGTCAGAAAGGCCAGGCACGTCCATGACTGCATGTACAGTCGTGAGCAAAAGTGGCATACAACACTAAGCCGATGCCGGAGCTCAAGAAAACTGCATGGCAATTTCATCTAGCAACAGCTATCTAAGATCGAGACAATAGTGGCAGTGCCCCATCTTATCCACATGCGTCACTGTCTCACTGTCGCTGTGCCTTACGCTGTCGCTAGATGTCATTTCAATGCAATTTTCTTGAGCTGTGTCACTGGCTGAGTGTTGTATACCACTGTTGCTCACGACTGTGCTCATTAAAGCACTGCAAAGATACCAAAAGGTAGGACAGAGCGGTGGCCTTGCAGGATAGAAATATTGGCTTAAACAAAAGCCTGCTTTTATTGGCGTCTTTTAGTACGTTATTGATTCCCAAGAAGGGCAAGTCTCTCGCAGGGACAGCAGTGTTGCAATGTCTGGAAAATCGCAGCATCACATTGTACCTCTACTTTCATCAGCACAATTCACCTGCAAGCATGCTCCTCATTCGCACAAAGAGACTAGGCTAGAGTAAGATTTATCTGCTGCCCATAGCAGAAGCAACTCTTTTTATCCAACAGAAACTATGAAACATGGCACAGCACTAATGCATGGTATAAGGCCAACAAGAGTGCTTCGGAGAGCCATATAAACATTTTTCTCGCATACATGAAACACACACTATAAAATCACGGCACACATAAGAAAAAGAACAGCACTTGTGTTTCTTCCTTATGCAACTGCCATTCCTGTTGCAAAAAAAAAAAAAAAAAACACAGCAACCACCTATCCCAAAAGCTCATTTTACTCTCGAGCATATTACTAGCACAAGTTTCAACCTAAACGCACACCAGCACCTCTACACTAATAGCCAAACAGGTGGCCTCAAATAACTGGTTTTTAGTGAATGTTCAGGGTGTGTTTTCTTCCAGGAAGGTGTCGAAATAACAAAATAAAACAGCTACTACAAGCCAGCACACACTGCCCTCGTCACAAAACAGTTGCTGCTATATTCTGGGTCAAGAATAATTGCAAAGCTTTAAAGACAAAGATGGTTACACAAAGTATTTAGCTAACAAGATTCACTCAAGTAATGCATAGGGCAACAGCATGCGTGAAAGTCTGAATCTGTTAAACAAAAGTATGACTATTTCAGGGCATCAGTAGCTGTACAGAAGCTCTACTTATCGCACGGTACAATCAATGGCAAGCAAGGATTTTTCAACCCAAAACAGAACGTTTTTATTTTTTTCGTACGTTGTAAACTTTACTCATTTTAAATGGTACAACAGTAACGTAACTCCGGCAAAAAAAAAAAAAAGAAAAACGTACCGCAAGTTATTAGCGTTTGAATCGGATACCGATGATCTGATATTCTTCAGATCAGTGCCTCAAGGTTGGCAACTTGACCCTCCAGCTTTTCGCTACAGCTCGACATATTCTCAGGTACGCCCAAGAGGTTTACGCTCCAGATGACGCAAGAGCTACGAACATTTCGAACCTGCGGTTCCGGGCTACTGCGGATAAATGCTTGCGCTGATTAAGCTCCCAACAATTCAAATTAGGCGTTCTACATAACGCTGCAGATAACCCGAAATTTCCGCGGCCTTGCAGGATCGAAATGGCAACATTGTTGCCGCAAGAAAGCGCCGCAAAGAATCCGGCAGCGCGCCAGCAGAGGCGCCGCGTACGATCTGACGCGGGTTAGGCCTAACCCATAGCGCTGGAGTGAACGTTCGCGCGAAACAGAAAACATTGACAATTATACGTCCACAGTGCGATTTATTGAACCACTGAGGCTGAAATAATTCGAACATGTAACAGTTTTACAAGCGAAAGAGAAATTCAGAAGAAAACCGCCACTGCGAAAATAACTCTAGAAGACCGGGACTTCCGTCAACTATCGCGCGCACTGTACCCGCCATGTAGCGAGCATACTACAAACAGACGCCATCTTGGGAGAAGTTCTCAGGACCGCCGAACTTAAAGAGCTCGCAACTATTTTTTTCAGCGCCGATCTCAAAGACAACGAGCAGCAACAAGGACCGGCGCATCACTGCCGCCGTCGAGCTTGTCTGACAACGTTGCGATCGGTGATTACAACGAAAACTGCAGTTGAAGTTTTCTCATGACACTCATAGGGCGCCGCCATATTGGATGTGACGCCGAGAGCGCGCTATGATCAGCGTCAGAGCCGTCACTGGCGTGCAAAGAATGGTCACGTAAAATGCAAAATAGATGTGCATGCACCCCTGACCCACATGCAATGAACTCAGCGACTGCAGAATGGATTCCAGCTCTGAAAAACCTACTCCTGCACTCATAGACAATACAGGGCGCCATGTTAGTGAGCAGCGCCGAAGCCGAGCCCGCCAAAGTTCTTACATGTGTTGTAGACGTGAAGTTCATCCACTATCCCTTCGTTGCCGCCGCCGAATACAATCATTAAATCTTTGATAGCAACAGCTCTGTGGCCATGACGAGGTCTTGGCGCTGGTCCTGTTGTACTTGTAACCCGCTTCCACTTCAATATGGGTGCCGCCATCTTGATTCATACCCACAATGCTTGTGTAGAAACCGAAGATGCCCGGATGATAAACAACATTCAATATCAGTGCAGAAAGCTCTATTTGAATATTTTTCGCTCCATATTAATAATACGAAAAAAAAAGAACCAATTTTTTTTTACTGCCCGCAATTTATATTCGTTTGATTATGAGATCTTTGCAAGTTTACGATATAAAAGTTTTAAGCCAATCCCGAATGTGCTAAGATGAAAATGCGTACCTACGCAAGAAGCAGCGGCAGCACACTCTAGTGGCAGAGTAGTAAAATAGTCACAGCTGACGGTAAAAGAAGAAAAAAAGGAAAACAAAATCACCACCCTGCTCGTTGCAAGAGGCCACAGTGCATTTACATTAACGTTCTTGCCGTGTGCGGACCGTTTGGGTGCTTTTGGAGAGAACTTCCGCGTAGCTCCATGTAAACGAAAAAAAAACTGTGTTGAGCCGCTCAACCATTTGGTTTGGCATTTGGTGGCTGAACCGCCATCGGTGCTGAACCGCCACCAAATGCATTTCTCATGTGCTTGTTAGTTTCATCCACTCGTGTGACATATCAGAGGCAAATACGCAAGACAAACATATTCGTTATGGTAGGGTGGAAACAAAACGATTTGTCTGACATATAGGTACTTTAACTGCCGCATTTGAAAGTGGCAGCGCGAAACTGCGACAACCAAAGTTTTCGCTCTTGTTTGCCAGCTGTACTCCACCCTCCACTAAGCCCAGAGATCAATTACAGAAAAGCAAAATAAAAGTTTTACAAGTAAGCGCATGTGAATACTGCAGTAGGTGATACACTTTGGCTACGCGAGCACCTCTCTCGTTCCATTTGCCGCTACAATATCGATATTGGGTACAGTGAATCATAAGTAGTAAACTAGGATACTTCTACTTTACTGTAATCTATTTACTGTAATCTTGAGCGAGTAAAAGCATACAAAGGTGCACCTATATATATATATATTTTATTATTGTTGTTGTTGGCACTTGACTGCACGACAAATATTTTTATTTATTTTTTTATTCGAGAAGTTTGCCACATGCAACTGCGTGTTGTGCATTTTGGCGCACGATCACAGCTTACCTGACGTGTAAATTTCAGAGTAAAAATTAACGTCGCATGCCGGAAGCTGGTCGGGCAGCCTTTTCGCAAGTTTCAACATGGCTCCTTATCGAGTCACAATGCTTGCTTGCTGCGCAATAATTTGTCGCACTTGGCAGTTAAAAAAAAGCTACCAATGCACATCTTCATGCGCTCTAGCGACAACCATGCAGACTCGTACAGGGCCCGGAAGTCGATGGCTCGCGCTCGTTGCCCTACCCACCACCCCCTGCAAATGTTTCCGAGTAGTGCAGCATGCAATTTTTCGGCAAGCGTATGAGAAAATACAGCTGTTGTTGCTGCTCCTTATAAAAATGGCGCATAAGGCACACTGCAGCACAATAAACGCAGGCTGCGAAAGAAAACGCTTACCGGGAAAGGTCCTACTCCAGCCGATGATTTGGGGCTCACTCGAGTCAAACGGAGATGTACTGCTCACAAATACATTTTCAGAATGATATATGACGTTAAAGTAGCTCCGGTTTTTTGTAATACAGTTATGGTGGCTATCACAAACCGGAAATTTAGTGCCGGTGCGGCGCACGACCAGTCATTCACTACGCATGCGTAGAAGTCCCCAAAGGCTGCGCGCATGCGCAAGGCATAGCAGTCTCTATACTGCGATTAGACATCACGTAGATGTGCTAATATGCAAAATTTGTTTTTCTTACAGTGGTCTGACAAATGAACTGCAGTTAATGCTGTGGTAACAATGACAAGAAATGCAAAAGGCAGAGAGCAACCAGTGTGGTAAAGACAATGTTTATTACAAATTTGGACAGTACACATGTCCCCCTGACTGTATGGCATTTTTTACAAGTGAGGGCCACCTGCAAGGCAAAGCATACTGTTTTGTATTTGACTAGCTTTTGATGACCAGCTTGGCTTGGGTTGAGGCAGGGACAGAGGGTGAAGCCTCGTAGATCTTCTTCAGCTGTGCAATAACAAGCAAAAATAGAGGACAGGAGAGCTCACGTAAAAAACAATATATGGCAAAGTGGATAGCAGACACTCATTGTTTTGCACATTTTCAAAAGTGCATGGCTGTCTAAAGGTCACAAAGCTAAGCTAGCATTTCCGTGTCATTGCACTTTTAACCTCCCTTAGGATTAATTACAAATGAATCTCCATTCCGCAGATTCCATTTCATTCCGGGGTGCAAGGCGCAAAGGTGAGTCTGCAAGCATCAACCCTAAAAGAAATAAGTTGTCTGCTCATCAACCTTCGGAAATCATTTCTTTGCCTCCTCCAATTCCCGGGAGTTTCAATTTAACTGCATTTTGCAAATATCGGTGAAAATTCTAGACACTCTTTTAAGACTCCAATACAGGTCACGCAGTAAAAGAAAGGTCCGTTATTTCCAAAGCACCTAGAGCATTGCAATGTGAAGACAAATGCTTATGCCAGCCACTCCTCAATGATGTGGCTTCAAATACTGCATGTCAGTAAATAAGCGTTTTCACTAAAAGTCTACATGGGTCCACAATCTGCCAGCTTGCAATGAGTGCATGCCTTGTCTAATTCTTTCTTTGTCCTCGTCTGCAGCCCTACTCTTTCTTATGATGCAATAATCTGTCCAGTTCAGTTCAGTTCAGGCGTTCAGTCGTGTCCGACTCTTCGTGACCCTATGGACCATGTCACGCCACGCTTTCCGGTCTCTCACTATCTTCTTAACATCACATAGCTTCATCTGCAATGCCTCGAGAATGCCATTTAACCATCGCGTTCGCTGCCTACCCCTTCTCCGGCGACCCTCAACCTTTCCCAACATCAAATCTTTCTCCAGCGACTCCTCTCTTCTCATCAGATGACCAAAGTAGCTGAGCTTTAACTTTAGAATTTGACCCTCCAATGAGCAAATAATCTGTTCACGTAGCAGGAATGAGGAGACTGCAGCCTCATGCCTTTCAGGCACTAAACCTGCATTTGCGAGCAAGTCTAGGGTGCAATAGCAGTGGACACCATATGGATTGCTTTTCATCACATGACTGATAATGCACCTCATGGAAAATTACTGCTACGCCATCGTAGGTTTTGTTCCCACTAGTCTCTGGCTTGCATTTTGCTGCACCTTTATGTAGGTGTACAGAAGCACGCCCATCACAGTGATCACGATCCCAACCGCTTGCTCAAAATGAATGGGATCCTGGAAAACAATGAAGCCGCCAGCAAGCACCAGCATGAACTTCAGGTGGCCCACCACATTGTAGCTGTTGCCACACTGTCAAGGAACACAATGGAATACTAATGGCTGGCTACTACTACACCAAGAGGCATAATGCAGCTCTCAATGTTCTCAAGCATCACATCAAGGTGCCTCCCACTGCACCCTTTGAGAAACATACCATTGCAGTCTCTGCACTTCCAAATGCTATCCAAGACACTTCATTAAAAATTCATGTTCAGGATAATCGGTCTACGCGTATCTAAAGTGTGCGGCCACACAACGTACACAAACAAAGAATGTTAACAACAAACTCTAGTGCCGAGTCCTATTTGCCTTTGTTCTTCAACCACACACAAATACATAGGAAGCCATCATCACGTGACACCACACGCACTGGAGAGGTAAGTGTATTACTTAGGTGTTGGTATACATATGACGATGGCTCCCCATAAATCTTAGCACGGCCAAACAAATAAACCTGACTTGACCCATGCCATTCAAGTTCCCTGCCCTTGCATATTTTGCACAACACAGTCAAGACAAAGAAACAACTTCAGCTGCACCTCACTGTTGTTTCAATAGCTATTTTGGTGCACTAAGCCTGGCAGCAGCTACAGGCACAAGGCTATCAAAAAAGTAAATGGTTAAGCCTGACTGACCACAAATTTTCGTTTCGACTTTGGCAATGCAAAAAACGAAGAAGAAAGGACGGGCCATTTAGTGTGCCTAAGCCAAATGTGGATTTGGTGCGGATTAGACTAATAACACGCAAGGAAGAAAAATATGGCTTAAGCACCTCAAATGACCACCCTCCAGCCCATGCCATTGCTGGCTCAGGATCGGGCCCCCGATGGGTTCGATTCACCCCTCAAAACTCTAGCCCAAATTGGCAGCTCCCGTCAATTCAGCCATGACATGCGGTCTCGTGACACAAAAAAAGCCGCCAACACAGGCGTATCATATGCCATCACTACTGCAAGAGCCTAGAGGCTTCAGACATCACACAAATGGCTAAGTGGAAACTCTACTGCACACTGAAAAGATCAATCAGGCCAGTTCTCAAGCACAGCAACCAAGCCCTTAAAACGTCCTTGACAACAGATGAGCTCAGTTCAAGTTTTTGTTCCAACAAAATGCAATGACCGCCAAGGATACGTGATAGCGGAGGTGTTGCCTATGATCCAGTAGATGGAGAGGTTCACCAAGAAGGCCACTACACCTGTCAGGAGCACCAGTATCTGAAAAAAAGAGTCAACACTTTAGCCTTGGTTGGAAGTTCGAAAGTATAGAGTCCTCATTTTTATCTTTACACATGGCTCCCCATTGAGCATGGTGCCAAAATATAAGCATCCGGGTCACCAGTTGACATATGGTTTGCCCTGCTCTGAAAACATCGAATCAATATGCACAAGGGCACTTGGCAAACAGTTCTTTTCACAGCATACACTCAGTGCAGCCCGCAAGGGGGAATAGCAAGCTTCTAATCTGCAAAACACTGGCCCATCTTATCTTTGAGCATGGATCTATACTTAGGAACATACACATAAATATTGCCACCATGCTCGATTCCATGCTCCCGTGCCCAGATGATGACCAGCTATCCTCAGATGCCCAGCAATATGCCATCCGCGCTGAGGAAGCCCGCCAGCTCGCCCGTGTGCACATTGGGCAGCAGCAGACCGCTGACGTGCATCGTTACAACCTCCGGCACCGCCAGGTTGACTACAAGGCTGGAGACCAAGTCTGGGTATGGACACCAGTTCGCCGTCCAGGCTTGTCAGAGTAACTCCTTTCCCGCTACTTCGGGCCGTACAAAGTGTTGCGCCGTGTGAGTGACCTCAGTTATGAAGTTATCCCAGACGGCGCCACACAACCAAAACGTCGAAAGCACAGCTCGGACATTGTGCACATTGTGCGACTGAAGCCGTACTACCACCGATAGCGTATGGCCACCCGCTGTGACCACTCTCTTGCTTTTCACACCGTTTTTACCGGCCTTTCTCTTTTTCTTTTTTTGAAGGAGGGGGTAATGCCACCTAGCGTTGCCAGGTGGCGCATGACTGATGTGTGAAAGGAGGACAAAGTTGAAAAGGACGACAAAGTGTCGCTTGCACGTTTGCGTCTGTGCTGCTGTGTTGTTGTGTCTCGGCTACCCCCTGCTATCATTGGTATCCTTAGTCACCGTGTACGTGACAATATAATAGTAATAAGCTTGAATTTTTCAAAAAGCAACCAATTTGCTATATATTGCACGGTTTTGATGAAGGTTTCTTGCACTAACCCTGTCTACCTCAAAGTGTACATAGTCAACGCTTTGAAAACATGCTAGTTTACCTTTCAAGTTAGCCTCACTGAAAAGCTACATCAGACTTGGCCAGGAACTCTCAACCTGGCTCCTGCTTTTTCCAAGCCACTGGTTAAGGATGCCGTGGTCCTGCCCTACCCGGTTGCCTTTTCGAGTTGCCATAACCACCCATGACAATATTCTTGAATATTGCTTGATTCAGCGAAAATCTTTCATTTTTTTTCATGGCATTCTTTTTCGTCTTCCTTAGTTCAAGTGCTCAGTCTGTCCAAAAACTAATTTAGTAAATGCCCCAGACGAGTTTGGATGCTATCTGTGAATGAAACATGAAGGCCATTTAATTATAGCATTATTCCCTGACAATGAGGTAGCAGAAGATCATTTAACCGAGCTCACAGAGTTGAGTATATATGACAATGAAGTTCTTGCTTCAAATCTCCGACCATTCCGTGTGATTAGTTGCATGCTAATCAGATAATGTTTCTATGCGCCTTTATTTCGTTGCCACTATACCAGCGAAGCAGCCTAACTTGGGCTCACATGTACATGTGCCCACGTGCATTTGATTTTGAACAGACTTGCACACAGACGGAAGTTGATCAAAACAATAACATCCAAAGTGCAACGTGAGAGGCTGGCAGTTCAGCAAAGCAGTGTTAGGCCATGGTTATAGCACAGTGGTAAGAGTCAGAGAAAATTGATCTGTCCACGCTGCCGCAAGTTCAAATTCCACTCATGGATATGTGGCTTTTTATTTAATTTCGTCTCTATCAACCAATCATCCAACTTCAGCACAGGTTCCAGGCACTGCCAAATGCCACACTTTGAGGCGAAAGCCTTTCTAGGCTGATGGGCTGTGGAAATATCCGTAGGAAATGTTTGCAGAAAATGTCCGCAGAAAATGTTCACACGAACTGACAGTTAAGAAACGAATCTATCTCTGCTGGCAAGCGAACTACTATCCCTCTGATCCCCATCCAAGCGTGCAAACCACTAGGCCATGCCAGGCTCGCAAGAAACTGATCGTTATTCTCCTTGTCTAGCATAAGGATAATAGTAGCGAAGACAACTATGATGCAGTAAGTTACAATGATAATGACGACAGTAGTGATGACAATGGATCCTTTGCAAAACTCTGGAAGTCAGCTTCTTTTCACAGCAAAAGCTCTTCACCATGGCAGCCAAACCTGTTCTGGGGCAGAACATCGCAAGTTCAAGACGCGAAAATACACACGGACACAAGAAAGCAGTGGTGGAACTTCTGTGCGCCAAACTGCGCCAAATCAAAAATCCTGATACATGCTGCTACAAAATCGATTTTTCGCCTACTTCTGCGCCACGCCTACACCAAAAGTCGTTGAATAGCTCTGCTGACAGCGAAACCATACTGTCGCGAAACAAAAATTGACATCAGTTGGCAACACTGCAAGGTGGAAGAACTTTTTTGCAGGTCCTGGGCAGACGATCACGAGACACAAAATTGACGTTTGTTTACATCACTTCTGTGTCTCTAGCCGGTATTTATTATTTTTCTTTTATCTACCTGGAGTGAGTGAGAGGGGGCTGCAAGATATTTCTCAAGTCCAGTGCGTGGGAAGGGTGAAAGGGGAGCTGGCAGGCTGGCCGTCGAAGGGTCAAAGCACGTTCAAATGCGTGACGGCGTCGAGCTGCCCAGGGTTAATTTGTGTGCGTGCGCACGCATGTGTGTATGTGTGTGTGGGCACGCGGCGCGCTAAGCAGCAGACTGGACAACGCAGACGGCGCGGTATCGAACGAGTGACTGTTTGGAACTGCCCTCGGCAAAGCACAGCTGGAGCAGTATGCACGCTTTCTTCCTTTTTTTTTTTTCGTACCAGTGAGGTATGGGCTGCGATGGCCTGAGTAGCAGCGGAGGGCACGCTAAAGGTTTTACTGCTTCTGTGCGCGCGCACTGGACTCTGTTGGCCGCTTTTGTAACTTAAGTTCAACCTGTTATGTCGAACATCTTTTTATAATTTCACAACTTAATTACAAACGTCAACGGTTAGGCGCCTTTAGGAAGATTATCTCAATCCTGACAGTGTGCCAGCAGCGTGCCTCTCTCGAGGGAAAAAAAGATCTCCATTCAGGACCTGTAAAAGTATTCTTCCCTCTTTATCTCCGATCAGCACAGGACTGGAAGGGGAAAGGTGCCTCGACGTTACCCTGATGCACAGGTCAAAGACACCCAGAAAAGAGGTCAGAATCGGGAAAAAGTACAGGAAGAGATCAGGCTGGCCAGGAATATGAGCACCAATGCTGAGCTGCGTTTCTCAAAAGACGTCAAGTCTAAAAATTTTGGAGACGTTGAGCGTGGACAAGCCCTTCTGAAGAATAGACAGGAAAGGCACGCAGTGGCACTGTCCAAGCTGGAGTCATTAAGGAAAGAGAAGAAAGAGAGCCTTAATGTTGCAGCTTTAAGAAGTGGCAGTTCTGAATTTTTACAGGGAGTTTTTATATTAAGACAGCTAGATACCTTCTTTCCAAGACTACACTGTTTATAGTGTAGTTTAATATCTCGTTATGCCTTCGCTCTGAATAAAAACGGCTTTGTTTTTAGCGAAACCTCCTGTTTGCTTAATTTGGAGTTTTTAAGGAAAGAACAACACTTTAGACTGCATTTGAGCTTGAAGCTTGTTTTTGCATGGCTATTGTCATTATAAACATCTGAGCAATTGGGTTCCAGGAATAAAACTTGCCTTCTTTACCTAAGCGTCTCGAGATTTAAAATTTTGCTAGGAAACTTTTTTTTCCTGCTACAGAAGCTCAAATTTCTGCTACAAACTGCAATTTCTTCTGCTATAAAAGCTGCTACAAGAAGCCAGTCGCCAGTTCCACCACTGAGAAAGGCAACAGGACCTTTCTTGTGTCTGTATTGTTTTCGCGCCTTGAACTTATGATGAACTGTCACGAACTAGCCCAACAAGACATTCTTTAGGGCAAAAGTTGGCTGCAGCGCAGAATACTTCTATGTCAAGCCTGGTGTCATGCACAAATATGGCGAGCAGAATTCCTTCACTATTGAAAACCAGGAAGAGGTAGGAGTGGGGGAGGCAATATGAATGGCACTTTACAGCAGCAGCACAAGGGAGAGAGGTGCAGGAAATGGACGTCGCCATTAATGCCATAATAGACGTCTCCTGCACTGCACCCAATTTCTGCTCCCAAATCAAGTTTGGCTGACATGATGAAGGAATTTTGCTGTGAAGAGAAGCTGACTTCCAGAGTTTTGCAAAGGGCTCATGGTGGTGCATATAGAAGACAATGACGACGATAGTAGGAATGACAATGAGGGTGCAGTTAGTGAAAACAATCCTGTAAAATGGCTTCCGCCATTTCCACTCTTCAGTAGGGCTCAGCGCAGTACTGTAAAGAGGGTTTTAATGCTTTTACATTCAAGATATAAATTATCAATATGCCTGAGGGAGATGTGCTGCTGAACTGGCTTTTCACAGAGATGTTTTGCACGTGGCTTACACCCAATCACTCACCTCTTTAGTCATGCCAGGCCTCCAGTTGTGGACCCCGACGGTTGCACATGACATGAGTTTCCAAACTAGCACAAATGTCAACCTCATGCCCTATGGGTAATGGGACGCTGAGTACAAACTAGGTGTGCCAACTTCCTGTGAGCGCGCCCATTCTCGTGTACCTACCCTGTCGCTGCTTTTCCGTTCCCTTAAATCTCTTGCAGGTTTCCAACACTGGCAGTTCAACGCGACACATCCAGGCAACTTAAGTCATCTGTGTCACCAGGAATACCTTGCCCGAGTTCGACACCTCACCGGTGATTGGCTTAAAACGTATGATGTCTGGTAGATGCAAAAGACACGGCGGATGACTTGGGGTCTGTCTACAGAGAGAACAAAACCGGTTGCACAAAATTGAGTAAAGGCACTGACCTCATGCACGCCCAAGGAGTCTTCGTAGATTGATGAGCAGACAACTTTCAAAGCTATGGAGAGTGTACCTGTGAATTCGTGGCTGTCAGCCCACAAATATTTAAAGGCCTGGTTTAAGAAAAAATTAATCAACTGCATTCTAAATTTTCGCACATGGTTTGAACATTCAAATGCACTCGTACTTCAGATTTAATGCACTTACTGACAATCAATGAGACTGCTGAATAATCCCTTTAAAGAGTGAGCTCAGGTGTTTGTACCAAACTGCCAAGATTTCGATGAAACCACAGCACCGCCCAGCTGGCAGCAGCAAACATACCAAGTGCAGCCGGCTCCAAGACTGGTGCAGGAAGCCGCCAGGGGCCCAGGGAGGCTCGATAAATGGCACCAGCACCATTAGCAACAGTGCCGACAGTGGCGCTTGGTAGAACAGCAGCTGCATGGAGTTTACCTGGAACTCCTTCTGCTTTTCACCGACCCACTGCATGAGCCAAATATGCATTCATCACTGACATGGCTCTGCTCACAAGGTAAAACAGCGTAATGGCCTTCTAGGTCTTAATTACACAGCAATCAAGTCAGAGATCTGTCTCAAATTGATCCATTAGCCCTGATCCTACTAGTCAGCTCTGATGAGCGGACTTATCAACAAGTAGGAGTGGGACTGAGCCTGCTTTCACACCATTTTCAGATTGAGAGCCTTCTGGGCCGTAGGCTGTTACATTACTTCATTAGGAAATGGGACCAAATGATCTTGCATGCAAGTAAAATTTTTGACCATTCCTTTCATAGGACAGCGTCAATTATCCAAATAGGACCATCAGCAGTGAGGCACCAGCTCAGTGTTCTCAGCAATTAGCCTTCTAGCTTCTCCGATAACTTCTAAGTTGTGGCTACAGCACTAGCATTCTCAGAAAAAGAGCAGTTTGAAGAAAGCACATGGAGGAAAAGCACAAATACCTGTAGAGTCATTTGCACTTCTTTCTGTATTTAAAGCACATTTTCCTGCGTTCTTGCCAGATCATTAACAAACCAGCCCAACTTAGTCTTCTTCAAGATTTTCAAGGTACACCATTTATTTATTTATTCATTCATTCATTTATTTAACCATAGTGCAGACCCATGTTTTGGCCCTAGCTTTCTTTTACAGTGCTGCGAGAAATCTTCCAATCATAATTTGGGAGCCACAACAAATTACATGCCACTTCCAATTCTTATTGACCTCCAAATTTATTTTCTGGTGGCCTGAATGCAGAGAAATTATTTGGCCAAGATGTATGCCCCACTTAACTGTTCCCATTTCTTAAGAGCTTTCACAAATTTTTACTGTTCTGCCAAACTTTTCAAAAAAGGGCCCTTTCCATTACCCATTTCGTGCTTTACTCTAACAATGGCATCACTGGTTATTAGTAAGATTATAGAAACAAGGTGCTGAACACACATGAAAGCACTAGTGGCAAGTGCAAGTTTCTGTCACAGAAACCATACTAACATGTGCCACTTTATAAAATGCATGAACTGCAGTCATATACTCTGTCTTCAAAATTTCTTGCTTCATCACTGAGGTGTCACCAATGAGAAGCCAGCTTAAAAATTACAAAAAGGTATACAAACACAACAGTGCCCATATCAAAGGCCAACCATCACACTTGGCATGTCCAAGTCACCCCCATCCCTCCCCCATTTTGCTCTAATTCATCACCCGAGAAGCTTGCCAGGATAAGAAGAAAGAAAAGTTCAGGCCACGGTGCCAAAAGGATTAAAGTACCTCAAGTTATTCTTACAGCTTTTGGCCAGACCCCTTCGAAACATTTCTTTCTTGTGAAATAAATATTGCCACCTAGCATTGCCAGGTGGCGCATGACTGAGGTGTGAAAGGAGGATGAAGTTGAAGAGGACGACAAAGTGTCGCTTGCACGTTTGCGTCTGTGCTGCTGTGTTGTTGTGTCTGGGCTACCCCTTTCTATCATTGGTATCCTTAGTCACCGTGTACGTGACATTCTGGTGGAGGTGCGGGGTGAAACGATCGCCTATGCAAGAATCTCCATCTACAAGACGTCGCGCCAGCCCTGTACGATTGGACACCCCCGTGCATCGTTCCAGTCGACGGCTCCAGGGACTGTCTCCGGAGTTTCAGCCATCACCCGCCGCCATGACATCTAGTGCTCCTGCTCAGCAGGTAACGGGCGTCGCACCGGCCTGTAACTACACCTTGCAGGCCCCTCGGGTACCGAAGTCATTCCACGGGGACCTCTTTGAGGATGTGGAGGACTGGTTCCTTCAGTTTGAACGTGTCGCTGCTTTCAACCAGTGGGACGATGCTGCCAAACTAAGGAACGTCTACTTCAGCCTTGAGGACAGCGCCCGTATCTGGTTCGAGAACCGAGAGCAAGTATTAACTTCGTGGCGGGAATTCCATCGTCAACTGCTCGAGGCTTACACTAGCGCAGATCGTCGCGAGCATGCAAAACGTGCCATTCACTCTCGCATCCAAAGGCCGAATGAGAGTGTCCAAGCGTACGTCGAGGACATGACGCGCCTCTTCAGGCGAGCCGATCCCGCCATGTCCGAGGACAAAAAGGTCAGGCACTTGATGCAGGGTTTGAAAGAGCAGCTGTTCGCAGGCCTTGTGCGAAACCCACCGTCGACTGTAAATGGATTCCTTGCGGAGGCCACCACAATGGAAAAGGTGCTACACCAACGTGCCGTGGCTTATGACCGACCTTTTCATACAAGCACAATCGCGGAATCATTTGGATCTTCAGAGCGGCATCTCGATGCATTGCGCGAACTGATTCGCAGCGTCGTGCGCGAAGAACTAAGCAAGTTCTGGAGCCCTCTGCAGCGATCGCCAACTTCCGTTTCTACTATAGTGCGGGAGGAGGTGCGGCAGGCACTCAAGAGCCCTCTTTCGCCTGTAGTTCCGAGCCCGCCGTTGCTGTCGGGGACCGACAATCGTCCCACATATGCGGAAGTTCTGCAGAGTCAGGCTCCCCCTTCACCACCGCCCATTCTCGCGTCACCTACAGTTCCGCTGCCCTCGGTGCAGCCAGTGCAGAACTTCGACAATCGTCCGCTGCCCCGACGCAAAGCCGACATTTGGCGCACGCCTGACCGCCGTCCACTTTGCTTCCACTGCGGTGAACCAGGACATCTTTACCGGGATTGTCCGTATCGACGCCTCGGTCTCCACGGCTTCCGCATCGACTCGCCTCCTCCCCGGTTTGGCCAACGACCCCGAGTTATTGAGGAGTACCTGGCGGAGCAGCGTTCATCTCATTCGCAGCGTCAGCCCCGCTCCCCTTCGCCAAGGCGCTCCTCCTCGTTCACCCACGGTTCCTCACGAGAGGACCAAGGCCGCTCGTCTAGCCCTCATCGGGAAAACTGAAAACAGCGACCTTCGGGGGCGAGGCCGCTGGTAGTTGCTGCGTTGAAGACCTCCCGTCGTCGCCGCTTCGATCCGACCGCGAGCTGCTGGTACCGTCACCTAGGGAAGCAAAAAGCATTTCTCTGGACATTCCGGTTATTTTAGACGGTCGCACTACGGTCAATGCATTAGTGGACACCGGTGCCGATTATTCAATTTTGAGTGGTCGCGTGGCGACTGTTTTGAGGAAGGTGCTCACTGCTTGGCCAGGTGTGTACCTTCGAACCGCCGGTGGTCATATAGTTACTCCAAAGGGGATGTGCACGGCTCGCATTCAGATTAACGGACATACGTTCGTCGTTAGTTGCGTTGTTTTAAGTGACTGCTCCCGTGACATTATCCTCGGCATTGACTTTCTGCGGGAGTACGGAGCAGTTATCGACCTGCGAAATAGACTTGTCACGTTTTCGATGGGACAATCTACCGAACAAGATAGTAGCAGTCCTTGCAATACCGCACTTCGTGTTTCCGCTGAGAGCGTCTCGCTGCCGCCGCGAAGCAGTGCTCTTGTGGAAGTTACCTGTGACGATTTCCGTACCGGTGATGCTGTAGCGGAGGCGAACCATACACTCCTGCTTGCTCATGGCATTTGCGCTCCCCGAAGTTTATTGTCGTTTCACAATGGCCGGGCTGCACTCCTTGTCACAAATTTTTCTAATGAGCACCGACACTTGTTCCCGGGGACTGCTATCGCTTTTGCTGATCATGTTGCGCACGATCCGGTCTGTTTTGCATCCATGGCAGTAGAAACTAACGAGCCATCTCTTGACAACATCGACATTAACTGTCACTTGTCAAAGGAGAAACGGCGGGCCTTAGAGCAACTACTGCTAGACTTCAAGCACTGCTTTGCTTCTTCCTCGAAGGTTCGTCAAACGCCCATCACACAACATCGCATCATTACTTATGACGACGCTCGCCCAATACGACAGCAGCCTTATCGTGTGTCTGCCAAAGAACGAGAAGTGATCCAGACGCAGGTTCAGGAGATGCTGGATGATGGTGTTGTGCAGCCTTCACAAAGTCCGTGGTCTTCACCAGTAGTCCTGGTCAAAAAGAAAGACGGCACTCTTCGATTTTGCGTCGACTATCGGAAATTGAATAATGTGACAAAGAAAGATGTATACCCGTTGCCGCGCATCGATGATTCACTGGACAAATTGCGACGTGCGAAGTATTTTTCATCTATTGATTTAAAAAGCGGCTATTGGCAAATCGAAGTAGACGAAAGAGACCGAGAAAAATCCGCATTTGTCACTCCAGATGGCCTATATGAATTCAAAGTACTCCCATTTGGATTGTGCTCTGTCCCAGCTACATTCCAAAGGATGATGGACACCGTCCTCACTGGCCTCAAGTGGCAGATCTGTCTTGTGTACTTGGACGACGTAGTTGTTTTTTCCGAAACATTTGATCAACACCTCGAACGCCTTCGAGCTGTCCTGGAAGCCCTCCGTTCTGCTGATCTCACGCTGAAGCCCGAGAAATGCCACTTCGGGTATACAGAACTCAAGTTCCTCGGCCATGTCGTAAGCGCTGATGGGGTGCGCCCGGATTCCGATATGACAGCTGCCCTCGCACGATTTCCCGTTCCAGCTAATAAGAAGGCTGTTCAGCGCTTCCTCGGCCTGTGCGCATATTATCGGCGTTTCATTGCGGACTTTTCTCAGATCGCAGAACCTCTGACGCGCCTTACAAGGAAGGACACCTCCTTTGTGTGGAACTCTGAGCAGCAGATGGCCTTCTCTTTGCTTCGTGAGCGCCTTCAAACATCCCCTGTTCTGGCGCACTTCGATGAAGCGGCTGACACTGAGGTGCACACTGACGCCAGTAGTATCGGTCTTGGCGCGGTCCTTGTTCAGCATCAAGACGGGTTTGAGTGAGTAATAGCCTATGCTAGCCGCACTCTCTCTCGTGCCGAAATGAACTATTCCACCTCAGAAAAGGAATGCCTGGCGGTCGTATGGGCTACTATGAAGTTTCGCCCCTATCTTTACGGCCGGCCATTTAAAGTCGTCACCGACCATCATTGTTTGTGCTGGCTGGCAAATCTGCGAGACCCATCTGGACGACTTGCACGCTGGAGTTTACGACTTCAGGAGTTTGACATAACCATTGTTTACAAGTCCGGCCGCAAACACGAAGACGCCGACACGCTGTCACGAGCACCCGTTGACACTGGCGATACTACAGCCGATGACGATAGCGGTTTTCTAGGAGCCCTCAGCGCATCTGAGCTCAGGGATCGACAAAGAGCTGATCCAGACATCCTTCCATTCATCGATTATCTGGAAGGGCGTGATACGACCCTGCCTCGACACCTATCTCGGCACCTTGGTTCCTTCTGCATACGGCAAGGCGTCTTGTATAAAAGAAACTCCCAGGGCCAAGACAGAACTTACCTTCTGGTAGTGCCATGCGAGCTCCGTGAGGATATTCTCCTTGCTTGCCATGATGAACCAACGTCTGGTCATTTGGGTTGCTTACGGACTCTTGCTTGAGTGCGCATCATGTATTACTGGCCAGGACTCTCCGCAGCTGTGAAACGCTTTGTACGAAGCTGTCGCGAATGCTAGCGCCGTAAAACACCGCCCCAGAAGCCTGCCGGATTTCTCAAGCCCGTTAAAGTACCCCGCATTCCGTTCGACCAAATTGGAATGGATCTCCTTGGCCCTTTCCCTTTGTCGCAGGTCGGAAACAAATGGATAGTAGTCGCTACTGACTACCTGACTCGATACACTGAGACAAAGGCAATCCCTCACGCCACAGCTTCCGAAGTAGCAGAGTTTTTCATGCACAACATAGTCTTGCGGCATGGCGCCCCTTCCTACGTCATTACCGACAGAGGAACAGCTTTCACTTCACAGCTGATCGACCGCATATTTGAGCTGAGTTGCACGACCCATCGCAAGACCACAGCGTACCATCCACGAAGCAATGGCCTTACAGAAAGATTGAATAAGACGATTGCGGACATGTTGGCAATGTACGTCGATGTGCAGCACAAGACCTGGGACGAGGTGCTGCCGTACGTCACATTTGCGTATAATACAGCCTTACAAGAGACAATGCGCTTTACACCATTTCGACTTGTTTACGGACGCGAAGCTCAGAGCATGCTCGATTCCATGCTCCCGTGCCCAGATGATGACCAGCTATCCTCAGATGCCCAGCAATATGCCATCCGCGCTGAGGAAGCCCGCCAGCTCGCCCGTGTGCACGTTGGGCAGCAGCAGACCACTGACGCGCACCGTTACAACCTCCGGCACCGCCAGGTTGACTACAAGCCTGGAGACCAAGTCTGGGTATGGACACCAGTTCGCCGTCCAGGCTTGTCAGAGAAACTCCTTTCCCGCTACTTCGGGCCGTACAAAGTGTTGCGCCGTGTGAGTGACATCAGTTATGAAGTTATCCCAGACGTTGCCACACAACCAAAACGTCGAAAGCACAGCTCGGACATTGTGCACATTGTGCGACTGAAGCCGTACTACCACCGATAGCGTATGGCCACCCGCTGTGACCACTCTCTTGCTTTTCACACCATTTTTACCGGCCCTTCTCATTTTTTTTTGGAAGGAGGGGGTAATGCCACCTAGCGTTGCCAGGTGGCGCATGACTGAGGTGTGAAAGGAGGACGAAGTTGAAGAGGACGACAAAGTGTCGCTTGCAGGTTTGCGTCTGTGCTGCTGTGTTGTTGTGTCTGGGCTACCCCTTTCTATCATTGGTATCCTTAGTCACCGTGAACGTGACAATATTAACTCTATTCAAAGCTTACTGATACACTCCTCTTTCAATGTTTCAGAGGCTTCAATTAAGCAGATTCACTCTACTAGTACAATAAACAACACTGAAATTTGTCCAATTACTCGAATACACCTGCATAAAGCCAGGTAGAAATTTTGCAATAGGAACACTTGAAGTGGGTTTTTAGACAGAGGAACCACCTGCAAATAGTGTATGGAAGGGATGGGATACTTTGCAAAATAGGGCCACTTCCATATTGAAAAAATTTAAGTCGAAATTGAGAATTACATTATCTTTCATGGAAGTCAAGAAAAGCACTGAAGTGTACATCACGCTCAAGAAAAAGGTCACAATACTACATCAGCTCAATGTATACATGCACAATATTATTGACTCAATCTACCCATGCATCTCGCCCAATGGACCCATTTTTCTTCCAATTTATATACCCTTTTTATGAGACTTATACAAGCACTAGTGACACTTGCCACATGAGTGCAGTTATTTCACTCATTTCTGTCCGCAACGCTTGCAAAAATGGTGAATAAAAATTTTACTGTCAACAGCTCTTATTGCAAGAACCATGTTAGTTCTACCTTATTCGTGAAAATGCAAATGTTCATATGAACAGGTGTTTTGCGTTGACCTTGGTGAGATCACCTATTTTCAGGTGGGACCATTTGAATTCCCACTTGCTTTTAAGTAGGACCACTTGAATTCCCTCTTCATGCGTTCACCTGGGAACTTTAGAAATTTCGTCTATAGTGAAGGAGAAGAAAGGGTGAAAGATAAATATTTCCTTTCTAGAGCCTAGAGAGAAAATTTTAACCACACAACTTCACTCGCATGGCAACCAGGCATGAGCTCAGATGACTACAAGTGGCAAAAGTTACAGACGTTGTGCCAGTACAGCAAGAATTAAGGGTCAGCAACTAGTGAAGCACATACCACTTGGTACAGGGCGGTGATGAATACTCCTGCCAGTGCATAACCGGTTCCTAATAGGTTGAACCGGATGTCGTAGTAGGTGCTCAGGTAAACACCCAGTGTTAGTGGCACCTGCACGTGTTCATTCAAGTTCAGGTATGTGAAATGCAACCAAGTCTGCACATAACAGAAATGACGAAACAAAAGCTTTTCAAGAAGCCGGGCCGGTACACAATGTGCAGCCCATCAACGTGCAACTGTGACCTTCTCAAGAGCACAGCTTCAGTTTTGCCCCTTGGACAGCACAGGTTAATAGTGCTCCACATAGGAAAGACACAGTCACTGAACACAGGAAATGTGTATATTCATTAAAAGGAAGTGACAAAGCATCACTGTTACACACTTTCAAAAATTGTTAAATACTGAATGCTAAAACACAAGCTGTCACATATAGACAATTCAGAAGTGCTACTTAGCAAATGTAGCTGCACAACAAGCCCTATTTACTAGTGGTTATTTGACTATTTTTGATAATATAAATGTTTTTGATTTTTCATCATCATAAATCAGCCAGACTTTCCCTAATGAAGGGTGAAGGCATTTCCTATACTCCTCCAATTAATTTGGTCGATTTTTTCATACAATATAAATTCAATGTCGGTAGAAATCACTCACGATTCTTGTTGTACGCAAAGTGTGTACACAGATTAACAGTGCTTCTGAGTGCAACGAAAGAAATTTGAATGAAACAAATGCAAGATCTTGCAGGTCCCCATGTCTGCATTCTGCTCAACAAGGCAGCTTCAGAAGCTATTTTTCTGCACTTTGAGTGAAAGTTACATCCTTTCTGGTTTTACAAAAGATATTTTATGCCACCCTGCAGTCAAATAAAATATGGTACAGGAGAAGGGCCGAAGGTAACTTTTTCTTCCAATAGCGGGGTGGTCATGGCCTTGATGAGGGCTTTCGGGCATTATAAATGCCCAGACTTTATGCCCCTGGTAAATGACGATGAACAAGAGTTTTTAAAAATAAAGTGGTTCCAGGGACACAGCAGAAGCAGCCAATTCCACTGTTCTAGCTTCCTACCAATTTGATTTATAGGGCTCAATGTCTCACAGCAACTGAGGCTATCAGACACACTGCAGCGGAGGATTCTCTCTAATTTCAACCACAACGGAGCTCTTGAACCTGCACTGTCATCACACAGTACACAGGAGCAGGCACCTTGCATTTTTCCTCCACCAAAACATGGCCGCTGCAGTCAAAATCGACCCTGGACCACTCTGCTCAACTGTCAAGCGCCCTAACCAGCAAGCTATTTCAGCCAGGGTAGCTTCATTGTGGCTTCATCAACTAAATTATATTTGAACAAAACCTTATCAGCTTCTCCAGTTTGCAGCTGCCTCCTAAAGCTCATGACAGTCATGCAGGGCAAAATTTTCAGTGACAGTAATGGTAGAATACGAACAGAGCTGATGCACTGCCACTGAAAAAATGGGTGGAAGAAAAGCTTCAGTACCTGCAACAAATAAGCTGAAACGCGGTGAATTACAAGCCTTCACAAGAGGGAAGACAGGTGTTAAACTAGGGGAGAAGGCATTAATGACAAGGACACTTGTCCTTAGCACTGGCAACAACTAGCACAATAAAAAGTCCGCTTGGGAAAATAGAGCTATGAAAGCTCTCTCTTATGCTAGTAAAAATTCTCAAAGTGCATATTTCAGCATGCTCAATGCAACTTATTCCACTTAGCAGGCACAAATCTTAAGCCCCCCCCTCTTCTAAGAAGCTAGAACAAAACGCAGATTTCAAAATTACGTTTAGTAGCCTATAGTTTTATTAACACCCTACGATCCCCAGCAAAAGCAGGAGCATAAGACAATGCCAGATTATTCGCAGACTGCGAAGCTTGAGTCATCTTTCCGAGCTTGCGGTGCAAAGCGCGTCGCTGTAAACAAAGCGCGCGCATCACTCAAGGCGGCTTTGAGTAAATAAATTAAAGGGCAGTGCTCGTAATACAAACCATGAGGCACGATTTTGTCTTCAAATCTGAATAACTGCCACAGCTGACATTCGAACACAGGCGATTCGATACCAACCAGGGTGAGTTTGATGCCCAGCGAGAAGCTTTTGTTGTACCAGTAGTGCTGGATGATCATGATGGTTGGCATGGTCAGCATCTTGATGATTTGGTACGTGCCCACCGTGTTGTGACCGAGGGACAGGTTGGTTAGAACGACGAAGCCGCAGAACGACACCGCCAGTGGCAACAT
Organism: Amblyomma maculatum; assembly: GCF_055883805.1. Classification (NCBI taxonomy): domain Eukaryota; kingdom Metazoa; phylum Arthropoda; class Arachnida; order Ixodida; family Ixodidae; genus Amblyomma; species Amblyomma maculatum. The sequence goes on along the minus strand of NC_139344.1, from coordinate 370,256,416 downwards.
TTGTCTTAGTGGAAGGTGCTTCACTTGGAACACGTTGAAGGCGCGGCACACGAGCAGTCCCAAAAAAGTCATTATGAAGTGATACAAAGTCATGGTAACGTTGGGAAAGTTGACGTACACGTACACCCATTTGTTCAGGATCACAATGACGATCGAAAGGATAACGTTCCACGACAAGCATAACGCCGTGAAGCCGTTGCTGCTGCCTTGAGCGTCTTTCCCTTCTAGCGTCATGGCTCGGCTCAGGGATGCGGCGCTTCCGTAGTTCAACCATCAAAAACTAAATCCATGACTAAATCCGACTGCCTGAACCTTACAGCCATTACTCAAAACCTTCGCGCTAGCAGACAAGAACTGAAAGCGCACCGCCGCGTCGCGCCGCCTCCACGGAAAACGGAACGCAGCAGCACATGCAGCAGCAGTACTGGCAGCATGAACCAATGAGCAGAGGGGCAGAGCAGGCGCTGGCAGAGCAGATTGCAAATCGGCCAAATGCTCTGATCTACGGTGGGTACCAACCAACGACCAACCGCGCTCTCTGATCCCTGATTGCTCTGATTCTGGCCGCTTGTTCTTGCGGCAATAATTTTTTTACTTTTTATCTCATGAACGTATTTTTAATAGCAAAAAAAAAGCGCTCTGAAATCTACATAACACTTATTTTATGCTTGACCATTACGTTTTACAGTTGCGCAGCCACGCAACATCAGGTTTTCTAAATCCGTCTGCAAAACAAAAATAATAATAAAAAAGAAGGGAAACCGCGGGAGACTGAACTGCCAGTGTACCGACAAATGCTCTAAAGGCAGAAAGATTTTATGGTTTTAAATTGAAGCATTCAATCTGCGGATGCTTCGGACGTGTGATTTATGACACCGGCCTCGCTATCTTCGCGATTTGGTGTTCTTCCTTGCCATGGCAACACCGCGGGAACGAGCATTAATTGGCAAGTCGCTGGTGTTAATGCTACAAGCGCTGCAAGGACGCCAGACGACGATTGAACTACGCAATGAACTCAGTGTTTGGGGCTCCATAGAGAGCGTAGACGCGTAAGGCCTTTTTCCTTCTATTCGTTATTTGTTGCTAATTTGTCATGCAACAATTTGTCTGAACGTCGTGTATCACGTGGCGGACCCCTCTTCTTTCATGATGAAGTGGTAAGATAATTAATGAAAAGGCGCAGAAAATAAAAACAAAGTTGCTTTAAATTTGTTAAAAACACGGCAGCTCACGACCGCGATCAACTGTTTGCCTACCTAGCTTTCGAAAATGACGGCGAGAACTGCCGCCTCTTCGTCAAGAAATCGAAGCCACAGGCCAGTTGAAGCATTTTTGAGTGCAGCTAATATCATTATCTTATAATCTGTATCAAAAATTTAGAAAGTTGCGAAGATGCAAAAAATAAACCTGAACACTGCGTAAGGATAGTTTCGAGTTCTTTAAGTGGCTCATTCAAAAATAAAAAAAAAATGAAAGGAAAATATTTTTTGCTATAGTACTGAAGCCGGACAATTGTGTTTCTATATCCTTCTATTTTTTGTTTCTTCTTGCTGGGTGACATCACTGCTCGCTGACTCAGTTCAAAATTGCTGAACATCCTTGTAAACACATTTCCGAGGTCTTATACACTAAGGCCGTACATACACTAAATAAATTAGCATTGTGTGCAGAAAGCAGGAATATGAGTGCTGTAGAGGTAGTAATTGTCAATACCAAATTTATTTTTGGCCCGTGTAGAAGGTTATGCAATGCTCACAACAGCTGCCTTCATCAAGTATTGTGTATTTTAATTAAAAACCTGCTTTGCACTAATTGCTTTGTGCAATACAGAAAAACTATCTGCGGAAACTGATATGCATTGCACTCCAGTTGCTAAAGGCTTGACAAGTTTCTTTTACAACCATATTGAATTGGTTGCTCTAACTACACAAATGATTCCAGAACTTGTTTGCTTTCGAGAAAACAAATTAGTCTCAGTTAGTGATTCAATTGCAAAAAGTGGGGTGAGTAAAATAAGGGCAACATTTGGAGAAAGAAAGAGAGAAGAGTGGGTTGGGGGGAACAGGCACAAACTGATGGTACTCTAGCTTAATTTAAGAAGAGAAAATGAGCACCAATAGAGAATGGCTCATTGCAACAGCTCAGTAGATTCCGAGTGAAGCCAACCATAGCAGGAACGACAGCGAGTCTGATGAGGATATAGACCTTTTCACGGCCTTCAGAGAAAGCAGTTTTACTGGGCTGTGAGGTGGGTGCTCGTCAACTCTTTCCCGTGCTACGATCAAATGCAGCTCACAGCCCTTTACCCCTTTGTGAAAAAGTCTATACAAAGTTTACAGAGATAGGATATGATCATAGCTGGCGCAGTAAGTATGGGGTTAACAGGAGGTCACTAGGAGAGGTCTTTGCTCTGCAAGTGACTTTGTCGGGCTGCTGATGATGAAAATAACAGGGCAACTGCAGCTGCTGATCAAACGCTTTCTTTCCCCACCTGCAGGTTCATGAATATAGACCTAAAAAATGTGACCGTGGTCAGCCCTGGGGGCAAGCAAGAGGCCTACACGAAATTCTTCATACAGGGACGCCAAGTGCGGTACGTGCACATCCCAGACGACATCGACATGGTGGCTGCACTGAAGTTGCAGGCCACGCGCGTGGAACAAGAATCCGAAGCGGATGTGTCAGTGGCTGTGTTGCGGACACGTCAGCTGCGAGAGAAGATTCGGCAGAAAAAACAAGATAGGCTTCTTCAGCAAAGTGCCGAGGCTACTCAAGGACGCAAATGAAGTGCTCATTTAGCAAAGCCTCCCAGCACAGCTCGAATCGACATGTCAAGAATGCAGCTGACGAGTGCCCACACAGACAAGAGGTGGAGAATGGTACTGTTCCTAGCTTGCAGTGTGATTGTTGCTGTCGTTTGCAGAAGTGTCACACTGGCTTGTGATTTACTGAAAGTGCCAATCAATGAACCATGAACCTCGCTGTCTAACCTTCAAGACCGTGTTTATGGCATGCGAGGCTCACCCTATTCTAGGTTTGCCTGATTTGTGTCATGCTTCTTTTGGCATGCTTCGAAGATGAGAATCCAAAGTAGGTAAAAGTTTCGCTGCTCGCATACACTAGAGTCCTCTGTTAGAGGGAACGTGTGATCGTGTGGCCTCGGCACTTTGGAAAGTGCTGCTGCCAAGAACGGGCAGCGACTCGGCATGCATGGAAAGAGTATGCAGCTGTCCCTGCTGCACATGCGCGCCATGTGCCATAAGTTCGTGCGAACTGTCACAGATGCATGGCTGCCACGCAATCGCATGTTCCCTTCAAAAGTGGACTGTAATCCATTTTCCTTTAGAAGTGCTTGTGGCTTCAGTTAGTGTTCTTTCTTACAGGTTTTGTTAGTGACTATTCGAAGTCAATGGTTTTTTCATCACTCGTTGCTTGTACACTTTTGTGTGCTGCCAAAGGTGCAAGCACATGTTTCTTTCCTTTTGTTGAGGCATGAAATATGCTTATCCTCAGTTCTAGCTACAGATATTTACTCTTGTATGTGTGGCATAATTGGGTGGGCTGGTGTGCATTTTGCCCAAACGTTGGTAGCAGTGTGTTTGCCAATAAATATATCGCAAAACTTGCTACATACTTTACATCTGTGGCCTTCTATGCAGCATGAGCTTCAAAAATTTGATTTGGTAGGTAAATTTTTCCTACATCTCCTGCAGTAAAAAAAGATGATGAAAGAAGCTTCATTAAAACTTCCTGCTGGGCGAGTTGGTAGTTCATTCAGTTCAGTTGGTAGTTGTTTGCGCCAAAAAACCCCTACATCAAGATGATGAAAGAACTTTGTTGGAGGCCAAAGTGTTGTAAGTTACATCATAGTGTGAGTTAATCAGGGGTGAAAGTGCTGTAGCATGATGGTAACGTATCGTCTATTATAACTCTTGGCAGGGCAGCTCAGCTCGGACTTGACTACTGCATGAAATGACGAAACCTGGATCATATTCTGAAAATGTTCACAGGGTCCAACTAAATGTGTCTTGTTGCTTAACGTGGACATATTATTTTGCTCCACAAAATGGTAAAAACAAGCGCATCCATCTTCATATCATGTTATTTACGTAGAAGTTCCCGCAACCTTTAAATTAAGCATAGCCACCTGTTTCTGCTTAAATCATAAGTAATTTTAGCACAACCTTTGCAATATTCACTATAGGACGGCAGTTACCGGTGCAATGACAGATGCAGTTTCAGTCAAGATGACATCAAAAAGAGGCAGGTTAGCTGCCATCATATCATCATACAGATGCCATTGGGTCTGCATCTGAATGCTGTAGATCAAACAGATCAAAATAGTCATGCGTGCTAAATAATTACTAAGTAATTAGTAATGAGTAATTACTGCACTTATAGCATGTGGACTCTGACCTCAGTTTGTATTGATACATGCTGATCTTAGAGTTACTATATAGGCTTTGCCAGAGTTGCGCAAAGGTACCAAATAAGCAACCAAGTTGTGCGATGAAGCCATACGTCTTCTTTGCAGGAGCATATCAGCCAGACTGGAAATCAGTTGCGAAGGAATTACTTTGGCTATCCTAATCGAAATAAGTCATCGTCCCCACAGCTCGCAAACAGTGCGATATGCCGTACTCACGACGGATGATGCAATGCAGCCGGGATGCCCATAGGGTTGCCTTCACGGCGCTACACAGTTGCTTGGCGGCGAAAGAAAAGAAACTTGGAACTCTGGCAAAGCTTATATAGTAACTCTAGCTGATCTCTGCATGCATCGCTATCTATCCCTTTTATTAATTATCTGTGAGTGGGATGACTGCTTATGTGGAACCCATGCTCCTGTGGAATTTGGCTAAAGGTGCCTGTTACAGGTTCTGCATCGCACTTGTGATCAAGCCACACAACAAAAATTTTAAAAGCACACTTGAAAGCCAGGTGGGGCCTTGCATGGCTTCATTATTGATGTCATTTGCAAGCAATTCCTTGACGGCATCTCTGAAAGTGCTACCAGAAAAAATTTGGCTCACCGAGTATAAGAGAACCGTCCCAAAGTGCTCTAAGTTTGTTATAAAGGAGTAATTATTAATGAACATCTACTCAAGTGCAGCCATACGTGAACCCTAAACATCATCAATTTTTCTTCAATTGCAAAGTTTCTGTGGAAGCTTTGTAACTTTCCTTTATGGCTCTGTGGCTGCACATGAGTGAGTGCTAATGTGTAATTATTTGCTTATTACAGGGCACTTTTGACACCCTGCCTCATGCTTCAACTTCTGGTCACAAGCAAAAAACTGCCAGCTTTTTCTTATTAAGATGTGCTGACAGATTGAATCATTCCACACAGATAGTTGACTACAGTGCCTCTGTGGATGTGCTTGTCGGGTGCATAGCACATGATTGAATCCTGGCTACGACCACATGCATTATAACGGAGCAGTTTATTTGAGATCGTCAGGGTTGAAGAAGTAACAATATGCACACCATTTCAGTGTGTGTCAGTACTAAACAGTTTGGAATCATCTCAAATTCGAGGGTAGGCTGGGTTCTGTAGCCATGCAAGTTGCATTCTCAGAGGTCCCTACTCTATATTTGTCTGGGTAGCATGCTCATTGCCCAGCAGACAGATGTGGCAGTTTTTGAGGGCAACAAACTATGGTGAATTAAGCTTTCAGTTGAGCAACTTCTCTTTTACTTTTGATACACACACTCAGACAGCACAAATAATTGGCCCAACATTGGTACTAGGTTGGCATTGCCAGCACAATGCCGATATTGGGCCAACAGATTGTGCTGCCTGGGCAGCACATGCATCTTTCAGTGCATGAGTGAGCGTGTGTGTCACGCAGGTATCTTTATCTACAATGATCTATATATAAGCATTGCAAAGTGGACTGATCTCCACTGGATTGTACTTGACTGTGTTTCATTTCTTTCTTTTGCTGACGTGCAAGAGCCTCACCCCTGTGTCTCAGTAGTTAGGGCACTGAATTTTTTCACAGAATTGCTGCCATTAAAATGAACTCGCTGCCTGGTTGTACGAGATCGACTTCTTTGTAAAGTCAGCAACTTCTTGAAATCGGATTTCAGCCGCAGTAATAATACAAATAACTGTTAGTATCAGGGTGTCGAACCGGAACAGCAACCGAATCCGAATTTTTTCCGCCATCATGGAACTGAACCCAAACCAGAACAAATCAGCGGAACCATTTGAACCGGTTCGTGGTATGTTTTCGACCCACTTTTGCTGGCAACTTACCTTCATTATTTTTCTTTTATCGCTGCTTGTAAAGCTCTGATCTCGCATATTTCCAAAATGCCACTGCACACTCCAAACATCACAACCATATTAAAAAATCATCCCCTGCAAAAAGATGATAGCACCACTCTCTGGTGTCAGGCTAACATTTCATCCTGAAAATGGGTTGCCGCTGCACTGTGCAATAACACCGCTCATGGAGAAAGGTGCCCTATTCGAGAGCCTAGCGATTTGCTAGGCTTTCTAGATGCAATTTGGTTGACCCAGACTGATGGTGGGAAGGCCTCTTTAGGCAGCAATTTACCGGTGTGTTCTTTTCCCCCTTTGTTATTCGTTTCTTTTGTCCATAGCCTTGCTTGTTTTATTTCCCTTGACGAGTTAAATTGTACCAAGAATAAAGCTCTGATGTTCAATCATCAAGGCTAGCTGCAGTAAGGAACTGAGTTGAATCACTGCTAGGCATATTAATTCACAAGCTCTATTTAGTGTGCTACTGTTTTGGGCTGTACAACTATGATACCGAAAAAAAAAAGAATGCATTTCATCGCTTTCTCTACCACCACTGATGCGAATATCTAAGACAGTCTAGAAAGAGAGAACTGAAAGCTAGGAGTGCACTATTGAGAGAAAATGTAATAGATGGTCTATGGGTTGTGCAATGACAAGGGAGGTCAGGACAAAAAGCTTGAAAATCAGGGAGAAGGACGAGGCCAAGCGGACTGAAGGAACCTGCAACTATGCCCTTAGGAAGACAAAAAAATATGGGAGGGAATGACAGTATATTTGTGCATTCGGTGAACTGCAGCTTATGAAGCTGAAAGAAAAACCGGTAAGGCTTTGGAAGAGGGTAAATATGAAGAGGGTAAAAAATACGAAATCAAGAAAAGGGTAAATGGAGTCTTCATCCCAATTTCACTCGTGTAGGCCAGACCGCTTACAAACAACAGGGTCCCTGAAACTATCCCTGCTATTATTGTTTCTTTTTTTTTTCTGAACCCATTTGAACTGGTCCGGGCAGAGTAGAACCGGTTCAAACCAAATCCGAAAAAATACCGGGTCGAAACCTTGTAAGTATACGTGACTACAAAGGATAGGTGTCAGATGAAACACTGCAGTGGGTTCACTGTAGATGTACACAATTCAAGAACAATTCGTAAAAAGCTCCTCTTGTCATGACACCTTGGTCAATCAGACTGCACTTACTATCATGGCAATGCAGGGGGCTATAGCATGTAGTATTATACAGGTTAAAATTGTCTACACTTCATTTCAGTGCAATATGTTTTACATCAGATGTCATCAAGCACAGCGGCAGAGCATGGGGATTCATTTTTGCAGGTCTGTGTCATAAATTGACCAAAATAACCATACTTAAAAATGGTACGCGTCTCCCTTTTGTAAAAAACCACGTTGTAAAAAGGATGTGGAAAGCATGCCGCCAGCCGTTTTCTCTCTCTTCCTTCTATTTCCCTCTCCAGCAGTGCTGGCTCAAAAAGATCAGATATATATTTTTTGCTCTTTTTTTTTCTAGTTTTGCACTAATTTTTTATAATTTTTATGCGGTTACGTATGCGTTGATGGGTGGGTATGTAAATTAAACAACTACTTCTTCATGACCGCTTTGAACGAAGAGAAGCACTAGAAGCGCTTAAGGGTGGTGTCCGTTTTCGTTCTTCGGGGTACAACGTACCTCATGTAACCGATTGGAATAATTTCTCATTACCTTTTGCTGCTCTTTGATACCAATTAATAACTTCATTTATGCTTCCTTTGTTAACAATTCACCCACCCTGTCTGGACCTGTGCAGGGTTTGCAGCATTGAATGAATAAAAATAAAATAAAACGAAGCTGAGCAAAAGCAGAGTTCAGAAAAAAAAAAAAAAAATTGGTTGGCCTAATACGTGCACTCTTCAGCCCGAGGATTTTTAATTTCGGCGACGTTAATAAATTCATACGGTCGAGCTAAGGTGCCGTGGCAGCAATCGCCGCAATCCCGAGCACCGACAGCAACCAGCACGCCGAGCATTTGAGCAACGTAACGTTGCATTTTAAAATGATCGGACTTGCGGCGGCGCGAACGCGCGCGCCGTAGTCACTCAAGCCCGAACCGGCGCAAGCCGTACGAACGGGCGCTCCGCCGCTGCACAAGCCATAGCACAAGCCCCTAAATAAACTGAGGTTTAACTGAGGGGCTTTGCTGTACAAATCCGGTCGTGAAGGTGGCTACGCTCCCCGAAGGAGCGTCTGCTTCTGTGAGCTTTTAAATATGAACAGTTGCGAAAGTTGCCATACAGTACGTGAACCTAAATCATTCCAAAATCCGGTGTTTACAAATTGTTGCGACGCTCACGGCCTTCAGTGTAAACAGTGTGCTAGTTGCAAATTTTGAGATTTCTGATGAATGCGCAATAGTCTGGCAACAAACTCCCTTAAAGTATTAGTTAAATATACGGAGCATGAAAAATACATGGAAAGAGAATGAACAAACTAATTAATAGGTGCTGAAGCACAGTAGACTTTAGTTTTGATTAGCCGCTTCTAGATGGAGCCACGATCTGTTTTAAAACGAAAATTGCGAAAACTGCCCGCCATCATCGGTCACGTTTTGTAGCGGAGCGTGATTTGCCACGGCCACGATCGCTATCCGAAAGTGTTTTGTGCGATTTTGTGCGAAGAGTTCTAATTCTCTCTGACAGTTCTCGGGGCAAAGAATAGATCTCAACCGTTTAATTTGTTGTGTTCAAGGAGGACACAAAAAGCTTTATTTTATGCGCCCGACGCGGTTGCGCTTGGCAAACAAAAAAGAGACAGACGTAGTGTCAGTATATGGTAGGGGCTAACAAAAGTGGGCCTACGTATGAATAGGTGGACAGATGCTAGGGAGTGCGAGATGGTGTCAAGTGTCACCATGCTTGACTTTATTTTTGAATAGTTCTCTAACATAAATTATTCATTTTTACTGCACGTTTTTATTACCTTTTACGTTTTATAAATCTTTAATTCTAGAACTTCTATTCTTGCTACATTGCCCTGCTCTCGGCCCCCATTCTTCACCTCGCTTTTTTGCTAACATTTACATCAGATTCGTATATATGTGCTGTCTATAAGCCCTACCGCCTCAGCCGTGAGGGAGAATGACAGAGCGAAAATATATTTGTGTGGACAGAGGGACGAGGGAAGAAAAAGCACTGCCCTGTCCCCATTCTTTCTCTACCTTCATGTTCTCTATGATAAGAGGGTAAGTAAATACTCCAGTGGGGATGCGCGCCTAGCTGTATGCGTGAATTTGTCCGCAGTTATAGTATATCCGCAATTATCCGCAATACTGCTTGAGCGACCCTGGCGGCGGTACGCTGAACTGAAGCCCCCAAGCGGCATGCCATCACGTTGAGCCGGCTGGGGCAGTTGGAGAGACTTCGGAGAGCACCTGTAACTGTGCCTTGCGGCGCGACATTGGAAGTGTGCGGCGGTCGGCTCGCGCAGGGTGCAACTAGGGGAGCGCCGGAGAGGATACAGCTCCTAATCGGATTTGTACGGCGCAAAGGGCTGCTGCGTGGACTCCGAACCGGTGAGCTGACATTTTGCTCTGGCCACTGCGAGAATTACCATCCGAGTTGTTTCCTCTCATATTTGGCGAGGGAAAAATAATGTTGCGCGTCATAATAAAATCACTCGCTTTATCTCGTGCCTAGGCGAAGTAGCGGCATACGACCGCAGTTAGCGGCGCGCAACCTGTTTGCAATGGGAATTTGTTTATTCACCAGTCTTGCGCAGAGTGGTAGAAGGCAGTGCAGCTCAAACAGCTGACAAACGCCCGGGACAGTGTTTTTGCAGGTTTAGGGCAACATTTATTCTTATTTACAGGGGCGTGGCAACACACCCCCTAGTTGTTGAAACGAGCCTCTCGAAACGTCCACTTCCATGTGAAAGCATAGCTCACGTGATTTTATGATACCGATATACGCCTTCTATAGGTGGAAATGTAAGCTAATATTAGTACTCGGTATTATTTTACGGGTGGCTTTGCGGCTATATATACAACCCTTGCATATTTGAGTTCAAAAAGATGTAGATGTTTTTTTTTTTTTTTTTTTTCGTTAGTGTACTGCTAAATTCTTATTTTTCTGACGCACTTTGCAGTTGAGTCCTGCTTATTGTCTCACTTCCCTTTGGATGCACACTGGCTTCTCCGAAAATACTGTTTTCAATATTTTTTTGTATAGTGCCGCCAAAGTTTCGATATAATCAAAAACGCGCAGTGTGCACAATATCTTCCTGAATTCCCAATTTCAGCTACCCACAAACGTGTTCATGTTCGCTACATCTGAGAAACACCGGTGCATAATATAATAGCTCGCTCTTTTCCCGTTAGCCATAAAGGCTTTCACAAATGGTTAGAAGAAAGGGGCTTTCGAGAGACTAAGGAATTTCTGCCTCGAAAGCAGTAATTGCGGCCAAATGAGTTCATGCGCTGCAGCATAGATACGAACGTGGGAAATACATATATACAATGCATATATGGGAAAAGAAGTCGGCAAATGAGGGGTTTCACATTCACGAGTGGGCGGAACGAGGTTTACGAGTTGTTGCTGCCAAAAGAAAACGCTAGCGCAATGTAAGTTTCATTTCCGAAAAGGAGGACGATCTTTTCATTGGCTCTAATGGTGCGTATTTCTTTCGTCAACACGCAAAAAAAAAATATGCATAATTTAATACAAAGCTTCAAACGTGGAGGTCGCATTTAATCTTCAAAATTTTCGCTGTCCGTACGTACACGCCTTCCTCGTTTGCGCATGCATGGAAACTAACGTCATTCTACAATTGTCGATGCATGCGCCCTCTAGAACGACAAAAGGAGTTGCAGTCGCGGCGGTGCAATAAAGAACGGCGCTCATTAGTGGGTCTACTACTTAACTCATAGACAACATGATGACACGCTCGCATGCAGCTGCAGCAGCATGCGGTGCAGCTTTCACCCTTTTCCGAAGGCTGCGCGGCCTGTGCGTTTAATTTCTTCCGCGTAATTTTGGTGTCGGCGCCTTTATGCATGAGCAGCGGGCAAGTTTCCGTGATGAATGCGCGCCGCAGTTCGTGCGCGACGGACGGTGTGCGCTACGCTTGCTTGGGGCTGATATGCGTGTCATTCCGTGAACCCGTCGGGGCACATAACAGTCCTGTACTGCACGCCAGAAGAGGAAGAAAGGAAAAGCAACGGCCGGTCTCCACGGCCCATTGCTTTTCAGCGGCGCGCGCACAGCCCTGCGCTCGGTGTCTTTTCGCTTATCTGCGAAGAATTTGCGTATAGCTTGTGTATTATGTATATACGTCCACTTCGCGAAGTTTTTGCTCTTAACTATAGGAAGCGCTGCTTTTAGTGTTGTTGTTCGTAGCTTCAAAGACGACTTAATAAAAAAAAGTTTTTAGGTTTTAACGTACTTCTATGTACAGTCCGCTATTGTTATTTTTCTTTTCTTGCGGGTATGTGACTGTAACCAAGAACTAAGCTTTTACGCGACTTGTGTACAAATTACAGTTTTGCCTCATAAAATATTTCACCGACAGGCGTTCTGCCCACAGAAAGGTATAATTAATTCATCGATAGTGTTAAAAATCTGTCTTTAAAGCTTTAATTAGGAGAGTACAACGATAACGAAACATGTATAAATGTCGTAGTGCGAGTGGCAATTAGCTAACTACACCCTGCGACACTTCTCAGGGCACATCGTGCAGAAGTGGTGAACAGAACGAATCGAGGGCAAAAAACCACTTCTTCTCGCTAAGTGTTTTTGTTCTTTCGATTTAATCCAACGCATACAAAATTTCATTTTCGCTTTAAATTATTGCAGTAAAACAGTGGAGAAAAATTGTTTGACGTTGACTATCTTGGGCAGAGCGCGTTGCTAAAGCTTGCGTAAATACTACAGCCTCTATCTCTGTTCTGTTCGTGAACCTTGTTCTGTTTCCAGTGTATCACGACATGTCTGGTGAAAATATGGCGGCGTGAGTGGCGCGTCACGTCTGACAATGTCTGCCGCGCGTCGTCTGCTGCAGAGATGGCGCGGCAGGCGCGCGCCGGCACGTCGTCTGCTACGCGCGGCAGACATTGTCAGACGATGCAACTCCGCGTTTGCCGGAAACGTTACATAGTGCGACTCGCGCCCCGGCATGAAGCTGTGCGATCGACCTTCCTTAACAGAATTGTTTTGTCGTGAATCCCCTGGTTACGTGGCCCCCTATACCGACCGCTTCCTGCTGGCGCCGTTCCCGCTGCTTTTTAGCATGCGCACAGCACCGGCATTCCATATCTATATGCCGCAAGCCGCCATTGTCGCTCGAGCGACTAACAGATTATATACGTGTATTGCCATCGACGCATGTGGGATTGAGCGGATGGCTGGATATCGTACGTGTACGCTGTCTGGCCTGTTTGGAGTTAGCTCGCTTCCTGCTTGACGAGTGCAAGGTGTATGTCACTCCAATTTAAGTGTTTTTTTTTCTGTAATTTTTTTTACATGGAGTGAAAACTGTACCTGCGCAGCATTCTCATGTGAAATCCGCCGAAGTGATCGAAAGGCGTTCCAATGACATCACTGCAGCAAGCTCATGTGCACGGACAATGTTCTGGATGCAGGCCTACGTGCATCGGACAGCGTGCTGGCTAGAATTATCGACATCTGTACAATTCAAGTAGAGCGTAAAGTCATGCTTTCGTTTCGGAATGTCAGCATGATGACTAACGTTGTATGTAGGCATGAGTGATGTGGTACCTCAGCGACCAAAAAAACCATGAACGTATACGTTACATCGACCTATTAACATGACGCTAGGCCGGGATGTCTTTCTGGAGTACAGCTCAGGCTTTTGTATAGGCAAGGCTGAACATATAACTTGTAAATGAAAGCAGCTTGTGGCACCGTTATGGCGCGGTTCCTGTAGATGCAGCGGACATATGGTCACTCGGTCGTGTTTATCAATGGTGATGGGGTCAGCTAGAGGTTTTACGTCACACGCAAAAATGTGCCACAAATTGCCCGCTTCATTTATCTAGGCTCGACCACAGCGGAGCAATCGCCGCCGGACAGTGCTATGCAAAGCTTAGCCCCGCCAAATGTTTACAACGACCTCGACGTTAACCTCTGCTGATTTTTCTTACGATGCAATGTGCTGCGCGACACTTAGTAATATTCTACTAATTAATTAATTTTCATATGCCGCCTATTTAGGTAAACTCGATGCGGGCGTCTGACTTGAAACACCGCGTGCTTCATTTATTCGACACATGTTAATTAACGTAATGTATAGAGTTGATCACAACGTATTACACGTACGCTAACGTTCACGAATATGCTTGAGCGAGGTATCCGCTTGGTAACCTAACCCCAAAAAGCGATGCCCTGCAGGTATTATATCGTTCTTGCAAGGAAAAAAAGAATAATCTCTATCGAATGCTGTGAAACACGATGTTTACTCCCCTATATAGTTTATGATATGCAGCGCAGTCTGCCTTTTCTCTGACTAGTGTAAATGCGTGCTTTTTTTTTTTTTTTCGTTTTCTGCGGAAACACTATAGATGGAACTCGCTAGATAAAGGCAGAGTACGGTCAACTCAGCAGGCCGCAGTAGTTAGAGATTTTCACCGCACGCGCACTTTCCGTGACCACAAGCGGGTCGACAGCATCGCCGTTGTCTCATCGCCGTTGTCTTGTGAACGCAGCAAAGGAAGGCTCCTTTACGATTCGCCTGCTGAAGTCCCGGGCGCTTATACGCCTACCCGGAGGCCATAAAGACAGCCTTTATGATCCGTTGCCCCCGCACTGAGGCGCGGTCGCTGCAATTTCTGCACTTTTAGGGCTGACTGGGTGTCGTGTCTGGAGGCAGTTTGCGCGATCATTCGCTGCTGCGTGAACGTCTGCTGGTCCTGGATGAAGTATTTCGAAACCTCCGTGGTACACGGCGCGCGAGAGCGTGTCTAGCGTTGTACCCTATCCACCGCGGCGTGGTGATGGGTATAATAACGCATGGTCGTTACAGGAGGCTGTCAGTATTCTTGTGACACTTCAAACGCATCAATATGTGGCGGTGCCGCTGAACGACTGCGTTGTAAGGCCTCGAATTTTGTGGTAAAAGCTAACGACGTCTAGCTCAGGCGTATGTCGCGGCATGCCGAAGCTCACACCACAACTAAGTGATGTATGCGGTCGAGGGCGTTGTTTGAAACGGCAGCACAAAGAAAGGTGTACAGAGTAAGTTATCCACGATACACATGACCAATGGTTTCAGCGTCATTTTGGAACATATAGTTCTGAACAAAACGAGTGAACGTCCGTTTACTCGTAAATGCGTCTTGTTTTAACAGAGTGGCTTTCTATACATATCCCGTAGAATGTAACAGACTTATAGATACTTCCTTACTTCACGAAAAAAACAGGCTGTTGTCAGTATTCTTCTGAGACTTTACACGGAGCAATATGTGGCTGGCTAAGAAAACCTTGAAACTGCAAACAGCGAACCAGTTAGGAAAAACGCGCATAGAAATCTCAGCATGTTCCGTTCATGAAATGGGCGGAGCCAATTCACCGCAGACTTAAGCTGTATTCGAATATACCGTGTGTTTCAACGAGTATATTTCGGAAATTTTTGAAAACGAGTTCTAAATGAAAAAAAAAAAAATGCAGGAACGAACTGTCGGTGGCGGCGGACGCAATATGCCGCAAAATTATTCTAATTATCTAGCTAACTAACTAAAATTCACCATTTAACTTTGTTAATTATCGCAGCTGGGTAGTTATACCCAATGGGGAGTTCGAAGCTGTGAACAAGACGATACCATATAACTTTTTAAACGAAGAAAAACACATTTTCTTAAGAACGTGTAGCGTGAATAAATACAACCATTTTAGTTATTTATTTTTCGTGCGAAACCGAAGGCTCGGCACACATGCAACGTCCGGTGATTGCTCGAGCAGTGATTCAAGGAAAATGGCAGCCATTTCGAATTGCGTGGTTATTTTTGAGATCCATGAAATGATATGAAATGCATGACGCGCAATAGGAGAGAAGTCTGTTCGAATATGGCGCCATGGCCACGGCTTCAGACCGGACGTCGTGTCTTCCTGTGGCGCGTCCCTTGCTTGGTTTCGTTTCGGTTTCGTACGAAAAAAAAAAATAATAATAATGGCAGTTTTCCTCGCGGCGCAAGGCTTTAGAAGGCGAGTTTTTCTTCATTTCAAATACTGACGTGTTATCGTCATGTTCCCGGCTTCGATCGGGACTAATCACATAACTGCGATAATTAAATACATCTGTTGGGTTTTAGCTAATTAGCTGTATAATTAGAAGCATTTCTGTAGTAAAATTGTTCGGCCCTGAAAATATGCGTTTTCCTATTTCGAACTTACCATTTTTTTTTTTTTTAATTTTGGAAAGTGTTCACTGAAGCACCTGTATACATACAGTTGAACTTATAAAATTCCCACCCACACAATATATGTATAGAAGTTCGTGGCCGATAAATAGGTCATACATCGCGAACATTGTAAATAGTTGTGGAATTAAGATCAAGACAAAACGGACACTTAAAACAGAAAAAAAAAAAAAAAAAAGCGCAGCCGAGCGCTCTGGGAAAGGCGCGCGCACACGCACACACGCTCACGCAGGCACATCGTGACCGCGCTGCACCGGTTTTTTTTCGCCGTCTGGGGCAGCGGCCGTTTTGAGTGGCGCGACCGCGAAGGGGGAGGGAGTCGTTGCGACTAACGGTCCTCATCGTGTGCTACGTCCTCGACCGCCGCCGGCAGACTTCGTTGTTGCCGCTGCTACTTCTACTGTTGTCGCGACTCGCGAGGAGACAGTCACGACACAAGATGCGAGGTGCACCGAGTGCCCTCGTTGTCGGGGTGCCCTTGCTGCCCTTCGCGCTGACCCGAACAATGCGGTGACGGCGGCACAGATGCAAGCCCCAAGCTCGACAACCTCCTGTAATGCCCGCTACCGCGGTGGACGCTACTTTCGTTCTTTTGTTTGGAAAATGGATTTTTTTTATTTATTTGTTTATTTATTATATTATTTATTTACACAACGTAAAGGCAAGAAAGGCGTAAATGGTGATGCACCACTGCATTACTTATGCTGCTCCAATCAATTTCGGAACTATGACTATAGTTCTGAAATTATTTCAAACTAATTTAAGGAGGCAGTTACGAATGTTACCTGCAGGAGTCGTTCCCGCATCTGAGGCTCCACTGCATGCGACCTTTCCTTCTTTCTTTCTTTCGTTTTCAGCAGATTTTTTGAAAGGCTTCCCGAGCGATGCCAGCATATAAGTGCTGCTTACGCAGTCTGCCGAATAATGGATTACGAACCCGCAAAACGGATTTTCTTTAGGATGGGAGTCTTCCGTGGGCTTCTTGACATGTGGCTGAGTGAAAGGCACACGCTGTGTACACGTGTGCATGCGCTTGCGTGCGTGCATGCGTGTGTGTGTGTGCGTATGTGTGAGAGAGACAAAGAGAGCGTGCGGGTGGATAGTAGCCCAGTTGAAGCTAGATAGATCAGAAAAACACTATCTCTGCCTCCTGCTCCCTTCTATTCCACTGTGAATGAATTCGTGTCAACGACCTGCAGTACCGCTTGTGGCAAAGGCTGCGGTCGTCGGTGACCTACGCAGATGCTCGCAGATTGGAAGCCGGCCAACCACCGCTATTCTGAAGAGTTTCTTCGTCTTCACTATGTCCGTTGCAAACTGCTATACTTTATTTTCTCAGTGCTTCTTTATATTGAAGACTAGTCAAAACACTTCAAAAGATAGTTTCGCGGTAGTCATAGAAATTTTCTTGTAACTACTAGATGTGAAAGAAAATATATCGTTCTTTTTCTACAAAAAAATAAACGGAGAGCTGGAACTGAAGCATATAACTATACGAAGCTCAGAGTACATGGTATCTCACTACAATCACGACCATAACACCTGAGTTGAAAATAAAATGTAGTTTACTTTCCGAAACTGCGACGAGGTAAGTGGCAGAACCTGTTTAGCTGTCATTTGGAGCTGGGTTCGGATCAGGTGCGGAGTACAGGATGTAGAAGTATAGGCTTCACACAAATAGCTCCCAAAGCTGTGCTTATACTTCAAGTAGAAACGCACACTAGCTTTATGTATGATATACACTCTTCTCGACAGTACCCAGTGGCAGTTAGCACTGGGTTGCCTAGTATTAGTGTATGTTAAATGTTCGTGATGGGCGCACCGCAACCGCGCAGACAGGAAATCTCGTCGCGCTTTGGGTGGCGATGAAAGCGGGACACGGCGGGCCGCACCAGTGTGGAAAATTCTACGGCGTCGGTAGGCGACGAGCCTATCGCTCATTTGTTGCCCGCCGCTGGCAGCTCGGCCAAATTAGAAGAACGAAAGAACGTAGAAAGGAAGGACGTCAAAGGAAAAACTCCACCAAATGTGTAAGTGCGAGGAGAGACAGAGAGAGAGAAAGAAGACAGAAAAGAAGAGAGAAATATCCAGGTCGACGGCAAGGTGCGCGACACGGTGTAGGTAGAAGAGCTTCACCGCCGCCACGCCGCCGAGGAAAGCGTCCAAATTCCATTGGCGCGTTCCCTTTTCGCCAGAGCACTGAGCTGTGCGTAGCACGTGTGTGCGTGCGCGCGCTCCCTTGTTTTCTCTGGCTGCGTGTGTTTGTATGTGCACCAGGGGAGGGGATGGGAGGGGGGTGAGGTGCACGGTGCTCCAAGAAGAGAAAGAAAAAAAGACGCCGCTGTCACATCAGTGTCGCGCGGGAAGAGCTTCGCACCCGGCAGTACCCTTTTTCGTTCCCTCTGCTCGTCCTTTCATTCTCCCTCAATATCCCGCAACCCTGCTCGCGTGCAAGTAGCGCACACGCAAAAGTATAGTCCTACGAGGGGTTCTCAGGTAGCCTGACTAACGGTGCTTCGCAGCCAGCTTGACGAGGACTGTAGACTGCACGCAGGTGCAGCCACCGCACTGTGCCTGTCCGTTCGTTTCGGCTCAGGCCGATGTTTGTACACCTTTCCGCCAAAAGGGACAGAGAGAGAGAGAGGGGGGGGGACCTCGTAAAGAGTGCGTGTGTGCGCGCGAGAAGGAGACGGGGCCAGGTCGACGACAACCGGCGATTCACGAACGTCGGAGGGGGTGTGTTTGCATGGAACGGGGAGAACGCAGCATGAGAATTTGCTGTGTGTGGGCAGCGTTCGTTTGCGAGTGATTGAGGACTGCCGGCCTGAAGCTGCGCTGCTCGTGTGGAGTGAAGAACGCCCTGCGGAGGACGGCTCGGAAGGCTTGTCGCAGCGCGTACGCGAAAAAGTGTGCCCTCGATTTTTTTTTTTTTTTCTCGGGCGGCGCGCATTTAATTCCCCGCACTACTATTATACTCTTTAACAGCTCTCCTTCGCACCCCGTCTCCTACATACGTTGTGCTAGAATTCGTACTCGCCTTGTCTGTAGTCGGAACACCCGACTGAACATCTCCATCCAGAAATGAAAAGGCTCGAGCATTTCTTGCAACTTCACTGTATGTGATACGGATGAAGAAGTGATCACAAACGACCTCTTTGATCGATTTGATTGCCTTTGATACCGTAGAAGAAAAAAAAAAGAGAGAAAGGGAAAGTTGAGAGCACTTTTTCCTCATGATATTCTAGGCACCCAGAAGACCTTGAGAGAAATTTGCAAAGCGCCAATCATTTTATTCAGCCTAAATTAAATTTTAGGGCTTCAGAATAAATATAGAACATTTTTTGTATCGAGATTCGCGGGTGTCGTTCTACATTCGGTGTAGGCGAAGCACGTTTTGATTCTTTCTCTTTTCCACACTACCGCGCAAGCATATCACAACCTGTAGTACCGATGATCTCGCCTATTACGCTAATTACTCCAGTCTCGCCACCAGTTATTCCAACCACGCCAAAAAAGAAAAAAAAAATGAAATGCAAAGATGCGCTTCAAGCTGCAACTTTGTTGTTCACGGAAATGGCTGTTCAGGTATATTCATAATTCTTGCTCAAATGAAAGTTGGATATTTTATTTAACTTCTTTACCGTTTTTCGACACTACTCAAAACGTTATGTTTGCAATTCGTTATGAGTTATCAAATATTACATCCTGCACCGACAGTTTTTCAAGCTGGGTGTTCGCTGCAGATGAAATTTACAGCGGAAAAAAAAAAAATACAACTTTTTTTTTTTTTTATCTGCACGGTTTGCAGTCTAATATGATTCACCAGCACAGCAAAGTAAGCGTCCGCGACTCATTGCTGTTCGGAGATGGCCAATGTTCTTGTATTGCTTCGCGAGCGTGTGAATATATTAAGCGGTTAGGTCCCACGCTTTGTCGATGCCACTGCTAATTACGTTGTGGGCTCTCCGACGCAGTACAAACTAAACAAAAACGCACAGAAAAAGCACGCCACCTTCGCGGCGGGGACAACAGGAAGTGTGTGGTACGCTGGAAGAGAAAACTGCCCACAAAGAAAGCAGCAGCAGCAGCACTATCACCGAGCTGCAGGAAGCCTTCATCCATGCCGCCCGCCAGCGATCGAGTAACACTTGTTCTCGATCCTCCCCCGAAAACCGTTGTCTCGATTCAATGCGAGAGGTCTCTCTCTTTCTCTCTCTCTCTCTCTCGGCTGTCGACGAAGAAACCGGGTCACGACCCACACCTGGGCACGGTGCCCTCTCGTCTTGTTGCGCACTGCGTAACAACCTCAAGAGCCGTCCCCCGACCGCTACCCACGTACGCGCTGTTATTTTGACGGGGGCCCGTGACCGGGCGCTCTTTCCTTGAACGACGAGCACATCCGGTCCTAAACGTGTAGGCCTTCCGAACTGTCTCACTCTTTCCAGAACGTCGAGGGGGAGAGTCCGGGCGAATCCGGCAACGCTGCCCCTCTTTCATCTTGCCGTTCCTCTCTTGCGTTTTGATAGTGAAGTCTATACATGCTGTCTCAGTACTATGGCGCAATGTTGGGGGGCCTACAGCTGGCGTGAAGCCAGTCAAGACAACGAGTGTATGCAGATAGGAACCGAAACCCTCGCTCCGCCTCGCTTTTTATTGTCGATCCATGGATGATGACGTGAATCCCGTGTGCTTTGTAAGAACAGCT
Source organism: Amblyomma maculatum (assembly GCF_055883805.1). Taxonomy (NCBI): domain Eukaryota; kingdom Metazoa; phylum Arthropoda; class Arachnida; order Ixodida; family Ixodidae; genus Amblyomma; species Amblyomma maculatum. The sequence continues at coordinate 370,236,024 of NC_139344.1, read as the reverse complement.
GCAAAGGCATTTTACACCGGACATTTAATTCAAATTGGTTTAGTTGCGCAAACTTCATTATCAATTGTCAGCTACATCTTTTTCACACACACACACACACACACACACACACACACACACACACACACACACACACACACACACACACACACACACACACACACACACACATACACACACACACACACACACACACACACACACACACACACACACACACACACACACACACACACACACACACACACACACACACACACACACACACACACACACACACACTCGAAAATGCGTTTGAAATAAGCATTCGCCTGGACAGCCTCAAAAAGAGAAGCTCAGTAGTTCAGAGCGGAAATTTTATGCACAAATAATTCGGTATTGAGTGCTACTGCCATTTGGGCTCGTTGGTGCGCGTGCATATTCGGAGAACAGCTCCCGAAGCCGAACCGATCAGCGCAGAGGAGGAACGCTGTCCTGCGCACTCTGAGCAGTATTGATTATATAATGAATCCCCCGGTATACCTATTAGTAATATAATCTAGCGCTGTTCAATCCCCACATACTACGTAGCGCCATAAGTCTCGGCAAGTGGTATGAAGTGGTGGTGGTACGATTATAAACCACAGTGAGAACATCTTTAGACATTTTGTCATGTGCAACCTTTGTTGAGAATATCTTTATTTTGCATCTATTCTGTGTTCTGTAATTCATATCATTTTATCGCCCACTCCTGCCTAAGGCCTACAATTAAGGCTGGCAGTACTTTTAAATAAATAAATAAATAAATAAATAAATAAATAAATAAATAAATAAATAAATATACTGCTTGAGCGTATATATACGTCCTGATCGAAGTCGTACGTGCCCTTCACATTATATACACATCGACGTTAGACTCGCAGGAAGTACATATCCGAGACAAACATGTAAGTTCGGTGCCATGTTACTATGTTAATGAGACGCCAAAAATGGCTATCAAGACCTTATGATGCTTGCTGGTTAGCCCTTTTCGCAACGATGAGCGAATCCTTGCCTGTTATTTCAAGATAGTTTGGTTTGTGGTTTGTGGGGTTTAACGTCCCAAAGCAACTCGAGGCTATGAGAGACGCCGTAGTGGAGGACTCCGGAAATTTCCACCACCTGGGGTTCTTTAACGTGCCCTGACATCGTGCAGCACACGGGAACCTTGCCTTTCGCCTCCATCGAAAAGCGGCCGCTGCTGCCGGGATTCTATCCCGCATCCTTGAGCACAGCAGTCGAGCACTGTAACCACTGCGCCACCCCGGCGGGGGATTTCAAGATAGTCTGCAGTGCATTGCATAATGTGTTTGTGCGACGCTTTGTGCGTTTCAGACTAGCAACTCAGTCCTGAGCTCACTTTAAGCGGTCGTTCAACCTCTGAAATATGTTCGCTACATCAGCTGGCTATGCGATTCCATTCAAACGTTCTCGAGCGATCGAATGGCGGCATACAATATACCCAGTCGAGTCAAGTCGTAATTGATAGTCAGCCCCTTATTGCAACGACAAAGTAGCTCCATCGATCATGTCACGTAAGAAAGCTCACTGGCGGGAACGTAATGACGTGGCCGGGACTGGATAGAGAGGAGACGAGAGGAAGGGGGGGGGGGGGGGGGGGGGGTCAAATATACTTTTATGTGTTTTTATTTTGAAAGAGCAGCGCACGGGTCGGGTTAAGTTTCAGTCTCGTTACGGTGAGGTAACAACTCCTCGGTTGTTTGCGAGCTGCAGGTATATGACTGAAAGACGTACAGTGGTCGGTGCTTACACCATTCCTATTTGTAGGAATTGTGTTCCAAACATAGTTAACGCTTTTTAATTATCATTTGTTGCTCAACTGCTTAGTGGATTCAAAATTTGAACAACTCAGCTACAGGAACCATATCTGGTCAAGTATATATATATATATATATATATATATATATATAAGCAGATCAATTAAGGGGTGATATATATATATATATATATATATATATATATATATATATACCCCTTATATATATATATATATATATATATATATCACCCCTTTACGAGCGTACGCCTTTCGACGTACGCTCGTCGTCTTCGTCATCGTCGACAATCACCGAGCGTTGGTGTGACACTACAATATATATAATATAATAATATAATATATAATATAATATATATATTATATAATAATATATATATATATATATCGTGTGCTATGCGATGTGAGTGCACGTTAAAGAACCCCAGGTGGTCGTAGAAATTTCCGGAGTCCTTCACTACGGCGTCTCTCATAGCCTGAGTCGCTTTGGGACATTAAACCCCACAAAACCGAAACCTATATATATATATATATTTGCATTTTTTAAAGAAGGACGAATTCTAAGGGTATTTCTTAAATACGGGCTCCCACAGATATGTACACTCTAAAAAAAAAAGGTGTGATCTTAGTCTTTTTGGGGGGTAAACTGCTTGTCGCTGAGCTAACACCTTTTTGGGGTAAGGTTACGCTGTGTCTTGGAAGACTAAGTATTTATACCATTGCATGTAGTGTAACATTACGCTTCTGGTAGCATAAACTTGCACCTTCACAAGCAGTGTAACTGTATTCTACCTAGGCATAACGTTGCACCTTTCATAAAGGCCTATGTTTTAGTCTGTCGATGGCATAAGCATACCCTTGCATCAAAGGTGCAAGTTTGCACCTTGACAACGTAAGCTTATCCTGTATGTACAGGTGCAAAGTTACCATTTTAGAGTATAAATTTATATTACGACAAAGAGCGCAAAGTTTTGCACCTTTATGGTGCAAGCTTATACCACCAGGAGAAGGATAACGTTGCCCTCCAAGCAGTTTAAAGTAATGCCATATTACATAGGGTATCTAAGCATCATCTTGTGGTATATATATGCTATCCACACAAGAGTACTATTACCAATCTGCATCGCAAACTTGGTCACTGGAAGCAGGAATAAAGCTAACCAATACATTTCAAGATTTTCTGGAAGGAAAGATTATGTTGAAACATTGCAATATCTTTGTGTCGTCTGGAGTGTGACCGTGAGCAATGTTTCAGGTGAGGTAGGCTGTGTCATGTTGTATTCAAGCCGTAAGTTATGTTGCAGAGTGAACAAAAAGAATTTACAGAACAATCGGTTAAGATAACATACCATGGTGTTTATTTTACCTCATTATACACCGAAGTTGCAGCAAGGGACTGAATAATCTTCTCCGCACAGTCAGGGCAGGGATGTACCACGTATTTGACCTGCACAGAAAAGAGAACTTGTAATCAGTTACTCACGAAGAAAGTCTCACAAAACATGCTTATGGAGTAATTAATTCACATATAAAAATAACACTGCACAAAGGGCAAGTAAAAAGGAAGACAGATGGAAATAGTGCACCAGTACAGGCTTCCAAGTGTTTATATAATGAGAATTGTGAAATCACACAATATATAGATCAATGAAAATTCTCCAAATCTGAGCTTTACCTGTGCCACTAACACACACATAGACAACTAGCACATTGCAATCTCAGAAAAAATTGACAATATGCTCAATAAGACACAATATACAATGAGACATATTCTTGTTAGGAGCAGGGTCAAGCCATAGGCATCACTGATGTTGGACTACCCAGAGGGTTATTTAAAGAAATATGAATGAAAACATATTGATAAAATAGAAGCTAGCCTAATAAAGGCAAAAGATGTGATTTAAAAAACCCCTCCCTCTACACGTTCATATGTGCAGTTCTCCTTTTTTTTATCATTAGCTTTTTATGTTAAACTTTGTTTTATCACCTTCACTTTCACCTTTGTTGTTTGCTGGTTTCCACTCCAACACCCAAACATTATAGTTTGCTTTCACACCTGACCATACCAGTGGTCTTGTTTCTAGTCACTATGGTCTCACCCTCCTAGAAAACACTGTCTCTGGTCCTTCATGACATTATCTTATGTTGCCTATAGTGTTAATGTTTTCCTGAGACTACACTGTCTTTAGTCATCTGATCATCCATCACAAGTGACAACTGCAAATCTCTTCTTCTTCTTTTTTTTTTTTTTTGGGGGGGGAGGAGGGATGGGGGGAGGTTCTTTTGTTCTTGCATTCGTTGTCATTTCTCATGAATATAACGAATGAAGCTTGTTCCTGCAGAGCTTGCTCCTGCAGGGGTATGTCTAAGGCCATTCTATTGTTTCTGCCTTTAGTGCAGTTTACATTCCTGGAAAAAGGCATGAATATACCACAGAGGCTATGCCTTATAAAATGCGGGATACCACTTCTGAAAGATGGAACATTTCATGCTAAAAGAGCAATGATAGCAAGGCACATCCAAAGCACCTTCTGCACATGTGCATTACTGCAGTGATGTCACAGATGCAGAATTATGTAAAGCATGACAATAAAATGCAACTTTTACATAAGTTCATTGGTAGTTTCACACCACACATCAGCTTATGCCGATGCCAAAAACTTCTCGAGACTGCCGTTTCACTTCAAAACTACATTATCTTGCTCAGGAGGCAAAAAACAATACACTTCAATACCCCTATAATTCCTTGAACCCCCGCCGGGGTGGCGCAGTGGTTACGGCGCTCGACTACTGTTCCCAAGGACGCGGGATCGAATCCCGGCCTCGGCGGCAGCTTTTCGATGCAGGCGAAAAGCAAGGCGCCCGTGTGCTGTGCGTTGTCAGTGCACGTTAAAGAACCCCAGGTGGTCGAAATTTCCGGAGTCCTCCACTACGGCGTCTCTCATAGCCTGAGTTGCTTTGGGACGTTAAACCCCACAAACCAAACCAAACCAACCAATTCCTTGAACAAACCACAAAGCTTGAGATTCTATGTATTGCTGTCTCATGTAATGCTCGCAGCACATGCAGTAGGAATAAAACTTCTCATAAACTGCAATTTGCCAGAACTGTCAACTGCTTATCTCTTTAGATGCCTAACTAATGAAATTGTAAATGCTGACCAATATTATACAAGAATGATTATTAAAAAGTGTTTACAACAAATTTCTCGAAGATTATGTTCTTTACCTTTACAGATTGCAAATCATAAACTATGAAGAGACACCCGTGCAGTCTCTGCCGGTGGGTTGTGCAGCAATGTGGACTTTGGGTACCTGGTACAGCTTCAGGATTAGACTTAATTATCTATTCTTTTTGTTTATAAGAGGCAATATGAAAACTGCAAAATTGAAGGCTATTAATGAGTGAGCCTAGGCCTAAAACCCTCCTAATCATCTATGTGGTCTAACATAATGAGCATCAAAAATATTCCTTTAAAAGCTTTGTAAGTTGGTTTTTCCACATTACATAACTAAAAAAGGGTGTTGCTGACATTTCTTATTCAGATAATATAGACATATTTTGTGTTTTTGATGATGCAGAAGAAGCTAACATGATTCTGGCAACAATACCAAGTGCAGCAACATTTTTTACATGCAATGTGGGAAAGCAAGCCAATAGTTTTCAAATACGCCTTTCCTTGTTCAGTATTTTGAACTACATTGCTCTTTCAGAAAATTTAAGAACTGGGCTCACCTATAATATTGGGGACCCTCATTTCTGGTATATAATACTGTCCCTTAAAATTAAAATGCAAAAGTTAAGTCAATTTTGGTTGATTAGCCATTCAACCATTATCCTCTACCACAGACATGTCCACTGTGCTGCACAATCCAGTTCTAATTGTACTGCAAATTTCATTTCATTCATTCTCCCTTTATAGGCCCATAGACATGACATAAGGGGTGGGGGCATATATATATATATATATTTGTTAAATGGTAGTGGTGGAACACAAGGAAAATACGCTGAGTACAAATGGCACAAAACAATATAAAGAACACAAAAGAAACAATAAAGCTGAAAGTGCTAAAATACCGTCCATTACATATCACCTGCAGTACTTCATTTTTAGTTTCATTCTATTGTGGACATACCTAGCAACATAAGAGCATGTGAGTTGTTGAAAATTACACCCATCAGAGAACATAACCTTACTGCTGAGAACCAAGTGCAAACAATTTAAATATTAGGTTTTGAAGAAAAAAAGAAAAGAGGCATACATTAACAGCTCACTCAATAAAAAGAAGTCAACATGTTCAGATCGATTACATACTGAAAAAATTCCTCCCTTGCTAACTTGCTCAATAGCACTGAATGGTTCCAAAATCAATGTAATGCCAGGGCTATTGCTCCTCAGCATCGAAAAATATGCTCTTTGATAGACATAAAGCAACAATGAACAGACCACAATGCCACAGCTATGTCGAAAAATACATACCACACAAATCTTGCCGTAAGTAGTCGTCCAGCGCTGAAGAAAGCAGGTTGATCTTTAGAAGCAGGAGTAACAGCACTTCTATACCGTATTCCTCCTACTGGCAGGTACGCTGCAGCAAAGGTATCATTCATAACATTAGCATGATACTTGTAACTAGTACATACATAACTATAGTACAAAAAATAATGGCACCACACATGCCACAACAATGACTCAAATATTTTGACAATGAGCTTAAAAGCTACAACTCCTGTTCCTAGATATATCTGTAACAATATCTGCCACCTCTTTACAGTCGAAATAACTGCTTAAATAAACTAGAATAGCAGATTTATGACAAACTGCTAGCACAATGACAATACACATTAACTTCAATGAGGGAATGTCTCAGTACCAGTGAATTGTAGTAATGAGTATAACACAATGTCTGACAACAGAAACTACAGAAGGAAAAGAATGTGTTGTTATTGGTCAGGCATAGCCTCCTTTCTATGGGTCAGGAGGCTGAAAAGTTCAGAATGGAAATAGCTGAGTAGAAACTATAGCAAATCCCCAAATGAAAAATATTAGTGATATAAAAATTTTCCTTAGCTCGCTAACGAAAATTAGCACATTTAATCAAAATAGCTGTTTGGGCCAGTTGGTTCATACTTACACCCTAAAAGACCAGCGAAAAAAAAGAAAACAGGTACAAAGGAACACAAAACGTATTTCAGTGCCCGTCCTGTCATTTTTTGTTCCTTTGTCCCCGTAATTATTATTTTTTTTTGCGCTGGTCTTTTTATGTACCGATTACAAAAAGAAAGTCAGTCTTAAAGCAGAGAAGGGGTGACACATGGTTTGCTTCAATGCTGAAGACACCTGATCACCAGCTAACCCAGATTTTTCACTTCTTAAGTGATTTGATCGAGTCCAATATTTATTATCAGTTTTTAACATAAGTGATCAGCAAGTTAAATAACACCATTTACTCGCACACGCCCTCAAACACAATGAAACTCAATTGATAAGTCACTGTCTGGGCGTGCACCATATTGCACGGCATGAGCGAAAATGGCAACACGCAAGGAGACACACACATGGCACGCGACATAAATATTCTCCGACGAGAATCCCAAGCAGTATACATTGAGGCAGATGTCAGTGATCAGCAATATGTGCCACAAAAGTGCGCGTGTCAATTTAAACGCCCCTTTCTGGACGGAAACAATGCTTTGGACTTACCAGCACGGATAGCAGAAACCAGTTTCAAATTCTTTGAAGAAACGACAGTCTACGTTCTTGCGCAGACGAGACGAAGGACTTGAGCCTGCAGCGAAAAAAAAAAAAAAAAAGCGTGAGAAATGTCTTTCCTGCACATTGCGTCACTGCGACAGTATACATGTACACGAATCGGCTCGGTCCCACCTCTGGTCTCGACGCCATCAGCTCAAAACTGCGGGGTTAAATCGGCGTTCTGAAAGCGTGACTTTAGGATATCAAGCGCGCTGCCTTCGAACGTACAAGTTGCTGGCAAAAGAACCGTAAACTTAACCCATCACCCTGCATGCTCTCCCGCATTTATGGCAACGTTCCCGTAAAGCAGCAACAACAGACGATCAAAATCGATTGTAGGCAGCGAGCAAAAATAATGCGGCATGCAAACACGTCAATGCGTATCACCGGGACTGCGTTAGCGCTCGTCGACGCATACTTTCGACCGCGGGATATGCTTGTGAGCGTCGTAGACGACTAAAGATGCACCATTAACATCCCGCAAAAAGGTCGTGACCATCTAAAAATTTTGGGATGCGCCGCTCCTCCAGTCTGAACTGAGGGAGTGGTATGCTCAGGTTGGGATCCAAGACGTCGTGCTCAGAGGCCGTTTCACAGACAAACAAGCAGCGTCGCGGACGTAAGCAATAACAAAACATGTTCAGGCCAAGTTAAATAGCAGAGAAAAACACGTAAAACGAAATGTAAAACGTCACTTACATGCGCGGCTGAAATTTGGCGCCAAGGATCCGTTGGAACGCCACCACCGCGACGACCAGCCATCCGCCGTTTCATTCCGAAGTTCACACTTTCACGAAGTCGTTTCATAGTGAGGCATCGATGAGCGCACTCGATGAAATAATCGCTGAGAGCAACCGAACTTTTCTAAAAACACAGATGAGTACCAACGACAAAGAGCACGAACGCTGACTCGTGCGGCAATCGCCGTCGTCGTCTTCTCGGACTAGCAGAGTCGCAGGGAACGCAGGCAGGCTCAAGCAACTACGAACACGTGACGCTGCGTTGAGAATAAAAGCAACAAAACTAAAAAGCAACTGCTTCGCTTCTCGTCTCACCACCACTCCCCCCTCACCTCCCCTTTCTCCCTGTTTTGCAGCGTACACACTTGTCTGTCCGCCCTTGTTCTGAGTTCGGCCTTGCTCTCTCCACGGTCAAGCTCGCGTAGGAGTCAAAAGACGGGACGGGTGTCGGGGGGGGGGGGGGGTGAAGGGGGGAGGCACCGCTTTTTGTAAGAAGATAAGATGCTCCCAACTTTCGACGATTCCCCACCTCCTCCGGGGAAAAACGAGGGGTCCTTTTGTGGTAGCTCTTGAAAGGACATCGGACGGGAAGTAGGAACACAGCCGCACCCAGCTTGAAACCGGTTACCATCATAAAAAAAAAAAGAAGAAACAAGCGGCAAACTTTTTTTTTGCTTGAGCTGCAGGGACGAAATGGTGTAAAGTCATGCGAGAGAGACTAACGTCTTCCGTGCGGGTGATTGCGCAGGGTATATTTAAGCCATGCGGTTTCAGATAGCATAAATCCCGAAGTTACCCTCCTTTTACACTCTTTTTTTTTAGAGTGTAGTTACGCAAAGAAGGATCACCTGTAATTAGTATCAGGTCGTTTCGGTATAGTAGAGACACGCGCAGAACTGATGGTCCGGACGCTGTTCATAGCCCGTCTCAAAACAGATGCTCTTACCATCCCTCCGCCCAGAATGCTGAGTGTCTGCTACGCCTCCCCCCCCCCCCCCCCCTTCCCTTAAATTTAGCTCCTCAATAAAAAAACAACAGTCGTAAATTGACAGTCGACAAGAAACACTCGAGTCTCACTGTAATGATACAGTCAAGCATCAGAAAAAGATGCTGTGAAGGGAGGAGGACACCAGCGATGTGAAGACGGGTTTGGCTGATGAGCCTGCAGAGCACAGAAAAGGTTATTTTACTTGTAACAAAGTGACGACAAATGTACGACATCGACTACGTTTAATCGGCGAAGGGACAAAAGCAATATGCAGCCTCAACACAGCGGATAACATCGGGCGGTGCGTCGAGTGTAAGTGATTCATATTTCAGATGACAATAAGGGTGCAGTGAGGATGACGTACGCCCACGTGTGCCCATGTCGTATAATGGCTGTGATGACGACCAGGAACATGGCGAAGAGCTACGCGCTCATCTGTTCTGTGGTGCCTCGGCAACAGTGGCCACAGTTCATTGGAAGCGAAAGATACTCGTGTACTGTTTGACGTCGGTGCGCGTTAAACGTTCTGGTTCCACATACGTTGCGGTTATAAGTGGAACTTTGAAAAATATTCCACTTATAACTGGAACCTATGTGGAACCAGATTAAGAGTATGTAGCCCTTCATAGCGGCACCCAGGAACATTTGCTTCACACAGAGCCCCATGTACCATTTCTTCCTTCTTCGAGATGGTCGAAATAATCCGAAGAACTTCGCTACGGCGTCTCTTATAGCTGAAGTCAATTTCGGACATTGAACCTCACTAACCGAAGCTAACCAAACCTTATTTCTTCAGTGCTTACTTCCTCCATTTCTTCAACGCACGGTACACCGAGATGTGGCCTTTACTGCGCCTTTCATTTCCTCTTAATTTTTTTTTTTTTCTACTGTCGAAAGAGCTTTGGACAAACAGTTTCTGTATAGATTCAGCGCGCTGACGCCAGCATCGTTTGCGGCGCTGTAGTGCATGCAGACTGCGTAGTACTGCACGCACACCGCATAGCCTTGATCCGCGCCTGTCGTTTCTCTGCCTCGCCTTCGGGGCTGAGCGCGGGCGTGCTTGCGCAGTATCGGCGGCGGGCCGTCGTCCTTCGCCGGGAGTCTTTGACCCGGCTCGAGGCCCGCCAAGACGCAGATGCCGGCTCCTTCTCAGTCTCTCCACGGCTTCGTTTCGAAGCAAGCGAGTGCGATGGCTGCGTACCATTAGGGGTGTTCGTTTTCATCGAATGAGCTAAACGCATTTCTTGCTTTGAAAATAACCTGGCCTCATTGCTTGTGTCTTTAGCTTTCCATTTTCACCTCTCTCTCTCTCTCTCTCTCTCTCTCTCTCTCTCTCTCTCTCTCTCTCTCTCTCTCTCTCTCTCTTTGTCTCTGTCTCCTCGTGAAGTGCTGAACGAAAGTTTAAAAGCAAATACAGATATGCTTTCCCCTTTCTAGTTCTAGTATTGTGGACCTTTAGACGCATGGGTTGATCTATTTTGGTAACCCCCGTAGGATCAAGTTTGGAACCGGTGGTAGTGAGCGCTATAAGTGCACGGGGCCTGGTGGAGAAACTACGGGGCTGCAATGGCTCAGGTCAACTCACAAGATTCAGCATTAAACAGCACTGACCCACGAGCACTGAACGACTTCACCGTGGCACCAGATGTAGTAACCACGCGTCGTACTCTGAAGTGTTATGCAATCCATGTACCGGTTTTTATAGGTGTTTTCAGTGTCTCGCGCCGCGGAGGATAAAGACAATGAAAAAGAGGGGCATCGTTATGACACACATATGTTCAGGAATTTCTGAGAAGCGAGCAGTCAGTGAAACCAGGAAATGCGTAATGAGATTTGTTTTTGTCAAAATTCTGATGGTAATGAATGGTCAGTTAGCAGTGCAATCAGTTTTACGTGAAATATGATTGATTATAAATTAGATGAACAGAACATATACATGCCGCTAATGGGATAAGAATTCACGGTATTCGTTTGCGAAGTACTGTGCCCTGTCATCTGAGCTGTGGCGGCGGCTGTCCAAGATTCTAATTTTTAACATTGATAGTGTTCACCAGCGCCACCTTCGTCCATAGCGATGTCTTTGTGAAAATGAACACGACTAACTTCAGTATGTAATATGAAGTCTAAGATTCGACGAAATCCCGTCTGGCGAGGGAAATTTATAACGACATAACAAAAAACATACACTCGCCATAGGTTGAAAACGGTAGAAAAAATATTGATGTTTCTGCGCCCATACGGGTGCCTTAATCACGATAATCTTCCCATGCTTCGCTTAATTGTGATTAAGGCGCCCGTATGGGCATTGAAACGTCATTTTTCTTCCGTTTTCAACATTGAATTGGCGAGTGTATGTTTTTGTTGCGTTGCCAATCATATTCGCTGTATGTTCGCTGTATGATCGAACATACACGACCTCAGGGTATCAGCTGTGGCTCATAAAAAAAAAAAAAAAGTCAACGCCTTGCACAGTTCAAGCACACTTGTACTCCTAGAAACCGTGGATGTTTCGGCAGTCTTATCATGAGGTGAATAACCAGCTGTGCCGTTCAGTCCCCTGTCCTCGGTGTAAATGTAACGCTTGGGCGACATGCTGTCGACCGCAAAGGACCCACGCTGCAAGTGATCTGTCTTTACTCGTGCCGCAAGAGGCCTGTGCTGAACTGCGTGCTCAACTTATGTCCCCCCCCCCCCCCTTCCCTCCCCGCCAGGATGACTCGATTTAACGCTACGGTACTGGGATCATACCACTTATTTTACGCCGTGCGTCGAACTCTCATACGTCGGGGGCACATTTTGGGGCACATTTGCGATAGAGGCGCTTAAACGAGACACGAGATCGCAGTTTGCTCTTTCAAATCCCTCGTTGTGTGAGTTACTTATTTAGACGCCTGCTCCCGTCAAGATGGAAGAGTGCCAGACCCCAGTCTCGCTGCAAGATGAACCCGGGCCATTTTATCTTCCCTTAACCGAGGCTATATATCTCCGGATGCATCAGTGTAGAAAGTGATGGATCGCCGCGGTGCACGGCGAGAAAGATATAGGCTGCCATGCACACGCCTTGGGAACTCTCATCCAACACTTTTAACCATAAGACGAAAGTATTGCTGTCCTCTTTACTAGCGCATGTTTAGGTGTCCCAGATATTATATATATATATATATATATATATATATATATATATATATATATAGAGAGAGAGAGAGAGCCATTTGCCTGAGTCCAAGATAAACGTATGGGGATATCATTATTAATTTTTTGTTTTGTAGTTGATCTTGACCAGACGTAGTCATGTGATGATTTTAGGGATAAAAAATATGCCAAGCGGAAGGAAGAACAACGCATTTCGTATTGCTCAAGAAGGCAGCAAGGCTGGGTTCCTCCATCCTGTACCCTAATTTTTACCAGGTAGTAAAATGGCCACCACTCCATGAAATTGGTCCTGCGCGGCAGAACTGATAACTATCACCTACGTATTTACTAGTACTGTATACGGGCCAGTGCTCGAGGGAACGCAACGCTGCCGGGCATGCACGCCCGCAACGGCCAGATCTCTGGCTTCAAACAATCCCACACATGACAGGTCAGTCTTGACGGGCATCTGTCGCGCGGCCATGCATGCATCGAGCGCAAGAGCGCGTCGACATGGCGGCGCGGAAGATTCGGTTGCACGTCGCGCTCTCGACGCTTGAATGCGTCGCATAGCGGCCACCGACGGTGCTATGCGACACGAGAGCAGCGTTCCAGACCTGTCTCGCCGGGCGCTATATCGCCCTATGCGGGCCATCGCTGGCGGCGGTAGTAGACGCAGCAGTAGTGGCTGCATCGGCAACGGCTTTCGCTTCGGCGGCGGCGTAACTCAATCGCCATTGTGAGGGGGTGTTTGAGTGACGGGAGGATGCGGCGCCGGCATTTCGACGGGGCGGCAAACACGTTCACCGCCGCCGCCGCCACCTACAAGTCGTCGTTGTCGTCGGCGCCGGTGCGCTGGGGTCGGTGGCGCCTGCCATTGTCTTTCCCTTCCCGTACGCCCCGGCAAGCGAGACAGCGAGGGAGTCATCCATCCTGGCAGCTGAACCGCTGCTGCTGACGCGTTCGACGACTCTTGTCACCTGGCTGCGCGCGAGTAGTTTGAGAGAAACTGAAGCGGTGACGTAAAGGTTGTCCCGCGTTACAGGAAGAAAACGAAAGGCTATGACGGAGTATAGCCGTTGGTGCCTGGCTTCGCCACCAATTCTGGCCCCCTTTAATTCATTTAGAGTTCGACTCTTAAGCGCTCGCTCCTGCGTTTCGCGTCGTCGCCGTCGGCGTTGTCCCTTGTAACCAGCTCCGCAGCCAGGGCAGCGAGTACGACCCCCCCATCCCCCCTCTTCCTGTAAGGCGGCAACGGTGTTCTCCGGTTGCCGAAGCGCCGGCTCGCTATCAGCGGATCACGGTGCGTGCATCCCAAGTCGAAACGCAGAGCTGCGTTGTCTTCACTCGCTAGCGGCGTCATGCGGCATCAGTCAGTCGCTGCTATCTCTTCGGCGCGCAATGTTCCTATGGGCCCACGCGCTGCCTCCCGCAACCTCCCGATAACTTAATTGCTATGTTCATTTCTCTGACCACAAAGCTTCCTTCATGACAGTCAAGAACTGTTAGTGGAGTGCTTCTTGAAGGAATATGCATGAAAAATTAAAAAAAAAAGTTGTCTGTAATTGTACATACATGCCTTGCTCGAAATCTTTGCCTCAATCTACCGAAAAGGTGAAACAGCTTTCCCTTCCTATGAACCAATTTAATTAATTTAATGAGCTCCGCTCAAATTTCGCATTAGGAAGTAACGTAATCATTGGCAAATTTTTTTTACCGGCTGCTAAAATTAAGACTGTATATACCACAGTCTGACGAAGAACACGAGCGCTGGATATGTAAACCTAGACATTTCAACCTTACCGGTCCGATATGTCCGCGAATTAGAAAATCCTTCTTGATATATGGTGGCTGGGGTTGATGCAAGGCAGGGTTATATACAATTGAAAATTGGTGAGAGGTCACATTTTCCTGTACTGCATGTAGCCTGGCATGCGATGATGATGACTACGGTACGTCCACGATCGTCTTGAGTAACTGACATCGCAACGTTCCTGCTTTTTCTCCTCTACTGACGCATTGTTTCAACGACTATTTACGACGTTCCCGCCGCTGCTGGAGAGCAGATAGCCTCACCCCACGCGCTCTCATTCATCGTGCGACAGCCTCGACCGGCATGCTGGCCATGTCACGGCCGCGGCTTGGCGTCGCCGCAGCACCTGCTCGCTTTTGCAACCGGAAAAAGGATATAGGCTACGGGTATATATGTGCCACACACACACACACTCATGCACTCGCCTGACAAGCGCTTGTTTGACCCCCGTGCGGAGAGCTCGGGCGTCAACGTTCTGTGCCACCTTTTTTACGTGCCTGTATCGTCCCTGCTTTTTACTTTTGTTTTGCAGTTTTCTTTTTCTCCACCGTTGTCACTGTATACGCTTCCGCTCGAGCCAGCGTTTTCAGCGTGCGCTACACGACCTTCCCGGAAGGTCAGCAGTATGGGCTCCCCTACCGGTGTGATATTCCACCCGTCTCAGGCGCGCTAAACGATTCGTATTGCTTTTTATTATTATTATTATTATTATTATTATTATTATTATTATTATTATTGAGTCCATTTTAAGCAGGTTCTTTGCATACCCCCTCGGCTGCGTGCGACTTTGACAATCTGTGTAAACGACAGCAAGTGCGCGCCGATTGACGGGCGCAGTCACAATGAATGTATTATGTCTGTATCTTATTCTTAAGTGTAGTGCATACTGTCGTGCACTGTAATTAGATCTCAGTTCGCAGGTCGGGCCAACGTTCCGACAAGTGGACTTGTCTTCGTTTCCCGGAAGGCCAAAAGTATGGGCTGCCAGACGTAGACAAGTCCACTTGTGGAAACGTTGGCTCGACCTGCGAACTGGGGCTTCCCCCCGACTGTAGCCATTGTCTTCCCCTCGTTCTAACTGTATTCGTTAGGGGAAGTCTAAACTTTCTATATACCGTGCAGACCTATATAGATTAAACTTCCATACGATGTAATGTAGGGTGCAACATCACCGCCGCAGTGCGCGGTGTTCCTGCCGTTCGATTTTATAAGGCGCGCCATGGAACTCAATGCGAGCAGACTCGTAACTGACACGGGTATCCTCACTGGCTTGTTCAAGGACTGAATAGTAAGCGATGTTGGCGCTGAAGCGTCTTCCTCTGACTCGTACAGGTAAACGTGTTTCCTTGGATCTGTTTTTCTTTTGGCCGTCACTGCACGCCGTCCGCGCTACAGCGCTTGCGAGGCGTTCGTCGCTGTTTCTTAACCATTGCTGCAATAGAACGGTGAGCTTCTGCCATACACAGTACCCCTTCTATATACATTTATCACATGCGCTCATATTCGTACGGATATAAGCGCGAATGTATATGTACTCTCACTTCGTGCTGTTTTCGGCTTGGTTTCACTTATTCCTGCGTGCAAACGTTTCGACGGGCCGTGTTTTGCAAACGGCTCCGTCGCGTACACACGGCATTCGGCACCCTTCAGTGCACGGACATGCGAACGTGTGGTCACCGTGGGTAGTCGTCTCGTCTCATTAGTGATGCGCGACGCCCGTTGCTTGACCCTTGGCGACTGCGTGCGCGCTGCTGCTGCCCGGACGCATGGCGACAACGACTTTGCGACAGCAACGCGTGTCCTCTGTACGTGCGTGTGCGTGTGTGTGTCTGTACGTAGGGGAGGAGTATTAGCGACCGGATATTTGCGTCCGCCGAGTGTTTGCCCGATCCAGCGGAGCATTGTCTCCCAGCCAGCGAGAGGCGGGTGGATTGCGTTCATCGCGTGTACGCGCCTCGTCGTGGCGCGACGGCAGCGTCGTCGACGTCATCCGATCGACGACCGTGGCATACGTATAATATACCGTGTCGCCTGTCGGTGTATGACTACGCGCTTGCCTTCATGTCGAGGTAGCGCTGGTCTGCTGACGCGATCGACGCGAGACGATCGAGGTTCTGAAACATGCACACGGTAAACTGTATTTTGGTACTGACAGTCTTCGCTGTAGGCTCTGTTTTGTAGCGCCAGCTTTTAAAATTGAGGGCAACTCCTCCAACACAACTTGGTCCTGCCGTGATCATCGTCTCCACGAAATGATGGCCTCACAGAACAAAGTCGCTGATCTACTAAAACTCTTATGCATGACCCCGACCTTATGAAGCAACAAATCTGAAGCTGATTTTCGTTTCAGTTTATATGCTCGGCCTTTCAACCTTTTTATTCATGCACGAAAGTCATGTGACCAGGTTCACTCGAGTGCTCTCGCCCTGCGGGCCCTCTAGTGTATCTTTACGCGTGCAAAAAGCCAAGGGGTCGAGCGTCTGTAACGAGACTGCGGTGGGAAGACACAATGAGGGAGAATTATGGAAAACGTGACGGCAAGGATCAAGTAGGTTAACGGAAAGAAATTATAAGGACAATTACGATGCATTCAAATTTCGCATTGCTTTCGCGATATATTGAGGCAAGAAATTTAGATGTATGTATGTATGTATGTATGTATGTATGTATGTATGTATGTATGTATGTATGTATGTATGTATGTATGTATGTATGTATGTATGTATGTATGTATGTATGTATGTATGTATGTATGTATGTATGTATGTATGTATGTATGTATGTATGTATGTAATGTGCAGGCACTATAACACTATTCCGAACGGGCGCGTAAGAACTGCACAACACTGGGAGAAAGCACACGAGTTGATTTTTGTATTGCTTCTTTTTGCGAATGAAAAAAGTTCAGAGGACATTTACTTATTTATTTTACGCGATGACGCAAGGTTGCCTCCCATTATGGAGAAAATCCTGAGCTGCCGTGAGCGAAAAAAGTCTGGATTGGTCGAAAAGGTCTACGTCAAACGTGGCGCAGATTTGAAAAGGACATCACTCAAACGTCGTTATTACACATATAAGTACATAAATTTAACGAAGCGAGTTAGGAAGAAAATTTGGGCAAATAATCGGGAATTGAAACTCGGACCCAGAAATGCTATCGCTGGGCCAGGCAGGAATTTTTTCTTTATTACCTGCTGTGTCATAAATGCAGTACAGCCGGTTAGGAACACAGAGACGTGCCAAACATCATTCTATACATAACACTAAATCTTCTGCAGCCAATTTGTCACACAGGCTCAGCTAATCGGGCGACTCGGGCTACGTCAAACGTCCGAGAACGTCCCCACATATTTCACACTGTCAAATAAATTTTCACACGTAGAGCGAACATTTTTTACGACGTGATTGACCTGCATTTTTGTCCTCCAAAGGCTACGGAGGCTCAAAACCATTAACATGTCGTATTTATGTCACCCCAAAATGGGCCACGCAGACACGCCCGTAATGCTTGATTATAAAACGTTGCTTTATATCTATGCCGTGTCGTTCACATCATTTTGATTGTGAAACAGGAAACCGTGTTCATATTCAAGTGCTAACGGACCCTAAGCTAGCGCTGTCGCTTTATAACCTCAAAGGAACCTTAATCGAAATTTTTCGCGTTTCTTGTTTGAGTCGGTTACAGTTGTTGTCGTTGTTGTTGTTGTTGTGGCTGTAGGAAGAAGGAAAAGAAAATGCACGGACCTGCTACTGGCTCTGTAGCTGAGCCACCTCCGCTGCCTCGTGCAGACAGAAGAGAAAATAGAAAAGAAATAAAAGGAAGAAGGAGAGAAAGGCGCGCGCCGCAACAACAGCCGTCGTCCACCACCGAATCGGTGGCGGGTGCAATGACGGCCTACAACAGATAAAAATTCTGCGGCAGGCTAGCCCCCGCCGCAAGCGGCGGTGACCCACCTGTCCCAGCCAGGGGAGTACTAGCCCCAGCCCCGTAGGACCAGGAACCCGCCAGTCTGGAGCCCGTTACAGTTTATAAGCGCAATGTCATCTGATCTTCTATCTAATATAAGCAGGAAGTGACGATGCAGATCAGTTATCGCGTATGACTCGAATTTCTGAAATTGTTGGGCACCGATACCAAGTATTTATGCGTCACTCGCCCCTCCCCCAAGTCGAGAGCGTCTCCTATAACGTCCTTCGATTGTGTCTTCCTCGGGCTTTGTGAGTTTTTTATCGGCGAGTAATCGCGGGCTCTTGCAATCACTCCCGAGCACTCTTAGAGAGCCCTGTGTGGTCGCATAAGAGCCGTGCCTGCAGAGATATGGCAACACATGCCCTGAGAGATAAGCGGAATACCTCGCATACAGCTTCGTTTCCCGCGGTCACTCGGAGGACAGGTATACGGGGCAATGCCTGCACGTTGTTCATGTAGCTGGAGACGCAACAAGAGCAGGTTTATTAGATGCAGCGAAGAGAACTATACTGCGAGGTCGATGAGACACCTGATTTAAGTGAAGGCTATATAATAGCACGCTTTCGGTTTTTCATGAGCTGATGCGTGTTACCCTTAACTGGATGGTATGCTACTGCTTTGCTTGTATAACTATACACTTATTTAATGATATACGTTGGTTAATATACTGTTGGGTTTCGAAGAAGCGAGGAAATTTATTTGGACACTCGTGAGTTTCGTAAGCTTTGCTGCCGCGGCTACGATACAGGGCGCCCATAACAATGCAACACGCTCAGGGAATTCCCGAAAGACGTCTCGAATTACGCGTTTCAAAAAAAAAAAAAAAGTTATCGTGACGTGACGCACACGTTTTCAGTAACATTTTGACATCCAGCGGTCGCAAGCAATCATATCGTGTACGAGTAGTTCGCACCGGCTTTGCACGTTCTACCAAATCACGGGCCGTTCTGTTCTAATGCGAAAGAATTCCTTGGCTCTTGGGTGGCGTGGACAGAACATGTGGACAAGATGTGCGAACGCGAGATGTGTGCCTGAGATAACGGCGGTAAGAACAACAGTAACTATAACGAACCGGGCAATTAACAAGATAATTAATGATAATGAGCTAAGTTATAGTAACGCAACGTTCAGATAAGTAGTTAGAGTTATGATAATCATGATCAGATAAAATAAGTAGATAAGACAACGTGTCTCGATGGGAATTCAAGTCATCTTTAACGGTACTCACATATGGCGTCATCAGGTTAGATTATACTAACTGATAAGATAGTGTTACTGGTAGTGATGTGATAGTCAGATAATACTGATAACGTAACTCAAAGGGAATTTAAGTCTACATAAATGGCAATCATGACGTCATCAGATTAGACAGATACTGATAAGACAGTGGCAGTTCATAATAGTGAAAACGATAGCTATTGATAAGTGTTTTAATGGCAATGATGACGTCATCAACTGATCACGTGAGATGAACGTGTCTAGACAAGAAATTGTCAACGAGTTGATGACGTCATAGCTACAAGCTACAAGAAAAAAACCCCGTCTAGATAAGGAGTTGGCGTTGGAAATGTAACGAAACGCAGAACGCTCATAACGGACACGGAGCTCGCAATGCTTTCGCATTTCCTCACCTAAGGAGACTTAACTGCACTGCACAACTGTGATTTTTGAGAAGTAAGGCAAAAAAATAAGGAGGAGGCGGAAAGGAGGGCGTAAAAGGGCTGTTACGCTTATCTTGAAGGCAGTGTCGACAGACATGCCCGTTCTAGCTGTGCGTCTATATGAAGCCCCTTGTTCCTTTTTACTGCGTCTGTGAGTGGAGATGGGACCGACAAGCTCTCACGCTGCCCTATACTACACTAGACACCGTAACCGTACTAGAAATTGTGGCGAAGTCTCTACACCCGGTCGTGAAAAGCAAATGTTTAGTCAAGTCGAGACCTGTTTTTCTTTTATTGTATCGCGAAGGCTCATTGGTCATAGCGCTCGGATACTGAGCTGGTAAACTCGGGCTGCAATCGCGGACGCGGCAGCGCGCCCCTGTCCTGTCCAATTCCAGCACAAGTTTAAGAATACCATGCGGCATAAATTATTCTAGAGCACTTAATTACTATGTCGTCCCTCATAGATAGCACTTGTGTTGCTTCGAGACGTTAACCCCCACAGTTATTATCCTTTTTCAGTATTCGTGTTTCTTGGTGTGAGTAACATGTGCGAGCGTAACGTCACTCCACGTACCTACTAAATGAGAACTATAGCTCAGGAATCGCTAAAAAAAAACGGGCTGGTTTTCTCATGACATGAAAACGCGAAGAAAAAAAAATAATAAAGGGAGGATTTTTTTCTTGTTCGCAGTGGCCAAGGGATTGCATCTTCGCAGTTCGTGCCCACCATAAGCATCTTAAATTTGGCCCGCTGCGCTTTGGATTCCCCTTGTTTCGTAATCCGAACAAACCCTTTGCACCGGTTCGTGAGCATGAAGACATCCCCAAAGGCGGTGGCGAAGAGCACCGAGGCTCTATAGCGGCAACGTGGAATCTGCACCGTTCTCCTTCTTTACTGTGCGATTTACTTATGAAGCGCTCTGTGACACGGGCTGGTATAGATTTTTCTTTTTTTTTTTTTGCATGTATTCATGCTGCTAAATACGAAAGTGCAAAATATTAAAGGAAGGGAGACCACAACCGCGTCTCTTGCTCTGCAGACTGAGAACACCAAGGCTTAAATGTCATTCCAACGGGCCCTGAAAAACTGCGCAGGTACGGATACATTTTCATAGCGCCGCAGGTTTAAAGAGTTATAAGAACGACAGTGGCTGCGAGATATGGAAGTTTCTTCTTGGAACGAGTTGCAGAAATGTGGCATCAAGTACTGCAACAGCGCCAGAAGGCCGCGAAAGTCTCCGTGTCCTTAGGCGGAAAATGGCTGTATGTCTTCGTCAGCAGCGGAGTGCACCTTTGGCGCGGTCTTTTTGACGGCGTTGCACCTGCTTGCACCCCCCCCCCCTCCCTCTCCACCTGCGAGACGTATAGTCACGGACAAAGAATGTTCTTTCCGTGGCCGCTTGATTGATGCTTCCGCGTCGATGTGTGATCTCTCTGAGCGAAAGGCGCCAACGCTGTGGATGCGACCGGATTGTATACGTTTACGTGCACAATCTAAGCGCCGACATATTTCACTGGGGCAACTGTTTGAAGCCGGTCTGGTGGTGTGTGAACGAATGATCAAGGGGCCGTAAACCAGGAAGAAGGTTTTCCTCGATGTACCGCGAAATAGTAGTTGCGTCGTTTTATTGATTAACTTTTACATACTTTCTAGTGCAGCCAGGTTCCGGGTTTCGGCGTTCCGAAAGGGCTCTCTGGAGTCGCCGGGTCAATTTCGACTGCCGTGGATTTTTAAAGTGCAGTGAGATCGCTCTATAGCCGCCGTGACAAAACAAAATGGACTGGTGTGTGAGTGTGCGTGTGTTAGTTGGTTGGTTGGCTGGTTTGTGGGGCTCAACGTCCCGAAGCGACTCAGTGCTAAGGCTGTAAGAGACGCCGTAGTGGAGAATTCCGGAAATTTCGATCACCTGGGGTTCTTTAACGCGCACTGACATCGCACAGCACACGGGCGCCTTGCTTTTCGCCTCCACCGAAAAGCGTCCGCCGAGGCCGGGATTCGATTCTCCACTCCCTCCGCGCGGTGTGTGTGTGTGTGTGTGTGTGTGTGTGTGTGTGTGTGTGTGTGTGTGTGTGTGTGTGTGTGTGTGTGTGTGTGTGTGTGTGTGTGTGTGTGTGTGTGTGTGTGTGTGTGTGTGTGTGTGTGTGTGTGTGTGTGTGTGTGTGTGTGTGTGTGTGTGTGTGTGTGTGTGTGTGTGTGTGTGTGTGTGTGTGTGTGTGTGTGTGTGTTCACCAGCCGAATGCGCCACTACTCAACATGATGTTCATAGAAGCACGCTGTCGATCGTCGCTTGGTGCAAGTCGATATCACAAGACAATCTGCGCATGCGCCGTGGGGTGTCTCTTTATAAACACTCGTCTCGGTCGGAGGGACCTCTTCTGACAGCGCAAACGGGAAAGCGCGTCCGCGCTGGTTTCTCCGCAACCGAAAGGAAAGAGACGCGTATAGGACGTTTCAGTGTTTGCTTTCAGGTATAGGCAGCTTTCTCTAGAACCTGCAAAAAAGAAAGAAAGAAAGAAAGAAAGAAAGAAGGGAATCTGCGTGGAGGTTCGAAAGAGCAGAATAAACAAAAAGCTCTGCGGCGCCTTCCCGGACAGGCATTACGTCTGCCGATATATTTCCGCCGGGCGTGCTTTTATCTGAGTGTGCCAGGTCTCGGTATCTCTGCTGGTTGTCGTCGGCACTCACTCGCTCCGAATCGAGGTCAGCGCGTCACTTCCACGCGCCACAGATCGGCGGGGCGTGGAAGGAAGGCTTGTCGCACTCGATCGAGGCTCTCATTTCAAGTTTAAATTTCGTTCCCATTATAGGGTCGCCCGCACCCCCTTCGCTGCTCTTTTTTATATACATCTTTTCTCAGCTGACTTCAAGCTACGGCGGCGATCTCTCTTGCGTGGCGCTCCAGCGTATCTGTAGGCACGCGGTGGATGTACATGCTCGTGGAGTCGTTTCATCGATACGGTCTGATCGTGTTCGCTGTCAAGCGTTGAGAAATATGAAGGCGAGGCGCCGCGCTGTACCGTGGGATCATACGCGTAAGTCGTCGTTTCCCGTGGCGCTGCCATTTCTTATTACGTTTGTATTCTCTTGGTGGTATTTCTTTCTCTTTACTCCCCGCCCGGTTTTATAATTTGATTTTTTCTACGGCATGTGCGACTGTCTTAATCGAGCGGTATTTGAGCAAAGCCCACATTCATATTACGATAATTCGAATAGTGTCGAAATTTTGTTCGAACTATGCACAGTTCGAACCGAAAGGAGCTCTATATCGGACAGGCACTTGGTACCGGCAGGACCAAAATGCCGGTTCGGATAAAGCGGAAGTTCGAATTAAGCGAGTTCAAACACGTTCCACGGCATATGCTAATTCACGAGTTATTTCGGGAACCTGTTTTTCGCCGATCTCTTAAAATTTTGCATAGGTACATGCGTTTGCGGTTGGGGGCATGCGGGGGAATATGAATCGTCTAGTTGGGGTCCTTGAGATAGTCATTTGCGATGACATGCTCTGTCTTCATTCGGCCGCATCAGGCGACCTTCGACACTCGCTGATTCCTCTGTGATCGTTTCGGCAACAAAGGTTTTTTTCCCGTTTTCTAGAGGCAAGCAACTCTCAGTCAGCGCAAATTCAATACCTATATAATCACATTCCTTTTTCTTCTCAAGGTGGCCCCTTTTCTATTTTGTTTTGTTGTTTTAACGCACCGGATATAGTGAAAATACTGCAAGGCCTGTGCACTGGTGGCTCTGTTTCGTCAAGGGAACCTGGACTGCATCATTTTGCTCTAGAAACGTGCTCAACGATTTCTTCGGCTTTGAATACGCGCTTTATCACCATTTGCATTGCATATGAAAGGAAATGGAATAATAATGTCAGTTGTAATTGCAAGTCTAAATC
The DNA here is from genome assembly GCF_055883805.1 of Amblyomma maculatum. Lineage (NCBI taxonomy): Eukaryota > Metazoa > Arthropoda > Arachnida > Ixodida > Ixodidae > Amblyomma > Amblyomma maculatum. Next base: position 370,212,253 of record NC_139344.1, on the reverse strand, counting down.
GATCGCTGAACGGGATTTACCCTTGCCTATTCTGTGGCCGCAACGAGTGACCGTTCTATTGCTCTACCAAACGTTATAGGCCCGGTTGTATGATTTATAAGGCGGACCACGTCAGAGGGGGGGGGGACGATTTGGTGTACATAACGGATTTATTTTTCTTTCTTTTGGGAAAGAAAAATAACTGCCCCGTCCAGTTCCACGGAAAGATTCTCGTTCATGTTGAAAGGGGAGGGGGTGGAAGGGAGGGGAAGTGCGGATGGGGATATGTGCACAATCTCACCGACAAAGTGACAGAACGTACGACTGAGGAATTGGAACTGAGCCATTGTTTGTGTTCGCGATTGTTGGCATAGAGCTCGAATCTGGCGCTGGCGTTTGCTGTCACGTGATCACACGCGCAGAGTGATAGTCGGACACAGCTCCAAGATTTCCTCTCAAGCAAGTAATCTTCGGCCCACTAACTTCCTTGATTGCGCATACATAAGCAGATATGATGATACTAGCAGAAAAAAAAAGGGGGGGGGGGGCGAAATCAAAACGAAAATGCGCTGTGCACATGTTTGCCAGCCACACTGTCCCGTCAGCACTTTGTGTGTGAGTATCGCGTGATTGCATTTGACTCTGCCGAGTCCTTATCGTTATGCTGCGAAATAAAGACAAAAGAAACGTAAAATGTCGTATGGTCGGCGGCAGCGCGTAGGCGTGTACAGGCGGTTGCAATGGGTATAGCTCGACATCCGCCGGTCACGCGTACGGGATGTGCTGCTACAAAAGCACAGGGGTTGCAGCGCGGCAATATGTGACACCATCTCTGACGTGCACGCCTTTGGCAGTGTCGCGTTACGAAAATACACATAGGCACGTGAGTGCATGCGTTTGGCTGTCGTTTTCGTTGTGTTCTTAGCACTGTTAGTCACATCGCTCCTATATAATCTTGCTAGTTTGGTTTATGAGGCCTAGCGTCCCAAAGAGACTCAGGACATGAGACGCACTAGTGGAGGGCTCCAGAAATTTCCATCAACTGGGGTTCTTTAATGTGCACTGACATCGCACAGCACACGGGCACCTTGATTTTCGCCTCCATCGAAAAGCGGTTGCCGATGTCGGGATTCGATGCCGCGTCCTTGGGCACAGCTGCCGAGCGCCCTAACCAATGCACTACCGTGGCGAGGCTAATAGTCAAGAATTATGCACAAAGCTCTTTTTCCAGCGGTCAGAGAAAAATTGCTGGCCAATCAGAGAAAGAGAATGACATATAGGCTAGCTTTCCAACGGCATATAAGGTCAAACATACATCATTCCAACTATATAAATGACCCGAAAGCGTGTTCTCACGCACAGCGGGCACCGAAGGAGGCGCACGTGTGACGCGCAACGCCTGGAATCTCTACCACCGCATTTCTCACATTCTCTTGTTATCTTTATTTATTCATTGAATCGCTCACTCATACCGCTGCCCTCATTTCCACGCGAGCTTTATAGCAGCGGTACCGTTTCCACGACAGCGGGTTCTTCGCTGCGTGCTCCTGCGGAGCATATCTTTGCGTTCTGTCTACGCGCTGACGCACCCTATAAGCGTTGAAAGTAAGGCCACATAATCTGCACACGCCCCCGCCGTTATTGCTCAATACGTCAATGCAGCGCGCTCTCCTGGAGTCCTATTCTCGGCACACATGGCCGACGTTCGGCGCCATTTTGTTTTCTCTGATTGGTTCTCAGAACATTCACGTGTTTCAGAATACGTAACCTGATTGTGTGCTTACGTTACCTGGCACCGTCCTATTGTGACGTACGCGTGACGTGTGCAGTATACTGCACACGTCACGCGTACGTCACAATTTCAACAAAATGGCGCATTGTCGAGAATTGGGCCCCTGGAAAGCTCGTTCAGTACCGGAACAACCCGAAGATGCGTCTCATATGCATTGCTGGTGCACCAGGCGTATACAGTTTTTGGCAAGCTTCCGCAATACACTTTTATTTAAGTACTTTTCATGGGCTTTTGTATGTGATTTTCGCGCATTTATATTAATTTTTGCCTTAATATTTAATACCCGCATATTTTTTCGTGCTACACAATGTGAAGTAAACAGCCAGTCGCTGCCATCAAGACTCGCACACATCTCATCACCGCGACAAACAACGTGATCAACCTCGATGGACAAGTTGAAAGAAACAGCTTCGCTGCTAGTCGTTCCGTTACTCCATTTGTACCTGTCCGAACCCGCCGTCTCAGTGCAGTTCGTCCTCAGTGCGCAATACGTGACTTACAGCGCCACTGAAGCTGACACATATCGCTTCATGCAGATAATGGGTGTGTATACGTTGACGCCTTTACGTCCCAGAACGTCACTTGGGATATGAGGGGCAACGTACTGAATAGGTCCGGATCAATTTAGACTACCTGTGGTTTTATAACGTGCACTGATGTTCGCGCAGTACACGGGCATTTTCTCATGCCGCCATGGCCGTGGTTCGATCCCACGACCTTGGGAGCTGGGCAAAGTATAATGACGGAATATACTGACTTCATGTAATGAACATAGAAGAATGACACCCTTCTCCTTTGTCTCTCTTGGGCGCCATTTGAAGCTTACACAACCACTACGAAACTAATTACAATTCACGACGGACTTTAGCGGCTAAAGTAGTGAAAGGCGAAAGACTGAGTGCCGCATTAGTTATGCTACGCAACTGACACTAATTAGTAAATAATTAAATATACATTGGACAATTAATTAGACACGAAGTGGTAATTGATAATTACTTATTAGTTAATTAAATAATGAATTACTTGATTAATGATGAATTTATTAGCAAATGATCATTGATTGACATATGGCCATATAAGGCACACATTCGCGCATACTGTGGTGGTGCTCTGATTGGTCGTGACCTCTATGACGTCATCCCGCCTCAGCCAACTAGAGCCGCTGCAAAAGGGGACACATTTTATCCACGACAGCATGAGCCATTAAAGGCTTCCGCTTTAATAAATGTGTCACTGATAAGTTCCTGCTTTCTTCAACTTCCGTCTATACTACATGCGGACGGGACGGGACGACAGCGCGAAACCGGGAGAACTACAGGCGGTGCCGTAAAATAAATAAATAAACTTCGCAGTCTCATTCAATCTCGATGAGTCCGCCAGCTCCGGAATCCATTTCGTCCAGGCGAATCGCCAGCGATGATGATCGTCAGGAATGACGATGGTTATCTGTAGTAATTATGATGCTTCAGTATGCGCCGTTGCTTGATGGGGTTTTAAACGTGCATCGGCGCGATCACGAATTCGTCTTATTTAGTCCGTCAACGTAATTACTGTACTTAGCGACCCAGAAATCGTATTTTTAGATGAAGATAAGATTTATCTTTACGGAGAGCCCAGCTACAATCGCGAGATGCACTTCTGTCCATTTATTATGAGTGGTTGAAATGCGGACACTTTCCTGGACTTTCTGCTCGAAAACTGCGGGACAAGAAGCCTCGCTGAGAGGGCCCTTGAATGCATATATATAAAAAAGAGAGCGGTCCGAATAAGGCGCGCAACCGGGGACACCCTACATCCCGGGAAGCCAACAGGTTCGTCGAGCTTCGCTATAAGCAACCGCAGGAGCAGCAGCAGCAGCTACTCTATAGCATCTCGAAGCCGTCTTCCACATACTCCTGAGGGTGTATATATGGCCTCTGCTTTCTTGCCGTTTTCGTTCTCCGAAGGTCGACGCCAAAACCAGCAGCAGGGGGAAGAGGGGGGGGGGGGGGGGGGGAGCTTGCAGTCTCCATACGTAGTCTTTGCCGACCTGACCTCCTCTGTTCACGCACATACGCGCGTACGCAGCCGCCGAGGTCACAAGGCACTGGCGACGATGCCACTGTTATGCAGACCGCGTTTACTGCCGTAACGCATCGCGTTCAATCGCCGACCTGTCTGGGCGTTGATCTGCTCATGCCTGCCCTGTAGAGGGAACGGATCGGGCGCGCGGTGGGAGCGCGGTAGAACACCCGGCCGGCTTTCAGGCCCTCTTCTCCCTTTTATTATCTGCCGGCGTGGCATTTGAAGACGTGCCCTGATGCCGGGTGCGTCGGGCCCATCTCGGCCCGACATCGGCGCGTCGCGTCAAGGCTACCGGCCTGCTTGTCGCCGGAATCTGTCGAGCTACTCCCAGCGCTGTGCTGTGGCGGTTTGTGTGTGCGTATATAACATCCACTGCCTCGGTATTTGGCCCTCCAGGTGCCCCACATTTCCGCGCCGATCGAGCGTTGATCGACTCTGGGCAGGATGCGAAGTGCCTTTTTTCTCCCTATTTAGAGCACACAGGCGTGGATATAGCGCTGCTTGTTTTGCTTTCCTCGTTTTCTTAAACCGAGAATCTATAGCCTTTGTGAATGTTTACTTTGCGCCTCTGTTCGTCGCTCAACGATCTGATTGCGCTAACACCATATTCTCATTCGACATAGCCGCAGCGAAAAAACACAATCACAGAAGGAAGACACGTACACAAGGACCTTCGTCTTCCTTCTGTGATTGTGTTTTTTCGCTGCGGCTATGTCGAATGTAAGCTACCAACTCGCCCAAAAGCTTGTTTTACTGAACCATATACTCACGCATTGCGTTTGCAAGTTAACGCGCACATGGCCTATGTTCTTTGTCTTGTGCGCTTCGGTTTGGTTTGTAAGATTTAACGTCCCAAAGCGACTAAGACTATGACAGACGCCGTAGTGGAGGACTCCGGAAATTTCGACCACCTGGGGTTCTTTAATGTGCACTGACATCGTACAGCACACGGACGCCACTCCGTTTCGCCTCCATCGAAACGCAGCCGCCGAGGCCGGGTTCGAACCCGGGTACTCCGCCACAGTGGTCGGGCGTCTTACCAATGCACCACCCCGGCGGGGCCCTTGTGCGCTTCACTGAAGAAGGAAACAATATGGCGTGAACAAAGACGAACGCGGAAACAGACGGCTCAGGACAATCCGTATTCGTCTTTATCCGCGCTATAACTGTGTAGTCTCAAGTATGTTGAACTATAACTCAAATGAGTGATTTCCTTATAAATATTCGTTGTGCTCTTCGATGAGGTGTAGCGTGGCACTTGCTCAAGTATGAGAACAAAGTGGATGATGCTTTGACGAGGACTCGTAATTGGGCGCCGACGCCTCCAGACGTTCTCCCATCTGCCTGTACATTAGCTAAGAGGTGAATTCATTCTTACGTCAGACGGACAACCATACAGAAGGAAATTGGGACAACTGCGTTCTCTGCTCCCCACCGCTGTGGCTCGCTGGACTGCTGATGTCAAGGACGCGGGTTCGATCCCGGCCGCGGCAGAGACTTTTCTAAGGAGGCGAGGAGCAAGGCGCCTGTGTATTTTTGCGATGTAGATGCACAATAAAGAACTTCAAGTGGTCGAAAATTCCGAAGCCAGAGTCGCTAGGTCGTTAAACCCTATAACCCAAACCAAACCATTTGCGTGCTCCGTGGTTAAGGTTGCGTTCGTGCATGGGTAAAAAGCAGGTACATACACAACAGCAATAGCTAACCAGTTCACGTGTAAAGCGTAACGTATCGTTACAATGTCTCGATACATATCGGACGGACGAGTTGAAAACACTGACACCAACAAGAATAACAACGTCGGGCGAGGGAACCGACTGTGGAGAGGCCGGACGCCGCGTTAAAATTGGGCCATTTCGTCGTCTACACCGTTCGGACGTTCCGTCTGTTCCGTCCCCAAACGCTGCGGGCCGGGCCAAACGCTGCGGCAACGAAACATACGCCCGTGTTGTCTCGATGCGACAGCCTTATTGCGTATACACTCGAATCGGCTATCCCCCCCCCCCCCCCCCCCTCTAGACTTCTCCTTTGCTTCTCAACTGCGATTACTTCTTAGTACTTACTTCCTTGCTTCCAGAGAGCTCGTTTGACCCAGATTTGTATCGGGTTGCCTGTGGCACGCGTGCAGCGCTATAACGTCGGCTGCCGCTGAACTTAAGAACAAACGTACATACACGCACGCACTCGTTAAAAAGCAACACGCCTTAAGGTGTGCCGGCCGGCAGCTTTTCGCCGCAGTTAGCCGCTTGCAGTCACGACACACTGCTCATAACAAAAAGGAAAAAAAGAAAAATCACACACGTGCGACACTGACTGTCGCCGACTTCATTGCGCTCATTCAGTAAGCTTTTCTTTCGCTTCTTATCTATATTTTATTTTTTCTCCGTCGACGCCTGTCTCGGCGTCCTTCAAAGGTCGAACGCGGCCGCGCACGTACTACGTCATTACTTCCAAGCCATTAGCTGGATTCGTGGCGATTAGGGGCTTATGCCATTGCACGCGCCCTAATGAGCACTCAATTCGGCCGCCAATTTACATATACTGTCACAGGTGGGTGAGGTGCTGCGCGACAGACGTGGATGGGTCCATCGTCGTTTGCCATTAAAGTGCAAGTGGAGCGATTGCAAGCAAGCATGCGTATCGTTTCCGGTCGCTCTGCGCCATTCACTCTTTTTTGAACCCGCACTGCTTGCATGCGTACGCGTTAGCTCGTCACGCGGACGTTACGTAAACGGCTCCTCCGCGAAGCAACCGCTGGTTGTGTTTTTCGTTTTATATAATATCAGCTTTTGTACACAGGGACATCCCACTGACCACCCTTGAGATAAATCGACGTTTGCTATTATAGCAGGCTGTACGCCCTTTGATGGTAGGCTAGAGCAGTTCGGCAAGTCGTTTGCCCGCATCCATTAGCATTGCGCCAGTCACATATGATGGTAAACGAGTTCACTGATTCTTGGGGCGTTCGGGTTTGTACGAGGTAACGTTGGTCAACGTCCGTAATTACTATCACCGCCGCAAGAACAGCTCTTATAGCTGGTGGCGTGATGTCTCTATATATGTCGAGTTCGTTGCTTTCCGTGTTCTCATCTGCGTGCAGAAGCGCATCTCTTCTCACGATCCCCAGCCACTCAGTGAACCACGTTCCAATGGTACTGGTGTTTCAGTTGTCGCTACAAAATAAGCGCGCGTATATACAGTTCGAACGTGTTGTACAGCTCTGACGTGTGTGACTGCGTGCGCGTGAGTAACGTCAGCACACTTGTCTAGAGCGCCTTACAGTTGCGGTGCATGAGGAAAGAAGGGGTAATTTAAGGATGTTATTCGACCCCCACACAACACTTCTGCTCTACCGAGTCTCAAGGGTAACCATGTATGGACATGCGAGCGTGTATCATGCGTAACGACAGTGCCTTTAACACCGCGGCTGTGGTTTACTTCGATTTGATCGTTTTTTTTTTTTTTTTTTTTCTCCGCACCAAGCTGCTTCAGGGCTCCAGACAACTAAGCTTGGCTAAGGCTGTACGTCCTTGAGTGCTGAAGCCGGGAAATTTTAAAAGCTGCTTTAGGACGATTGCCTTTTTTTTTTTTTTTTTTGCCAGGGGGATTCATCATGAAACATTACATCAATATTGACAACGTTTAGCCGCAAGTGACAGGGATGGCGAAAAATGCTTGAAAGATAGAAGTGCATGAAGCTTTGTTCGGTACGCGTCCTTGTTCACCCTTATCGACTTTAGCATGTGAGAAAACGGACCTTCGAAGGCCCGAATATTTTAAAGGATAGAGCTAAGTGTTAAGCGTCATAAAATAAAGCCGTATGCGGCGCTGCTATCGCCGGACTCTGGCTTAATGATACAATAATGAAGCTACGAAAGCTCGTCCGGTTCGTAAATACCCCCAGGTTTTCCCGATGGGAGCACTAATAGCACTGATTGCCCGTTTTAAAATTAGCCGCACTTCAACCGCTCCCACCGCGTGGTGGGAAAGTTCGGACGCACAACACAGCTGATAAGTGCGCACAATCCTCGAACGAACACAAGCACTTTGCTGTGTGCCGCCTGTCCGAACTGATAGGATCGTGGGTGGCTGCCGGTGAGTGATCCGAGAGCGGTGAACGGGAAGAACGACAGTTTCACTCGAAATGCCGTAAGACTTGCGAAACGCCGCGTGGTCTCTGTTATACGGGAGCGCGCACCTCGCAAAGTTTGCCCTCTTTGACGTCCGCCTTGTTGGCACTGGGCTTACACGCACGCACGGCTGTGCGTCCCTTCCCCTCGTCCAGACGAGTCCGCCTGAGAGAGAATTCCGCGCCCCGCTGCGAACGTCCGATAAGAGAACCGGTGCGCTCAATTCCAGGAACGACGCCGACATTTCCCCCCAGGCGGCTCTGGTCACAGTGCCACTTGTCGAAGTGGCCGGGCGGCGACAACCGTGTGGACGGACAGGCAACAGTGAATGCGACCACTTAGAATTTCGCCTGACCTATATGGTCACGCCGATTTTAAACCTTGCGGTATAGTTCCCCGCGCATCACCTGTAAATTGAGTACAAGTGCATTTTTTTTTCCTTCTCCCAAAAGGCTATTAAACTCTCGCAGCATTACACGAATCAGATCATACTGCACATGCACTCCTACAAGAGACATGAAAAATGGCCCAATCTCTAATATTGCCCTTCCTATACCACTCACTCGCACTCTCACTCACTTGCGCTCACACTCACCTGAACTCGCACTCACCTGAACTCGCACTCACTTGACCTCGCACTCACCTGAACTCGCACTCACCTGAACTCGCACTCACCTGAACTCGCACTCACCTGAACTCGCACTCACCTGAACTCGCACTCACCTGAACTCGCACTCACCTGAACTCGCACTCACCTGAACTCGCACTCACCTGAACTCGCACTCACCTGAACTCGCACTCACCTGAACTCGCACTCACCTGAACTCGCACTCACCTGAACTCGCACTCACCTGAACTCGCACTCACCTGAACTCGCACTCACTTGCACTCGCGCTCACTTGCACTCGCGCTCACTTGCACTCGCGCTCACTTGCACTCGCGCTCACTTGCACTCGCGCTCACTTGCACTCGCGCTCACTTGCACTCGCGCTCACTTGCACTCGCGCTCACTTGCACTCGCGCTCACTTGCACTCGCGCTCACTTGCACTCGCGCTCACTTGCACTCGCGCTCACTTGCACTCGCACTCACTTGCACTCGCACTCACTTGCACTCGCACTCACTCGCACTCGCACTCACTCGCACTCGCACTCACTCGCACTCGCACTCGCACTCGCACTCACTCGCACTCGCACTCGCTCGCACTCGCACTCGCACTCACTCGCACTCACTCGCACTCGCACTCACTTGCACTCGCACTCACTCGCACTCGCACTCACTTGCACTCGCACTCACTTGCACTCGCACTCACTTGCACTCGCACTCACTTGCACTCGCACTCACTTGCACTCGCACTCACTTGCACTCGCACTCACTTGAACTCACACTTACATGCACTTCACAGGTGAGTTTGCATGTGAGTGTAATACAAGTTGGAGTTCATGCGGGGATCACGAGTTCCTGTCAGGATGAGTGTATATATGTCAGTGTAGTTTTAGTGGAGGTGAAAGACATCTACTCACGAATGAATATACTGCCGGATGGGCAGGTAACTGACTGGATTCAGAAATATTATGATCTTTCCGGCGATTATATGGCTGCAGCCGGCACTGGACAGGGTATAATTTCAGAGATATGGGAGGAGCCTCTGCCCAGCAGTGGATATAGTTGATAAGCTGCAAGTTCAGTGACACTACAAAGATTAATTTCAAAGAATAAACCGACCAAAATTTAAAGGAGCTTATATATAAGAATACGAAATGCGTTTGCTACTGATTTGTTCTGCGCGCATTAGGTCGCTTCTAGAATTTCAGAAATAAGCCTAATTTCGTAGTTTTGATTACAGAACAGTACAAGCTTTCACAATAAATGTATCGCATTCATCCAATTATTTTTTCTTTTTATACTGGCTCACTTTATTGACCAGTAAAAGACGGGATTTCTGAAGAGGAGAACATTTATTTCATATTTTATTTTGACGGGCCTTACAGTCCGTCCGACTGAGACTTTATTTTCATTTCGTATACCAAAGCTGTGACAGCTATAGAGAGATTTAGCTTGCCGGAGACGTAGTGACGTAGACGCATACCAGTTTACCGAATCCCTCTCACGCAGGTCCAGTGGCAGCGATTGTACTCACCCCTGTTAATGCGCGTGCGCGGGAGAGGTCCGGCAAATCGGTATACGTCTACCTCAGTACGTCTCCGGCGAGCTAAATCTATATTTTTAATAAGTATTTTTTCGATACTTCTAATAAGTATAAGTAAGCATTTGTTACAACACGCTGTTCTGAACGCCCTAAAGGTGGTCATCAACTCTTCACTTGCACTGCTGTTCTTTCGCAAATGTCAAGTGGCGCGCTAATAACTGTGCCAAAATTTCACTTTCCCGTGTCTTAACTTTACCCGATTTTGACCTAACCTTAATTATCGCACAGTGCCACAAAGTATTCAGTGCGTCAGAATTTCGCTCATCAGTCGTGTCGACACAGCTGCTTTTTCCTATATCCACAAGACCGCAACTCTGAACTTTGTTTTGAAATAAACTTCACCGTGAAATATACGGGAGCTGTAAAAATCGCAAACGCCGTATCGCCATGCTTGATACAATTAAGACTGGTCCGACCTCCAAATGACTGCGAGCATTTTACTTTGCTGATCAATCGAATATTTCAAGTGCTAATTTACTTTTTGCAGTCTTTCTTACAGATTCCATATGAAAATAAGGACTGGCTTTCATCTTCGATATACTGATCGGAGCCGTCGCATACTTTCAATAGCCTCCCGCCCTTCCTCTTTTTTTCCCGCAGTTCTTGTTTTGAACCGAGTGTACACGGAATTTTCAGCAGCACATTTCCATATCTGACGGTGACATGAGGCATTGCCGCTTAGCCTTTTTTCCTTCTCCGAAACTCGCAGGTATGGTATCGCATGGGTTCTCTTTCGAAAGGCCGTATTCGCGGTCATCAGTGAGGACGAAGGGGGATGGGGGGGGGGGGGGGGGGGGGGGACGTGGTTAAGCACCAGCTATTTCTCCCTTGCATGTCTGGAATCGCCGTCCACCTATATATGCACCGGACGGCCTTTATTGTATCTTCTCACGCGATCACCTATGCACCATTTCTGCTCCGTGGGATTAATAAACGCTGTCAAAGCACTCGTAAATTTCCTCTTCTTTTCACACAGTCAGGGCTAGCTGTCAGGGTTCCAAGGACACGATGCAGCTTTTTTGTTTTAAAGTTTAGAACTTTTTTTTCCTACGTATAGGGGAAGTGTGCCTGGCAGCAAATGTTGGTTTTTCTTCATTCCTAAATTCGCAGTTAGCTCGTCAGATTGTGATACAAAATAGAAATGTCGACCGAGATAAACCGTTGGAAATCATGATGGCCAGATTGAAGCTGCCCGCCGGACAAAGTATACGGACAAAGACCAGCACACCCTGATAGCTGTGCTAGAGCACGCCTGTTGTACGCACCTGTTCAAAATTTAGACTAGTCCAGTAATTTACTGAAAGTGACAGCCATGCTCGGAGCAGCACGTACAATCATGAATCAGTCTGCAGGTCAGGGGAACACACGTCTGCAGCTTAGCCTTGGGGCACAGCGATATATAACTCCAGCTGGATAGAGACAGGTAAAAGCTATTGTGAGCTTATATGCTAAAGTATATGTATGATTCATGTGAACACACGGACATACAAATCGCTGAGCACACATGGAGAAAGAGAGAGAGAGAGAGAGAGAATAGACGGAAGAAAGGCAGATAAGTTAATGAGGCCCGGTTGGATGCCATACACACGAGAAGGGGCACAAAGGCAACGAAAAAGAATACAGAAGGAGAAATGTGGTCGTTCTGTTAATGGCACATGGACGCTGGGTCTATAGTAGTCGCGGTCGTTGACCCCAGAGTCGCGTCAAGGCTCAGCCACTTACACTTCGAAGAGCCATATCGATTAATTTATGACATGCGGGCTCCATTCCTGCTTAGCTCCACATATATGTGCCTCTAAGTTGGAACTACGAGCAAGAGCACTGACGTCTTCGCAGTTTCAGCTTCGCAAACGTATATAAAAAAAAAAAAGGAAGGAAGAAAGGTGAAAGGAAACAGTGCGAACGAAAAATAAAAAAATAAATAAATGCGCCATGGATTCTCCATTCACGGGGGCCAACTTTGGATCTGTGCCCGGAACGTAGTCATTTCTCGAGCCTCCACCACCAGCCAGCGAAAGGAAACTCGTTTTCACGCGCCACGGTTTTCCTCTTGCGGGCGCCTTTGCAGTCGCCACCGCCTTGTGAATTCCCAGAGTCACTCGTGCCTGGATTCCGAGATGAGTCAGGTGTATGCACCCTGGACGCTTTCTCCATGCTCTGAGCGTGCTGCTGCGTACCCTCATACGTATACTTGGGGGACGGGAAAACGTGCCATGTTAGAGTGCAAGGCCTCCTCTAACGCGTGTATAAGGTCGGATGCACTCGTCGCTTGCCGTCTGCTAGCGGCACTGTGTCGTCTTGTTTTGAAACCTTGGCGAAGTGCAACAAGCGGTGCTCATCTTATATACGGTTTCTTTGTGTTCCTTTGCTAGTTATCCTTGTTTAACCCATAGTTTACCTCGTGATTTGACGTGCATTAGTGGCCACTGTTCTGAGTGCACTGTTGACAAATCAATGGCAAAATATTCACAAATTAATAAACACACCGAGTCATGTCTTGGGAAATTAGGATCTTAATTAGAAAAGGAAGAAACCCAAGTGGTGAGTTTTCGCTGCGTGGCACGGATCGACAAACATCTTGCGTGAGTGACGACTTGGCAACAATATATATATATATATATATATATATATATATATATATATATATATATATATATATATATATATATATATATATATATATATATATATATATATATACACGCTGCCGCGCCAAAACGCTGCGGCTATAGGCTTGATTGCGCAGTAGGTAGCAGGCGTTAAAGCACGATAGGTTAGCGATTGTAAAATCAGGGGCTTATGAGCAGCAGCCAGAAAGCGTCGAACACGTGAGTTTCTTTTGCGCACTGTAATTCTGTAATTTGTCAGCACAGATGAAAAACAGAACAAAAAGCTGATTACTGCATACTTGGCTACCGCCGTTTACTTATTTCTTCAGTTTCTAGGACAGCCAGGTCACCTCAAGTCAAGTCAGTCAAAACAAGAAAGGAACGCAAAGGAAGCCCCAGAATATCAAGAAGAAAAAGAAAGGCGTCTGGAGCCGGCGTGACCCAAAACTTTTTTGCGAGAGTCGCGCGCGAAGCTCATGAGCTTGCTGTCGCAGTGCGCGGCGCTTTCTATGCCTTTTAATAGGCCCTTAACGTGAATGGTTTCGCTTTCGCATTTAGCGTCTGTTCGTCTGCTCTTAACGATGACGAGCTTCATCCACTCCCTTCTTTTCCCTTACCATTTGTCTTCTCTTAAGTTTACGAGTGTGTGCGTGTGTGCCTGTGTGTGTCTTTGTTGGTTTATTGTTGCGTGCCGTTAGTTTCGGAGACTTTCTTTCTTTCTTCCTTTCTTTTTCTTTCTTTCTTCCTTTCTTTCTTTCTTTCTTTCTTTCTTTCTTTCTTTCTTTCTTTCTTTCTTTCTTTTCCTGGGCGCTGACAGGTCGCACTTGTTCGTTTTGTTGTCGCCCTCGCCGCTGCGCTGTGGCTTCCTTTTTTTGACTGACGGCGAAGAAGAAAGAGCTGGCTGGATTCCTATGTCTGGGCGTGCATTAAAAAATAAACGAGGAGGGCATAGACACGCCAGAGACGCGAGCTGTCGTGCAAACGTGACGTCATGCTACCGAGCGTTGATGGATGGCTGGGCGTCATCCTTCGTTCAGTGTGTCCACACTACTATGTAAGAACACAGTGGTCCATACTATCTCGTTATACACGCATTCACAAGGCGCCCCCGTACAGTTGACTTTTATAAAGCGGTAAGTGGTTGGTGGTGGTAAAAACAATTACAGCCAAAAAAGTGTAGAGGGGGCAAACTCCCTCCCTTACATGACATGAGGCAGCCCTTACGGGACCGCTCTTACGGAGCAAAGGACAGCCCTTGGAGGCCTAGCCGATTCAGGGCGTTGGTGATGACCCAGCGCTGGCCTGCAGCAGTGGAGCTTCGGAGCTTAGAGCTTGGAGCCATAAACGCGAAAAGTGCCCAAAATGTCAATATGCAAAATTTGCACCCATATATTGTCACGACTCAAGCCACAGGGAGCGGTGAAGGTACACATAGACGAGGACCCGAGAATGAGGTCTGCTTCTAGTTCCGAAAACAGAGGAACAGAGTCCAGCACCAGCGCGCCTCACGAGCCAACAACCGCTTCGTTGTCGTCGGCACCAAGCACGACAGTCGCGCGGCGCTAGGCACGTGACAATATTTATACTTCGATACATACTCTGAGCTATTACCTATAATAAAAATAAAGATGTCGGTCAGAACTAGGAAAGTTTTGACCGCTATACCGGTATACGAGTTTCTTAAAAAGTGTGTGGCTGGCCACCATGCAGAATCCTGAAATGTACAGGACAAAAAGCTGAGCTTAGCGTATGAAACGACCTGCTTTTTTTACACACAGTAATTACATCGCATTTTGCATTTGAAACGTGACTATTAAAAATACATTTCTCACTACTGCCTCTCCGCCCCGAGGGATGAAATTTTATGCGTACTCGCTTAGCGAAATCAAATTTTTTGGTGAAAACGTATTTTACCTTGGACTATATATCTATATATAGAGCTAGCGTAGAGCTCTCATTATGTTACAATTACCGTTATCGTCTTTCACCAAGCGTGCTGCTTCGCATAGCGTTGATGGTATGGAACCTTTTCGCGGCATTCCGGAAGAACACAAAAATATCGCTCAAAACTGTCTTTCCTATACTTATCCGTCACTCAAGCTCCTAGTCCCACTATCGTAATGCCTCGTCCACAAACAGCTATCGGCACCACTTGGAACAAGAAATGTATGCTGTGGCAAACTTCGTTCAGTTCAGTTCTTTGATATTCCATTTACAACTCCTATCAACATAGCATAAACGCAAACATAAGTGGTGCTATGCTGTTAGGAGTTCTAAGTGGAAACTTCTAAGCAAATGCTGGTAACAGTGCTCACTGTGCAATGTGAGTGGACGCTATAGAACCCCAGGTGAACGAAATTATCCGGAACCCTTCACTATGCGGCGTTTCTCGTATTCTCAGTTGTTTTGGGACGTTAAACCCCGTGAATCATGCGCCACAATTGTATTTGTTTTCCCCTGTTTGTCATCATTTATTTTTTCTCAGCCTCTGTAAATTTATCCGAAGGAGGATAACCGCATTTTGGCTGCATCTCATGCTCCCTGAAATCTCTGCTCTCTTTTTTTTTTTTTTGCGATTAAGGTGCCTTAGTTTCTCTTTCGTACGGGCGGTCGTACCGGACAATATAATATCGTTATCACTTCACGCCACACCAGACAATTATAGCTGGCTGTCAGAGCACCGGCAAATGCGTTGCATTCCAGAAATAAGTCGAGTCCAGACACGAGCCGCGCGTGTGGCAGCTGAGGGAACAATAGCTTTATCTCTCCTTTTTTTTGTTGTTGTTCCTCTTTCTTTTTTCGGCGATGTCTGAGCCGACGTGCGGCTCGAACCGTTTAATGGCGTACGTTCACTCGAGGAAGTTCCCTCCTCGTCTGATGAGGAAGAATGCAGAGGCGGAAAAGAACGGAGAAGGAGCAAGCCGGCAGCGTGGAATCACCTTGGGAAGTTAATGCATAGATGTCACTCACCGCGTAGGCGTATATATACAGCCAGCCATTTCTTCCGCACAATGCCGCTGCACGCTGAGCTGTATAGGGGCGGACGCGTGGCTGTGTGACAAGGTCGCGAGTTCGATTTCTGCTGAGACGGCTCGTGCGCATAAACAACAGCTTATAGATAATCCCCGGCCTTTCGTTTTGCACTCGCAGCACGCGCATGCGTATATTTCGAACGAACACTAAATCTGTTAAATCACTTCCCGTTTGATGTTGATTGTTGACGAACAAGTGGCCACAGAATCGTCCTGAATGTTAGAAATTTGCTTTACAAAACACAGAGGGTTGTTCATGCGGCCCTTTTGATCCGCCGCCTTGCTTTGGGAAAGGTAACCACAGAGGCTATTTTTGTTTATTATTTACTTATCTATACTCATTCGTCAAAAGTCCTGAGGCACTCTGGATGCGGAATGCATGTTGCATTCAGTTATTTTCTGTAGGCGCGACAGCGTCGCTGTTTAGTTTCTCTTGTTTTTCTAAAGGAAGGAAAAAAAAAAAAGTAGGGTGTAAATGTGACGCTATTGTTTGCACTATATTTCAATAGTATATTCTGTACCCTGCTAGGACTTCTAGCCAGTTAATTATGGTGACGTCCCGCCGCGGTGACGGCGTCCTGCTGTGCCCAAGGATGCGGGATCGAATCCTGGCCACGGCGGCCGCATTCCGACGGAGGCGAAAAGCAAGGCTCCCGTGTGCTGCGTGATGTCAGTGCGCGTTAAAGAACTTCAGGTGGATGACATTTCCGGAGCCCTCCACTACGGCGTCTCTTATAGCCTGAGTCGCTCTTGGACGTTAAACCCCACAAACCAGACTATACCAATTACGGTGAAGGCCCTACTATTGGCATGTATACAGCCAGAGTTTTACGGCATATAAAAACTGGAAAGACATTACCAAGGTGACCTCGATACATCGCACTAGCACCTCCACCAATATTATTCAGATGAGACTGCATCCCAAGAGTCGGGGTCGCGAAGAGTGGGAACTATAGGTGTTTTTGCTTTCTCCAAGTCCTTGCTATTTACGTAGCTCCCTTACAAATGCCGGGTCCCTTGAAGTCCATGAAAAATTGACGTGATCAATACGAGGCATGAGCATTCAGGTTCGACTGTATGACAGTGCAAACGGGGAAGTTAGGATAAACTGTGAGTGACCTTCGGTAAGTTGCTACCTTAAGATAAAAAAAATAGTCGAAGACATGTGCACATCAAGACGTGGCAGATGCCACTAGTGCAATAAAATTTGAGTAAAAATATACATGTTTCGAGTAACGGCTCCGGAAAGTGTAAGTCTCTCGTAGGGTATATTAACTGGAAGTTGAATTTGAGCAAGGGTAAAATTAGCTTTTTTCTTTTTTTTTTTTTTCTTTTTTTTTTTTTTTTAAGCACGCAAGAGTAACACCGGAATGTGACTGACGTTGACGGACAGCAAGAAAAGAAGAGAGAAGATGACCCTCGGGGAACACAGCACGATACATATTTGCGGAATTTTCGTACGTTTAATTAAAGGCACGCCTTCCGGAGGCATATCTTGAGGACCCCTCTCTTGGAGTTTCGAAACTCACCGTAAGCGACAGGGCTGCAGCAGAGATGCACCGGCTGCCGTCGAGACAAGGTCGGCAGGGGAGGGAATGGAACGGAGGAGACGCAAACTACCGAGTGCGGAGAATGTGAGCGGTGGGGGTGGTGTAAGGAAGAAGGTCAAAGCTTCTTGACGTGATGTGTTTATTTGGGTGGTGTCAGTGCCTCAAAAGTGGCAGCTCTTCACGGTGTTGAAGACTCCGCCACTGCTATCTCATCGTCGTCCAACTCCTTAATTTTCGCCGCTTCGCTCACCTGTACCCTACTACCTCCGAACTACCGCAATTTTCGGATCACAGTTCGCGTCGCTATGCATAGCTAAATTTGTAAGTACGTCCTACATCTGGGTAATTTATTACGTGCCACTATCGTGAGCCGAAAACGCGAGCAGCAAATCGTTGGCCGCCACCAAGCTGCACCTAAAATGTATGTCCATAAGACTGCCTGCCTCAAGAAAAATATGTTGCGGCTCCCCTGCCAAAGGTATCGTTCATGTTTCATTCGATGCTGGCGATACAGGTGCGGATTGCACATGATATCCGATTACAAGCAACCAAGGCCTGTCGATTCAGCAACTGTGGAAGTTTTCAGCTCCGAGGGTTTTCAATTGTGATCATTATAGCGTATTCTGGAGTAGACAAGTCCATCTTCCTTGGACATTAACTTCTGTCTTGAGGCAACAATGGATTCTTGTAAGATGATGTTGTGAATGTATACTGATGGGAATGACCTATCCTTCCGATGTTTAGAAAAATCATCTTTTAAAGTTTGTCTCGCGCTCGCAACTACACTGCCATACAATGTGGCGCGTTTATGACCATAAATAGCTGGAAACGGCAAACGTACCGAATGAGAATCTGCGAATGTATTGATTTTTATTGTGCAATCGTGCGATTTGCAAAAAAAAAAAAAAAATTGTACTCGCTGATAATTTCCCGTATAAAAATACGCTTGTCAAGGGTTTCCTGGGTATGAAAAATAGGGTTGGCAGCATTGCTTAAAGTCTGGCTCCATCGAAGGGGGGTCTCTACTGATTTCAGCACAGGTGGAAATTGAAATGAAGAGGGAGAGAGAAAGCGGCTGGTGGCCTGCTTCGTACACATTGTTTTATACAAATGGGAGAAATTATTGTCCTCCATCGCGGGTTATAGAAGATATATGTTAATGGTTCTTATTAAAACTCACTGCTAAATTGCCGAAACAACAGAGAAATGTCCTAACCAATGACAGGATTAAAACATGACAGCCTGCTTCGTATTCGTGCAGTCCATACACCTTCGAGAGGGGGGATCTCAGACCTCTCCTAAATAATGGCAGGGGGTCTCAGACCCCCCGAGACCCCCCTGACTTTAAGCCCTATGGTAGTGACTACAGCTGCTTTTGACGATGATAACAATGACAGTAACGATGAAGCAATTTAGAAGCCCTGAGCACTGCTGCGTCGCCCAATTTTGGAGGTCACGTATATTATGAGCACGGCCCTGCATTTGGAGCAGTCGTCGCAGGAATACATATATACAAACGTATCCGGACAGCTGAGAACATATGCGATTCGTTGGGAATAAATTTGAACAAACGCTGCTTGATTTGCCTGAATTCGAAATTTTCTTAAATTCGCAAACCCCTAGTACAACACTCGACGCCTGTGACAGGTACGAACCGGAAAAAGCTAGGAAACCCTACTTACAGGGTATAGACGAGACCGACGTAGCGAGGCAGTAGGGTATAAAAAAAATAATAATAGTCTAACTATAACCATCTATGTCATTTCTACGCTTTTTATACTGACGTTTTGCTATCTATCAAGCCACAGAAATAAACGAGGGTAGTGGTCAAAGCACAGGTTTCGGGAAAAGAAAAAAAAAAAAGCCCCCATCCGTTTTTGCTACCAAGAGCGGTACCTACTTCGAACTTAAAGCACCATTTTGGTTTTTCGCACCGTTGTTTTCGGATCACTAATAATTTTCTGCTGAGTCCAGCCGCGTGACTCACACCGGGTGCTGGCTGTGCTCCGAGAATACCGGGACCTCTTAGATTTCGCAACCCTGCAAGCCTTCATCGGAGTCCATTGCAGAGGAGCAGTGGCGCGCAGCTCAAAAGCAAAGTGATGTGGAGGATGGGGGAAGCGCCTCCGTTCTTTGACCCCCATCGTTGAACCTTCGGGGCCGCCCGCTACGTTAGATTGGAGCGGCGCCCGAGGCCGAATGCCGCCGCAGCAGCGGCAACAGCAGCCGGCCTGTCACAAAAAGCGAACTGCGGCTGCGCCGCGTCCCGGTTATTGGCACCGCGTGGCTTCGTACGTGCCTGCAGCTAGCACACACGTCGCTGCTGTCTCCGTTGCTCAAGGCTGCGCTCAACTTTCCCCTTTCTTTTCTTCCTCCCAGTCGCAGCGACAAGTGTTGAGCTCATGTAGGTGCGTGTAAAGGATTTGAAAAGAGGAGTGTTAAGAAAATGATGAGGATCAGAACCTCTCTGATGTAGTGAGGCATTAGCTTGTAAGAGATTAGTTTGGTTGGTTGGTTTAAACGCCGCTCCAAAGGCGCTTCGCGGCGCGCTGCTTTAGCAAGTGCGTTAACCTAACGGTAACGTATATGGCGAACTTGTATAGCAAGGCTTGTTCTGCGGGAACGCGGGCGTCAGCTGCCGTATACGAATATATATAGCGAAGGTTTTTGCTTATAACGCTGGGAGGAGCATTGAACGCTGTAGGGAGGCCTTTTCTTTCACGGCGGCATTAGCTGCGTTCTTTTCTATATATATATATATATATATATATATATATATATATATATATATATATATATATATATATATATATATATATATATATATATATATATTTTTTTTTTTTCTCACCGCAATGTAGCTATAACAAGTCTTCTGGGAAGGGATCTTGATATAGCCGTGGGTTATGGTATCTCTTACTAAACGCAATTTTTACAGCAGGTTTAAACCGTTGAAACGCAGTTTGATTTCAAAACGATTCCATTCCGCCCAAACTGTTTGTGCGGGCGTCCAGAAATCCCGTAAGTTATTTGCAGACTTAAACACCCGTTGTTATTTTTCGCAGTAAAGCACAAAATTTCGTGCGAAGTGTTAAAATGTCTAGGAATTGTAACATCGAAACAGCAGAATAAGTGCAGGTGCAGGAAGAACTGAGGACCGATAATATAACACAGCCATGGTTTATTTTTCTCTCTGCGTGAGCCGCCAGTCGGGTAGGGGGGTTATAGTTTGATATGAAATTTATGCTTTTGCTTAGAGGGTAGGTTGTGGAGAAATTTCGTTAGGTTAGGGTAGCAGTTTTCCGCTCGATTTGTGTCCGATATCTGCACCGAGAAGGGACAACGATAAGATAACGTTTGTAATCTACTCGCCATCAACACTACGCTACACTCTACATCACCAGAAGCCAAGTGAACTGTGTACTCATACGAAAGTTAATGGTCCATTAGAGGTTTTCAAATCGTTTTGTATCTCCACGAGCCGCTCGCCCATACAGTCTCCTGTTCTGACAATCCGCCGGCCCTATACACATCTATTTTCATCTTGTCCACTACTGCTACACATCGGCCTTTCTCCGCCTATTTGTTATTATTATTATTATTATTATTATTATTATTATTGTTATTATTATTATTATTATTATTATTATTATTATTATTATTATTATTATTATTATTATTATTATTATTATTATTATTATTATTATATGCGATTACATACCTAAGGCGTAAATTTAGCTTGCGTGAGAGACCTAAACACAACTATATGAGCAAATGCATACCATTCGAACTCGGAGCTACCACGAACACAGTCTGCAGTCGCACAGCGGTTACATCACTTTGCTTGCGAATGGAAGAATCTGCTACTACAGATGCCTGCTTTTGCGATAACGCTTCGAGTGCCTCGATCTTCTGTGGGTTTGCCAATACCTTCTCTTTTGCCATTGACTCCGAGCCACATAACAATCGAGTAAAGAGGGGTACGTAAGTTAAAAAAGAAAAAGCTGTCGGGCGTATGATATTGAACTGCAAGCGATCGCTCTGCACTCCGCTGCAGTGCACAGCTGGCGCGGCGCCGTATAGTCAGTTTCCCCAAAGGGCGGCCGTCATGCATGCTTTGGCCCGCGTGCGCTGCTTGCGGCCTCGTCGATCGGAATTCCTCGGATCCTCCTCGCGGAGCCGTCGGTCGGACGCGCCGTGGCGGTGATCGCTTCCTGCATAGCGGGCCAGCCGCTACCGCATGCCGCCCAAAGGAGCGGTCAGACCGCTTCTTGCTTCTTCTAAGCCCGCGGGCGACCGACCGTACACAGCAGCTAGGCCAGGGCCGATCGTCCACTTTACAGCGACCGCAGATATAGTCGCAGGCGACTGCGCTTGCCATGGAACTCGGGACAGTGTCAAGCTGAACCTCAGGTGGCGTAGTGAATGTCTAGCGCCTGTCCTTTAAAGCTCCATAACCGAAAGCTCACGCCCAATGTCCGAAGTATGACGTCAATTTTTCGAAGCCCAGTTTCCGAAAACCGGTGTCAGAAGCCCAGTTTCCGAAAACCGGTGTCAGAAATCCAGTTTCCGAAGACCGGTGTCAGAAATCCATTTTCCGAAGACCGGTGTCAGAAATCCATTTTCCGAAGACCGGTGTCAGAAATCCATTTTCCGAAGACCGGTGTCAGAAATCCATTTTCCGAAGACCGGTGTCAGAAATCCATTTTCCGAAGACCGGTGTCAGAAATCCATTTTCCGAAGACCGGTGTCAGAAATCCATTTTCCGAATGCCCGGTGCCAGAAATCTTCCAATTAATTTCATGGAACAAAAAATTGGTAGGCGTTTGTGGAAAATGCAGAGCACAGAACGCAGCGCTGAGTCATCATGCCAATTAAAAAGAAATTTGGCAGCATTCTAGCAAAGATGTGGTGCAGCCGTATATAATGTTATTTCCGATTAATTTTTCCTAAAGGAAGGAAAATTCAACTCAGCAGAACGTGTAGAAAGTGTGTAATTAGCGAACGGTGTCAAGAAGGCCGGCCGGCCAGGCCTATATATATATTCACTACGGGCTGATAGCTGGCGCCGGCATCCAGTAACGCCACTTCTCTTGATGGCATCAGTATTATATAGGACGCTCATCGTGTCGAGAATGGTGGACCTGTATCAACTTTGCCGTTCTCATGTTGCACTTCACTGCAAGCAGGCTAAGCATAGGGCATCGTACACGAAAGGGTGCCCATTACAGCAATTCGCTGACTTGGCGTAAGGAGTCACAGGTGCAGCGGGAACTCGAAGGACGCTCCGAAATTTGTGTACATGATATCCCACTCCGCACGCACGCACGCACACAGACACGCGCGCATGCACGCACAAACAAGCTGCATGTGTTCATAAATGTAAACACGTGCGTGTGTACAGTCTCGTCCACTTCTAGCTATAACACGGTCACTGCTTTCAAAGCGTCATTGCGTCCGAATCGGCCACGCAATTTAGCTTAGTGGCAGGCCATGTGAAGCAACACGCCTGGGTCCTTCTGTGCTTGCATCGCTTTGCATCGATATATGCCTACGTCGGGTGCAATGTTGCTTTGAAAACAGTGACCGTGTTATAGCTAGAAGTGGACGACCCTGTACATTGTATGCTGCTTTTTGAACGCTCTTTAGGGCTTACATATAGTGGGAACAGATGACTGGGTTCAAAGAGCCACTGCAAATGCCTTCCTGCGTTACCGTGCGCTCGCGCAAAAAGCTTGTGGCGTGCGTTGCGAGTAGTATATTCTAAAGGGGGGGGGGGGGGGGGACCCTTCATCCGCATCGAATTGCTAACGTTTTCATCCATCCGTGTATTCTAAAATTAAAGAAAAATGCAAATACCTTGAGGTTACCAGGAAACATGCCATGACATATTGCGCATGAGCGCACGTCTCCGATACGCAGCATGCGCTTCCGATATTTGTGGAAAGTTCGACAAGCGCGACGAATATCCGCACTCAGTCGGTATTCGCATCATCGCGCTTCGTTATCGATTTCCTCAAGCTATTTTTTTTTTTTTTTTCTGTACAGCGTGTTCGTTGCAGTATTCATGTGCATTGAGACTGAGAGTGCGTCTTGGCACATCGGAACCCATCGATACATTTCCTTTACGGAGTATGTATGGTTGTATCGACTCTCTTGACATTCAAATTTTTAAACGTATAATTTTTGAGCAACGCTCTTTTAATGCGGCAACATAGTTATTCTAATGCAAGACACCACGCGGAAACTTACTGTGTCATTATAAACGGCTTATGGTATTTACGCGACCGTTAGCGTTTTTTTTTTTTTTTTTTTTTGAGTACGATGTCGCACTATAAGGCCATAGTGTACTCAAAATAACTGATCGCCGTACTAAATAAGTTATGCGTGCCTCACGATTAAGAATACATATGCTGGCTGAGTACTCCCATGCCATATCACTTCCGTGATATAGTACATAAAAAAGGCCCATGTTCCTAGAACTTCTATGAATGCAGCCCAACGGAGTATATAATAACTGGTACACTTACCAGTGAACCAGAATTGTCGTCAGATACGCTGTATGTACAATTTTACAGCGATTCATGATCACAATCTGAACACCAATTACCCAATACCCTGTAACGGAGTAAAAAGGGACCCAACAACATCGCTATAGCGCACTTCTTTAATACAGGTAGGGTTTGCGGCTAAATGCGGGGTAGATTTCCATCACTAAAAATAACAAATATATATATATAGGTTTGGCAACGCATGCAAATTGTATCTTAAAAAAAAAAAAAAACATAGTTCTTGGAGTTACAAGATTTTAACTGACGTTTGAACCTCCTTTTTTGCTAAGCTCAATACCGCTGGCGCTGTGTTTAAGTTGCATTACTTATAACTTTAATTAATATGATTTGTGGTGGGAATTTGCCCCTGTTTGTCAATAGTCCAGCGGTGAGAATATACGTCGATGCTCGTCAGCATATATCTCATCGAGTGCACGTCAAATTATGTTATTTCATTTTTACTCCATCACAGGGTAATTCGTGTTCAAAATGGAGTGGTGCTGATCCACACAGTTCCTGCACAAATGTATTCGGTCACGATTGGTCCGTTTATGAACCTTCGATCAGTCATGTTCCGTGCATTCGACGTTTCCGACAGGCCAACAGAGCAGAGGTACACAGCACCGATCTCCCCTAAATCAAGAAACGTCAGCGCGAGCTTGATTGTTACTCACGCTTTATTGTGGCTCTTTATCGACGTCGACGTACTCGGAGTTTAAGTGCGCACGTGCAACTCACGTGGACGTTCTGTAGCACACGCAGAAATGTATATGGTGTACTCTTTGCACGAACAGCAGCGCGTGCCAATTATTCCCGTACGTGCTACGCAACGACGTACGTGCCGCGCATGCGCAAAGCTACTATATATTACACGTTGTTGTGGTATTGTACGTGGTTACGCAAGCGAGCGCGGCGCGCAGCACACACTCTCGACATATCTGTCAGAAGGAGGAATTAGAAACAAATGCGCGCTAGGTCAAACCACCTTATGGGTATGTATATACTTAAGCTGCCCCTTAAAGCTCTTCCATAATAATTAATGTATTTACATCTTATCGCCACCCGTTGTGGCGGTGAAATATTAGAGAAACACGACGACTATAGGGAAGTCCTGGCGACTGGTGTGGGTTCAAAAGGAAAATAAACTTGCCCAGTTGAATTAAAGCTCATCAATCATTCCACCGTATAGGTTAAGCGCGACAGCGGGTGGCAGATCTCATCAATTTTAAGACTGGTGTTCGCCTAACGATCTAAGAAAAGAACAGCTGAGGTGAAAGTTTTTCGCGATTTTCCCCTACCGACGTGTGGCCGCGCTGAATGACGGACTGATGAAGACTTTAGTAATTACAAAAAGGACGTTGGAACGACTATACTCCCGACTAAACAGAAGTGCTAGATATATATGTGTGCATCAGTGCCTCCCTCTGTTCCGTCGTGTGGATATCAGAGCGTGAGATTTATATTTGCGGACATTCCCGCCAAGTGTGGGTTATGTTCGCGTCTTCTTTGCAAAGTTCACACGAATTTGAATAGCGATCACTGGAAAACGAGACCTAACACTTTGCAGCAGAGCTTTCCGCTCAATATACCTTTGCTGCAATTGGCAGCCGCTAGTAGAAGAACGTAAGCTAAGATAAGCGTTTCGCAGAACGCACCGCGTGTTTCAGCAACTTTCTTTGTTTTACTCTAGTTTCTTATAATCCCCCCCCCCCCCCCCCCCCCCTTCCTCACAAGTTTTTGTCCTTCCTTTAGTATCGCTTTTCTTAAGTTCCGCGTCTGCACCTGCGTCAACGCGCGCGCCGAAACGCTTACGTAAGCTATAAATATACATATACGAGTCAGGAAACGAGACTGGCTCGCCCATTGTTCACATAAATGGCGCGGCGACACTTTGGCCCACAAACAACGCTTGGAGAATTCCCTTTTCTGTGCATCCCTCTCCTTTTTTTTTTCCCCTCTCTTGTAGTAGACTTTCACTTCTCGTTCATCCTTTCCCTTTCTCATAATCCTCGCGTCCTCCGCTTAGTCCTCATGCATCTCGACCCACCCAAAGCACTTTGCTTGTGTGAGGAGTTTATTTTTTAAATTTTTTTTAGAAATTTCTTGTTGCTTTTTAATCACTCAGGCATACGCTTGCGGGTTTTTAGTTTTGTGTTTTTCTTCACTTTGACGAAGCCGCTGTGCGCGCTCGTCCACTTGCTTTCCATGGATGGCCTGCGTCGCCCACGTAGCAATAAACTGCCTGTTTGGGTTTCATCGCTTGGCTGGGGGCAGCGCGCCCACGCCGAAATAATAGCGGCTCCATCTCTCGTTGGCTGTCTCCGCAAGGGGCTGTGGATCCTCTCAAACAAGCAAGAGGCATCTCGTGCTGTCGCGCAGTCAAGCGGGCACGGAGCCCAGCTGATGATTTTATCAAGGGGCGCGGCCACATACGTATGCACACACTCAACGTGTAAGGGGGTGCGGTTGCCTAGAAAAATCTAACCAGAACAGCACTCTACGTCGTCCCTGGCGAGGGACAATGTTATGCTGTTTTTTTTTTTTTTTTTTTTTTTTTTTGAGGGGGGGGGGGGGGGGGGGGGAGTTCAGAGTGCCTTAATAAACACCGCATTTGAATTTAGCGCGCTTAATCTGAGACAGACGCAGCATAAGTGTTTAAACGGTGCGCTCTTGCGAACAGGAGGCCTTTATGTTTAAGTTTATGTTTTGTGGTTTGAGTGTTCATTCACCTTCCGCGCTTCACCGAGTTCCGCACAGAGAAAACCTGTTCCGCTTTTTTTTTTTTTTTGTACGCCTTTTATGTTTACCTTACAGTGTACTTATGCTTATGCCGATACTTGCGTGAGCCAAAACACGCTGTGGCTTTCGTTACGTAACACATGTTTTAAATCCCTCACAGTTTGCAGCCTCAAAACAGTGAGCATGCACTCCCTCCTCTTTGTCCGGTGTGTATGGTGAGATATCCACAATGCCATCCACGTGCACTCTCACATATACAGTCTGAGGCGATATGAAGGAGATCACTTCAGAGCCCAAGTTACTCAGCCCAAACTTCTCGAACGCGCTGTTTTGCAAGAACGCAGCAACAAACGCATGAGCTTGGTTAGTCGAAAGGTTCCTCTATCTTTCATAATGTTTATTGCGGACTAAGCGACTGTCGCGCCAAGTTATTTGTCCGTTATTCAAATCGCGCTAGGATGTACTTATATACACCCTTCTCGATGTACTTATACACCTATACACTCTTCGCGGTGTACTTATGCACTTGTACGCCCTTCTCGGAGTAAGCAACGAATGAAGTTCGCTTGCGCGAACTTCGTGGTATACAGCACCTTTCGCGAAAGAATGCGCAAGCAACACGCCTCGTAAAAAAGAGATGGCCCCTGTCCAGCTGGCTCGCGGCCGCGTGAGCTTTCGCGAGTGCCGCTAGAAAAAAAAAAAAAAAAAAAAAAAAAAAAAGAAAAAAGAAAAAAAAAACGTGATTCTCTCGCAGCTGCGTGTCTGCTCGTCGAACGGAATTTGCCTGCTTCCCCCTCTCTCCCCTCTTACTTTCTTTCCTCCTTCTCTTGTCCGGTCGCCGTTTTTATAGGCCATTGTTTTGATATCGCACAAACTATGTGGGAGGATATGTGTGACTGTGCCAGACCGTATAGTAAAGGGCTACAAGCACTTCCGATGATTGAGTCTGGCGACGTGACGCGGCCGAGACTATTCCACTACACCTGCCGGTACCTATAGTTAAGGAGCTAAACGTTAACAGCCTGTCATTGACCCGCAGAGTTACTATAATTAACTGCGCTTTATAGTACACGTCTGAAATCGGGGAAACCATAGATATGTTTCCTGCGTCTATCCTCAAACATCGAGCGACAAATTGGGCATGTGCTGGCAAACCTGAACAATACAAATATACTTCTTATGCTTGTAGGTGAGCGAATCTGTGTTGTTGGAAATCTAAAACTTTGCATAAATGATTTTAAGCTGCGCCTACAGGCTTATGCGCCCGCAGCTTGATTTATTTACGGTTAATTAACAACCGACATTCCGCCAAAATCGCCAATGCTGCCGAGGTAGGCGAAGCCTTCTTGCAGTTTCCAAGTACGCGCATCAGATAAGAGTCATAAGACTAGGACCAGAACACTTCGCAAAAAAGGGTTAGGAGATTACTTGCGCATTTCACTAATTAAAACATCCGGGTAAGCTTATTTTCCTGCTTTTAAAGAGAACTCCTCTATGCTGACACATCTGGGCTGAACTGAAAATAACTGACAGCGTAAAAGGGCTTATTCTGCTGTGCATGCCTCGAAAACGGTAAACAGACACGCACTTGTGCCGTCGTAAGCGTCTTAGCTCACCGATAGCGCCGATAGCAACGACGGCAAATAGTATCCCTCCATGGCCTTGGCTCTAACTTCGCACATAAACCATGTCAAACTAGCATTAGTTATTCGAGACAGGCACGTCTGGGAGTGAGACTCGGAGGGGGTGCTCCTTACAACTGCGCGGAGCTTTTTGAAAGCTGCACGACCTCCTCTTCTAAGCAGCGCTTCCGCTCAGTCTCCTTTGAAGTAGATGTTCAAGCAGCTTCAATTAACTCTCGCCGTATCGTTTGCCGGCTGCCGCCATTGTGCGCATTGTTGCACGATCGAGTGCAATCTATAGCGTGCCATTCAATACTCCCTTCCCTGCCGACGCAGCTGTAGACTTCCGGCCTGGTATCGAGAAGGGCGATGTCTGCACAGGCTTTGATATTGCAGAAGACATTCGATACGTCGTCTCTTCACCGATGTCAGCTCTCCGGCACGCGCCTCGCCCTTCAAAACTGGTACGCTGAGCGGTGCAAGATTCAG
This sequence comes from Amblyomma maculatum, assembly GCF_055883805.1. Classification (NCBI taxonomy): domain Eukaryota; kingdom Metazoa; phylum Arthropoda; class Arachnida; order Ixodida; family Ixodidae; genus Amblyomma; species Amblyomma maculatum. Next base: position 370,183,488 of record NC_139344.1, on the reverse strand, counting down.
AACTCCACAAACTGAGGCCCCTCCTGTGCGGCTAAGGTTCACTGTACTGCTCACGATTCGTCAGTAATTGTAGACGCTACAGAAAGTTACTGCCAAAACACGCAGGCGGCGCAATGGCTTGGAAGCTTTCAAGGATGGCACACTACGCGTGTCATAACTTTGTAACGAAAGCTACGCAATTTGTTTATGGTTAAAGGACTTGCTGACCACTCGAATCACCTTCAATAGAGAATTGACTTGAGAAGTTGAGAGTGTATGGTTTTTCGTTGCAGTGACATATGCTGGACTGTAAACACTAAGGCAATACCAGGATTTTCACGAGACTTGAAATATTAATGAATATACACTGTACAGTTCCAATAAAGCATATGCAAAGATAGGACTGCCAATTTGAGGGTCATTTTAACGCAAAGTCTTGCAGCATACCAATCGTTGGGTCAGTTTAGCAATGGTAAAAATGAGTTATCCCTACAGCTTGTTTGGCGAAATGCACCTCCGCAATTATGAAAATACAAGAGGCCACGAAAAATGAGCACACACTACTCGTGTCTTGTTGTTCATATTTATATTCATTGTTTCCGACGTATCGAGTTTTGCTACCGATGTATTGCGTATTGTGTCACGCAGTTAAAAAAAAAAAAAAAACTCAGCAGAGAGCAGAGGCACTCGGACCACGTGTATTAACGCCAAAGCCCACTCGCACGCATTTAGTAATGTATTTATTCTGAAATTACTTTTTGGTTTCCATGCTCAGAAAAAGCTAAGTGAGCGCGCAACTGCATTGATTTGGCTTTGCGACAAATTCCGACCGAGACAACTGTATCCTCCCTTTTGTTTCCTATAGCACTCGCCATTATAAAGATAAAGCAATGGTAACAAAGATTTGGGACAGAAGCGAGCGGCTCAAACGGGGCTGGCTTGGCAGTTTGAAGCCACTGAGATAGGTTGTTTATTGCTTCTGTGCTTGATAACCAAGCTTGCCTGCCTCCTCCTCTATTTCCCCTTGCATTGCATGGCTACGAGTATAACTAGGCATCTCTGTGCCTAGTTAGCCGACGCAACTATAGGGAGCGCCACGTTGCGCGCTCGGGCCTTGCTCCAAACTACAGCTCCCTATATTCCCAACTATATAGTTTTGACCTCCGTCATGCGCACTCTGTCTCTTCGGTGGACCCTCGGTACCTTACTTCTTGCTGCGTGAGGAATGGCCGCGACAACTCACGGGATATCCGCAGTTGTCACCAGTCTGCACAAGTTTAATTTACTCAGTTCTGTCTCTTCTTGCGTTTCGACGGCCTAGGCTTGCGGCGTCTCGTTTTTTGCTTTCGAGGCTTCCACTAAGAGCAGGTTTTGCATTTTACTAAAAGTAGCTTCGAAAAGAGTTAATTACTTCTGCTGCGAAACTGCTGCCCTAAAGTGATTAATTACATTACTTAATTACCGGGACTGAAAAGTAATTAATTACATTAAAATTACCTCGGAAAGTAATTAAATTGTGGTAGTTTAATAGCAGTAAATCAGTTACGGTCTTGTCTATATCACACCATCCGGACGTTGCGTCACGATTTTGATACCGAAGAGGGCGAATCTGGTACCACCCCGAGACCCGTTAGTGATGCCGTACACGAGCAAATGGCCAGCCAGAATCGGCCGGAGGCGACAGAGAGGGGGAGGGCAGGGCCTTGTTTCAAGGGTATCTGTTATGCGTGCTTACCCCCCCCCCCCCCCCCCTTTCTCGCCGTTTCGGTGGCTAGACAACGGCTATTGCAACGCCATCTTTATGGGTACTATCGAGTGCTGATAACGCCGGACGGATTTTCGCGTATTAAGTGCTGTAGTAAGGCGTTCGCCTCAAAACTCGCCAAGTTCAGGCCAGTTCCGTGTTCAGGCCATCTATTCTCTAAAAAAAAAAACGTTCTTGAGGTGTTGAACTAGCAGTAACTATTAAAAACCTTGGTGAAAAACAGTACACAAGTTGAGCAGTATACCCACTGCTGAGTTTACGAAGATTGCGATCCCAAACAGCCGCATCTGCTATCCAGCACCGGTGTCCAGCGCATTTCTTGTGCTACAACGTTGTATTATTAATTACCTCCGTGCCAGTTTGATAAAATCGCCTAGGGGGATTGCAGCCCTTTTAAAATAAGTAAAAAAAAAAAAAAAAAAAAGATATAAATAAACGTGGTTGCGTGAGGACTGTGTGCAGCATAGACTACGCCATGCAGCAGTGACGTTTCGAAGTGGTACAGCCACTGTGGACTTTACTGAATCACTGACTCAGAATGGCAGTAAATCTTAATACAGCGAAGCCGCGAACAGACCTGTCAGAATTGAAGTCGAGGACTGCGTTCAACGACCACCGCTGAGCGGGGGCCACGGTGTCAGTCGTTTCCTTTTCGGCTTTTCTTTGAAATCCTTTGATTACATTCCCCCGAGCTGTTCTTGTAAGCGTTCACTTTTCCCCGTGGCATCCTCCCCTCCTCCGACGACCTGTTCCTCCGCTGTGCGGAGCAGTTTAGCGCGCGCAGGGCTTGGCTGGATTCCAGCGGTACGGCGCGGTCCATTGCTGCTGCGGCACACTCCTTGACCGCCTTTTCGACTTTTCCTCCACGAGCGCTGCTCCCGGTGTCGGCAGTGCTGTTCCTCGCATAGAGAGGGAGAGAGAGAGAGCGCCGTCGCTGCTACAGCACGCGACTGTGAGGCACCAAGATTATCATCATTATCGCCATCATTATGATAATCAATATGACTGTTATAGGGTCCCTATATATTACTGAAAAAAGAAGTGATGGAATGTGATCTAGCTTATGAAAAGTACTGAAAAGTAATTACATTAAAATTCCTGTGCAGGTAAAACCCTGCACCGCATCCATATAAGGTTATTTTTGTTTGTACATGCACCTGTGTGTGTCTGTACGTCAGTGTGTTTACAGGTTGTATCGACGTTGTTGCGCTCAACAAGTTTCAGGCCAGAAGTGTGGCGAAAACCTGCGCATCTTAATAATACGCTTATCGTTACCTAGCTGTTCTGCCTGCGTTGTGAAAGTTATGGCCTACTGTTCATCACGGAGCTCATAATTTCATGTGCAGACCATCTAATTACCCTACTCCACGCTTCCTCTCGAAATTCGTTTCCTGGTCGCATTGACTAAGCTACCCGTTTTTAATCTAAGGCTGTGACTCATTTAAACGCCAAAGACAAATAGTATACCAAACTAGTTAACTGCATACTGTTATTGAAGACTATCGCATGCAAAGGGACTGTGTTACTTCCGCTCACAAGTGTACGTAATTTACGTGCTTTATTTCCAAGTCTTTGTAACAAGTCATAGCATTTGACTGCTAATTTTTAATTGCATTCGATTAAATTGGACACGCGCAGCCCTTGCATGCTAATTTCAATTCTCATCAAATGCACCTAATTTATAATCATCAGTTTCATTTTGCATTTTTTTGTAACTATACTTGTTTGCGTGCTGAACCCGCTATTTTCTTTTCCCTAAATTGCCATCGTTACCGCCACAATGCCGCTATGATAATGAATTCTTATTTTGTATTATATATGTACCCAACTTGTTCCCCTGTTTTGTCTCCTTTGTATCCACTCCTGCATGGGCCCGAGAAGGGCCTGCAGTATTTGTATAAATAGATAAATAAATAAATAAATAAATAAATAAATAAATAAATAAATAAATAAATAAATAAATAAATAAATAAATAAATAAATAAATAAATAAATAAATAAATAAATAAATAAATAAATAAATAGTTGCTTTGAAGGAGCTTCTTGAGAAGGCAGCAGAGAGGAGTGATGTTTAGAAGTGATATGCTGAGATACTATATATCGTAACGCTCTGTAATAGAATCACGTCATTTTTCTTACACGGAAGCACAACTCCCACGGTCAGGCGGATGAGTTGAGATTATTTATCGCCGTCATGGATATTTTTGACTCGCTGTAACTGTAATAGTAACGTTCTGTAACTGTAATAGTATAGACTGGATTAGGCGTTCGGCGCGTTGATACAGCGTCAATATCTGCTACTCCCATTGGGCAGCGACGCATCCTTGTGTAGTGACGCAAGCAGCAAAAATTACGGGCTCGTTCGTCGTTAGTGTCTTGTCACTAATTGCGTCGCTCTTTTCAACGCTACCGTGCGTGGTTTAGTCGACGACGCAGACGAAGTCATGCGTCTTCGCTTGTCAAGGGGCACTTGCGCTCGCTCGTAAATTCATTCACTCAAGGCTGTATATAGTTAACGCAAACGCCCTCGGGCGGCTCATTTAGCGGAGCTGCAAGATAGTTGCATGCAGCCTTTAACTGCGGCATCCACACTTGGAGATGCCGCAGTTAAAGGCTGCGGCATCTCCTTGGAAAGGCTTGGTTTTTCCAAGCGCTGCATAGATTCTTTTTTTTTTTCTTGCAATAGAGCCGTCTGTAAAGTAAGTGCAGGCATCGACAAAGATATCTCTCTGCTCGTGGGAATGATTCACGTAAAGCTCCTAGGTAGGCTTGTTATCCACCATGTTTTCCCCCGACTTGTTCAATCGGATGGCCGCGTTCATAGCTTCTTCAATAAATTCTACGAATCGGTATTAGGTTTACACTTCTGCTCTTCGTTACTTCAAACGCAAAAACACATAGGGCTGTTCCGAAACGACCACCTGTACCACCCAGTTGCAATTTAGGAATATGGCGGACGCCACGAAGATGCCACAGGCGATGCCACAAAGTTTGAGATTACTTGCCTGTTCTTTTACACATCCATCCTGGGAATGTGGGTTCACGACCTTTCTGTAGAGTGGGTAAGTAGTTGCAGCAGGAACCGTCAACCAGAGACGCAAAGTGTTTCTAACTCGGCCTTTGGTTGGTTGGTTGGTGCCGGTTGCGTGAGGCACTCACTACAGCGCACAGCAGTAATGAGAGTGTGCTGGATTTCATGTACTATATAAGCATTTCCTCAGGACTCTAATAGATGCACAGTGACGAAGGTGCGATCGGATGCTTGCCACTGCTCATGCGTTACCGGGTACGCTGGTACATTCCAAGGCAGCACGAACTATACGTCCGATACAGTACTAATCAATATTGGCATTTTTTGTACCAACCAATATTGGTACTGTATTACCAACATTACCAACACAGTGCCAGCATTGGGCCCATGGCAATGTACAACCCAGGTAGCACAAACCATGTGGGCCCAATATTGGTACTGTGGGCCCATGGTTTGTACTGCCTGGGTTAGTGTATACAATAATACATTATATACACAGCATTTGTACACTTATTTCCTTATACGTTAAGCCCTACGTATGTCATTGAAAATATTTCAAGGGGGGGGGGGGGGCAATTTGATTGCTAGGTGTTCAGGTATTCTTTATTTTGTATACGCGACGCCGACACGGTGATATAGATAAGTTACAGGGGCTGAAAATTATTCTGAGAAATAAAGAGACATCTCTATCGCGCTCGTCCAATCAGTTTCTCGTTTTCCGCGGAGTACGCATGCACGACGCGTCTCGACGCTGCCGGGCGGCCTTCTATTTTTCTGCAACTACTATCCGGGATTCAGATGCATGCACAGAGGAAAGCCGCCAGTGCTCCCGTGAAGGAAGTCGTTTCGGCTCGTTAGGGTCTCCCACTTTCTCTTTTTTTTTTTCTTCCTCATCTTTTTGCTAATGGAAGCTTGACTCTTTGCTGCCCCCGCCGTACGCAGAAGGGAGCCCGCGCATGACGCATACTGTATGGGAGATAACTGCGGCGCTCGATTCGGCTTGACCTTCTGCCGGCGGGCGCTCATTGCGTTGCGTGCGCTCTCCGCAAACAAATTTTCGTGCAGGCATTACGGGAATTAACTCTTTATTCGTTGCCAGCTAAATTAGAGATGAGCCGGTGACATGACATTAGACGCGCTCGTATCAACAGTCCGCCATGTATATCGCGACGCCCCGTTCATGATGCATGGAAAATTTTCGAAGGGGAGCTAACAGACAAGAAAGAATGAAGGACATCAAGAAATGAAAGGGTGGAAAAAATGGAATAAACTAGAAGGAAATGGTTGCTTGCTAGTTTATAGTTGTGGTTAGAGAAAAACAGCGCGAAAATGAAGACGAGACCCCACAACACAGGCGCTGACTCTTGACTCTCGACTCTGTGTGTTGTGTGCTCTCGTCTACGTTTTCGCGCTGTTTTTCTTTCACCTCTATTATGCACCAACTAGCCCGCCAAAATTCTCTCTTTTATAGTTATGTCCGTCGAAGTGTTTCGCGTAATTTTTTTTTTTTTTTCTGGATCTTTGCAGTAAAAAAAGCAGCTCCAACGCAGGCGAAAAAAAAAAAAAAAACTATAGAAAATGTTTTGTTGTCACGACAGAATTTATTTGCGGTTTTTGACAGTTGACTTGTTAAGACGACAGGAATTGCTATAGTAACATCCGGATTTTCAGTAGTCACTACAGAAAAGTACTACAGCTAGACTATAGAAACGTATACTGCAGGCAGGAGAAGATTCTGTCGTTTACAGCAGAACTATAGAATATTTTCTCGTATTTTTGACACGGTTCTATAGTTGTTTTTTTCGACCTGGAATGTACCAATGTCTGAACAAGTTCGCAAGCATACTTTTTAGGGCCATGATTCTTCCCATTTTACATATATTTTTTTTCTGTTAGTCTTGTTCTGGTACCTTCACGGAACAGTCGTATACACAAACTGCAAGAGCGCAAATGAATGAATAAATAAATAAATATTATATACCAAGAGATTCAGAGGAAGGACTTTTTTTAACGGCCTTTTACTACATCCAACGTTAGCGACCGCTCGTCGTGTTTCATGCCCGAGAGAAAGTTCTGTGCATTACTGAAACTTCTTTCAGACTATATTTTGACAATCGAACCACGTCAAATAAAACTAACCGCTCTCCTTCAAGTTGGATTTAGTGGAGGAGCATTGGGAAGTATGCAGTTTTTCTTTTTTTTTTTTCTTCTTTAGATAAGTTATGCTACATCAATTATTCGTTTGCGAAATAACGTCTTCCAGCAATCTGAGAAACAGTATTCTGAATCTTCTTCTTTAAGCTTAACATATTTCTTGCCTTGGCGGATCGACTGAAGATTCCTGAACGCTGCCAAGATGCGGTAAAAAGAGAAGCCTCCAAAGGTGCTGGGAAAAGTGACGCCTGAGAATATTTAAGAACTACTGTTTTATGTGCATTGAGCTGCTTTCTCCGCCACACTACATAGAATTACTAGAATATTAGTTTCTGCGGATCTTGCTATGTTTCTGCTGAAGTGCAGTAATCTGGTTCATCTGGTTCTGATCTGGTTCATCCAATAAAAAGTTTGCGTTAACTGCTATGCTCACACCGACATACCATGCGTGCCTAAATGCATAGCATTTAGGCTGGGTCCTCTGTAACAGACGCACATCATGATTAACTGAATAGCAGCGCATGTTTTTGATATCAAATACTAAAGAAATGTCGTCTTATTGTGAATAAACGTGTTGTACGGTCTTGATCCTGTCGGCTGTAGTAGTAAATGACGCAAATCTGGCGGAAATAAGGGCTGAAGACACGCAGGAAAGCCACGTAAAAAAGGCTGGACAATCGGCGTGATTAGGAGGTAATATTATCACGAAAAATCCATATTGAATCCGAAGAGACAAGTATCTGAAACCTTTTAACTCGGTATTATGGTTACCTACGCCAGTTTTCCGCGCAACTTTTTTCAGAAGCAATCACCCTGTTTTCCCCTTTCCTAACTAGTCACGAGCACGTACACCGTGCGTTTTTACCACAATTTTTATAGCCTGCCATGCTTAGCGAACGATTGTCCTTATAATATTCTTCCTAGGGATATGCGGTTTTATGCACCCACGGGCCGAGTTTTGAAGGCCGCTCTCGATAAGACACGTTATCGCTCCCTTTTTTTGTAGAGTATTTACTCCCAGTTCAAGAGAAATAACTCTGATCACGACAGTATCATCTATTACGTCATAACTATAATAACATTGGCGAGGTCTTGATTAAGTGCCCGCGGCCAATGCGGTGAGGGAGTCGACGACACTGTATTTACATCCACATCATCCACCTTTTTAAGACAATTAGTAAAGGTTCCTCTAATAACATAAGGGCAACACGTTCCGCCTATTTTCATTCAGTTGACATAACGTGAACGGGGCTTTGAACAGAAGCCTCTTTTGTGTGTGCACCAGTCTCATCCTTCATCATTCTGCTTGATGTCAAATCAGACGAGTAGGCAAGGCGGACACCTCCAGCGCCAGCAGATAGAACCCGTCTCCCTACCTATGATTACACTCTAAGTGGGTTAACTTGGGGAGTTTTTGGCTGCTACACACTACACCGACGGGATGCCGCAGAGCAAATTTACCGTACAATTAAAGTTGTACCGTACGCAGCTTCGCGAGCCAGGCTGCGCGGACGGTCGTACTGGACGCGCGTTCGGCCGCCACGCGCGTCCTTCGCGTGTCCTTCCCTGCTGCACTCGCGCGGGTCGCGTCTGCCGGCTTCCACTACTCTCCGCTCTTCCTTTCCCTACCATCGCCGGACTTGATGCTTTCTCTTCTCTCGCGATTACATGCACTGCCGCCGCCAGCTCGAAGATGGAGGAAAAGGAGGAGAGGACTCGTAGGAAAAGGAGGAGAGGACTCGTTTAGCTCGAGGCCGTTGAAGAAACGGGTGCTGCGGTGGTGGGGTCCTGTAAGTTCGGCCGGCGTGCGTTTGGGAAGGACGGTGTCAATGACGCCACCCTTGCTGCTGCTGCTGCTGCTGCTGCTGCTGCTGCTGCTGCTGCTGCTGCTGCTGCTGCTGCTGCTGCTGCTGCTGCTGCTGCTGCTGCTGCTGCTGCTGCTGCTGCTGCCCGTTGCACGCGACCTTATGTGCGCCCCCTTTGTATGTGTGAGCTCCAGTGAATCATACGTGCGCAGCTTGCTGAAAACTGACAAATAAGAAACGAGGGTGGAGCTTGTAAGGCGATTTCACGCTAGCTTGGCAATGAAGAGATCCATGCCATGGAGCCTGTTCGCGTAGGCTTAACAGGAAATGCTTGCTGGATGCAGGAGCGCAGGGAAAATAAAATAAAATAATTATTCTGACGCAGTAACGTAAATTAATCGTCTGAAATGCGTGCAGGTACGATGAGACACAGGGAGCGCTGCAATATACCGCATGTCCCAGCTAACTTGAGTCAAGGGCTGAAAAATAAAATACTCGCGGCAAGTGAATGAATCCAGTTGATTATTTCTGGCAGCCATCTTGCGCAGGCGAGTTTTTTGTTTCGTTTTATTTTATTTTGAGATCGCTTAATTTTTTTTTTAATGAAGACTATTTATCCAAACCAGTAAATATTGAACTTAGACAGTAAATGAGGTCAGCAGATTTGAAGAGCATCTTCACAAATACCCATTCTGTTATTCGCGATAAGGAAATACTCGCGTGTTATCTCCTTTCCCAGGTCCCAAGTTCGCGAAATACAAATAGAATCCGGACTAGCGCATTCAAGCGCCATGATTGTTCTGCTCACAACGACTGTTTGCGCGAATGAAATTGGCTGCGGTCGTGACCTGACTGCCCCGTTGCAGCGCTGGCGATGGTTGCTTCGCTTGCGCCAGCAAAGCCATAAAACGCGACTATATTTTCTTGTTTTGTTTGCAGCTCACAGATAACGCTCCTCACACTTGTATCCTCACAACTTGGTAGTCATTATTGCCACGCAAATAGCAGCGATGACTGCAACGTGCACCTTCAAGCGTGCTCACGTTCGGGCGAAAAAATCGTCGCCAATAAGCTGCAGCGGGGCCAAATCTTCGCCGTCGTTCAAACCGCGGTTGACAGCAGTACAATCGTGGCGCGCAAATGCGCTAGTCACGTGCTTCTTTTTTGTATTTCGCAGGCTTTCTTTGGAGTTAGAGAAAAATGGCTTTCCTCATCGCAAATAATGAAATAGGCTCGATTTTCAGAATGTTCGCTCCAACGCTGCAAATCACATTTATTTTTTTTTTAAGCCAGTCTTTATTATGTAAGTAACATTAATTCAATAATTTCAAGATAAAATAATGCCTGTGGTGAGTAAGGTGGCTGCCAGCAATGTACAACTTATTTCTATCGCCTGCCTTAAATATGATATATGTTTTAGTCCTTGTCTGCCAACTCGTATATAATTTCCTGCCTCGACCACACATGTTCCGCGCTCTTGTGTTGCCGCCTGTATATCTCGGCACGCAAGGCCTGGGCACGACTGTACAGTGCCCGTTCGGTCAGTGCTCACACCCAACCAAGTGCTGCCGACAAGGTAGAGCCGAGGCGGGAATTGATTTCGGTACAGGGACATACAGCGCTGTCCATTTTTAGAGGGAACACCTAATTCGTATTCAAGATAGCGTAACAGTAGCGTTTATAATATACCGAGAAAGAAAAGCGCCCCAAGTATGACGCCTTTGGCGGACATCTACTGCTGAAGAATTATTGCGGTTCCGGGCGAGTTCGAGTTGCAGACAGGGGTTACATATTATGTGCAACACTTAAATGTGGATCATGCAGTAAGTTCTTGCATCTTTTCGACTATATGGCACGGGTGCATACTTTTTCTGCATGGGCCTGTGTTTCCAACGTTCTGTGCATACTGAAGCAGCCCTATTTCGAGCGTTTGCAGTGCTACGCTGGCCATGCTGCGTACCTTCGTTTGTTCTTGTGCTAGTGAAGGGCCTTTGTGAAAGGATATATGCAGCTCACCATGTTCGCTACATTGCCGTATACAGCGCGCTTCGTTTTGCACCACCAGCACTACACGTCTGTCTAAGGTGAAACGTACGCTTGTGTTATCCTCTCCGGAGTTCGAGGTATTCCATGGCACGTACAGCTGTGTGTATTGACAAATGAAGCGCCTATCAGAACTATGGGCGCCACACGTTCGGTTTTCACGTCTTTTCATTTATTTCAACCCAAAAGCAGATGTGGACGCGTCTCCAATCCTCGTGTTCGACAGAGCTGCGAGTTGAAGCTGCCAAAGATTAAAAAAAAAAAAAAAAAAATTGTTTATCTCTGGCCACTTCGGACAAACAAAAACGCCTGGAAAGCGCACCAATCCGGTGTGTTGTATACATCCTTAAATGTACACAAGGAAGCAGAATCGACATCACGTAAAACCTCCAATGCCCGTGGCGTGACTACACCGTATAGAATGTAGTGGTTGGGCGTTGAATGCGGAACGTATACAATTCAATCTGTTCCTCCTGGCGGGACGCCTATTCATGGGGCGGAGCGCGCGAGCAAGCGTGCGGGAAACAGGCGCCGCGAGGTTTGACAGATACAAGGGGCCGGTCGGTCCTATTGTGTTATACCTTGAGGCAACAACGGAGCGACGCACTTCCTGCAGTCGAATGTAAACACTGTATGCTCATTTTCAAGTATAGGGACATCGTGGGGCTCGCTTTATGCTCATTGGAATGCATATATTTATCTCAATTATCTTTTTCTTTTTGTGTGTATTATCTTGAATAATACGTTTTACATACATATTACGTGTCATCATTGCATGAATTGAAGAATGTAGATCAATTAAGCGAAGAATGTAGGCCAATTAAGAGTACATCGCCAGGAGAAGCAGAACGAGTCTTATCTAGATTAAATTAGAGCGGAGTGTTTTGTGCCTGTGATGCAAACGCTGACACCACAGAAACCCGTCTATATATTTGTATGCGCTCAGTGTAGAAGGCACCAGGAAGCCAGGAAGGCTTGAAGCATTCAGAGTGAATACAACACGAATAAGGGCAGTGGTATTTAAATATACTGTAGTAACAAAAATTACAAAGGAATATACTTTTTTTTTTTTCGCTCAGCTAGATTAAGTGTAACCCGTTTAACCGATAAGCGGCTGTTGGCAGTCAAAGTTTCGTTTTGAACTACGTGGCTTATACTCCTATTACATCGCAGATGTCACTGATGATACGTTTTTTTTTATAGAGGTGCACGAGGGGGGGGGGGGGGGGGGGGGATGAAGATCGTCACACCAACGAATATGAAACTTTTGAAATGTCTGTAACAATATATCTAAACCCCTTTCATTTGCATACAACGCTGATCTTTCCATTCCGAAGCATCGATGTGAAAATAATGGATAGATTCTACACCCCTCTGTTAATGCGCTGAGTTCCGAAGTTGTTCTATATAAGTCGCCCGTTGCATCTTTCTGCCGTATCCATCTGGTCGGAGTCTCGGGCAAAGCAACAACTTGTACAATTTCTTTCCTACGGCTGAGCTAGTCCCGGGCACGTAACTGCTGTAGTAACCTTACCTGCTCGCAGACCTTCTTCTTTGAGAAAACTACAAGCGCTAGGTCGTTTGGAGGACATGGTCTGTCTGCTGACCTAAATTTTCCTCCCGAACAAGGATTTTATCGTGGCCTCAGACTGGTTATATCGCCCTGTATATACTGCGTTTACTTTCTTCTTATCGCCGACACAAAAGCTATCGGGCGCTCTTTAAACCGCTAGATCGCGCGCACACACAAACACACCGTAGCTATAACCAACTCTCTGCTTCGTGGCTTCTTGATATGGATCGCTTATGCCGCGCTATCTATGACACGTTCACATCGCTTGCTCTCATCGTATGTATAACCAGCCTATACTCCGAGGGTGGACTGTGTTTGCACTGTTTTTATTTATTTATTTATTTATTTTTAGAGCAGACCAAACGTTGATAACCTGCACTCAGCAGCCCTGCTCCATACGGTGAACGGTATAAATTACACGGAACTACTGGTAAATGTACGCTCTATAGTTTATGGGATCGTTTTCCGTGCTAAGTGTCACGGTTAAGATTGTTAAAATTGCCTTCGTAAAATTTATGCGCTCAGTGGAAAAATTGCATTCCACCTGTTGGAGACTGCTCGAGTCGAAAAATTACACACTAACGCACTGTATACGTGCATGGTTTCCGACTTTGACCGCCAAAATGAGTCAGAGATGGGTCGTTAGGATCGGCACTTGCTATAACAGCCAAGGGCTTCCTTTAGCTATAGTATTACCTATTCCTACCCCATAAAAGCATGGATTTATTATTCCTCCTCGGGCATATCATTAGTCTTAGTCCGGGGGCAATTCACTGTTTTCCCTCAGCCATGCAGTTTAACAACTTAATAAAATAACGCGCGCGATGAAGTTACTTGATCACGATATTCATGGTAAATTACATTCTCCAGCTGTGCTATTCAGCCGTATGAGCAAACATCGATACTAGGATGGTTACTACAATGGCATCAGTGCAATCATCTAGAATGGTTCTGCAAAAACTTCCCAATTTTCAGCTGTAAGTACACATTTATATACTTTAATTTTCTGAGGGTATAATTCAACACGACAGAAAAACAAAAAATTAAAAGAACAAAAAAAAAAAAAAACCATCGCGACCAGCGTTGGATTTGAACGGGGCGACAAGATAGTGGTCCCAGCCAAACGCTCGACACTTCGGCTAAATTCAGTAGTGACATTTTAGGTTCCTCCTGGAATTTCGCGCCCGTATGCATGCTTGCTGCATACACCACACCCTAATCAGAAATAAACCTGTAAGGGAGTAAAAGGGAGCAACGTGGCCCTCCAAAGCATTCCTTATCGGAAGTAGGGTGTCTGCCCAAGACATGGTGCAAATTTTCAACACAAAAATGCGAAGTACCTGTAGTCGGCCGCGGAAGTAGAAGCTCTCGCAGTTACAATATTTTACCCGGCCTGCTGTGAAATCTCTTCTCCGATTGCTATGGCATCAAATGAATTATTTGTGACTACGATGTGCCCCTGTTGCCAATAGCATCCTTTATATTAATTACGCAAGAATCTACAGCGGGGTTTGAAAAAAAAAAAAAAAAAAAAGAACACCCTGCTTCTATAGGGAGTGCGTTAGAGGACAATTAAGCTGCCCCATTTTTACTCCCTTATCGGGTAATTCTTGTTTAGAGTGCACGTTAAGGCGTTACCTTCACACGCCTGTTCTTACATTTAATCGGAAAAGCGGACTCCCTGAAACTACGGTTCTACTTGCAGCATTACTGTAGATACTGTGGAGCATGCATTAGTAATGTACGCACGAAAGGCTAAAGGCTGCTGCATGCAGGCAACTCTCGGAGGAGTCGCTGCTAGGCGCTTGGCCGGAAAGTTGGAAAGCTCTACGGTCAATAAGGGCGTCTTCCCGCTTTTTGAGCGACGCGGGCCTCGACTGGCAATTGTGCTGTGATTGTGTGCCTGTATACCATAACTATTTTTACCACATCGACCCTATTTCTTCTCCTATTCACTTTGCCAGCGCAGAGTAGCAAGCTAGATATTCATTTTTCCGGCTAACCTCTCTTACTTTGCAATCAATGAACTCATCTATCTGCAAATCCAGGGTCGCCGGTGACCTGCCTTCGCTATAATACCCGCAACGGTGACTTACTGTGGCTTTGACGTTCTGCTTGGCGGTTCAATTCCCGTGTGTTTATGCGTGCTGCATCCAGAGTGTTCGAGCGCTGCTGCACTTATCGAACACTCTGGCAGCCGACAGTAATACGGTTTCTGAAGTATACGCTTTAGGAAATAAGGCTGGTCTGCTAAAACTCTCCAGCGAGTATTACTTACACTTGTTAAAAATCTATTACGTATACATAAATTAGGAACCAGGAATCGAACGGGACCCTCAGGTACAACTGACACGACATGGACTTCGAGGCCAATGTTACGAAAACAGGCGCGGTTGCAAGATGCGTGATCGCGGAAAGACGTGAGCACGTGATTTCCGCGCACGTATAGTTCGCCACGGTTAGACGTCGTGCGTCGTCCACGCAAGTATACCGCGACCGCACGACGAGCACAGCACTCGTGTAACGGGACCTCGCGAAGCAACCGCTAAGGCCACCCATGACCCCGATCGTGCGAGCCGCGCATTCCTGACGCCGTCCGCGCACTCGTCGCTCGCCCTTGAAACCGCTTGCTCATCGCTCCGTACACCGGCCGCATCGGCGCGGCGTCCACCGAGCGTACAAGCCGGCCATGCATGCCGTATTGAAGCGATTTTAACCTTAGCCCCCCTCTAGAGTCCCTTCGACACTTTGGGGACTTTCGGTTCATGCTGAAAGAATGCTCACCCTAAGGAATTTTAATGAGTTTCTGCTTACTGCATGTAGAACTGCACTGAGAGTTCGTTGTTCTTTCAACTTGAAATTTTGAGGCGCATTATTAGAATGACGGGCATTCGTAAACCTTGTGCGAAAACAAACATCGGTACAAACTGAAGTGCAAAAGTATAACGTGTATAGAATTCATTATACATACCCTTTTTAATTCTATTTTTTTTTTTTTATATATCCGAAAGTTCTTAGCCCGCTATAAGGGCCTTTACAAGGCAGCATAGTGCGGGCCAGCAAATTTTGCCACAATGGGTATGCAGCAAGAGATGACAGCAGAAGGTCAGAGTTTTTGATCACGGGTGTTAGTGGTCAAGCCCTTGATCTATCAGGCTCCAGGACGCAATATAATGTCGTTAAAGACGACTGGCGTGATATTCTGAAATAAGTGGAGGCAAATGGATTCGACTCGCCCCGAAGAAAACGGTATTGGCCGAGAGAGCATAGTTATGCGTGAAGAAATAGTGTCTTAAGGGGAATGACTAGCATTTATTGAGTCTGTATATGCTTCTTGTGTACTTTAATTGCACTGCGAGGGTCCAGGGCTGCATGTATTGAAACGCAGTTAAGAGCTTCTTCAATCTGCCAAATGACTGATGTTTGGGTCACCTATACACTTCGGTACTCGTGAAGGATATTGTCGTGCCGGATGACGAGCAGGCTCCGGCTCTCATCGTTGTCTGCCTGTCTTCCTACTCTGTGGCCGTAAGTTCATTTCATATTCTTGTGTTTGAGGCCTTTGTTCCTCCACCCTTTGCAGTCGACCTGAGAGACTTCAGGCTTATGCTGTGATAAGTCTCTCCTGATTACCGGATGCTTAAATGAGCGTTGATGCGGTATTCGTACGCGGTCATCGGCATCGAGCTCTAGAACGCAGGCGTCCGTGGTCCTCTTCAGTATGCGTTCACGCTGCGGCTCGTTGCCCGCCTTCTTGCACGTGATATACACACGCTGGAACACCGCCGCGCTTTCATCTGTATTCTGCACGGGGTGGTGAAGTGGGAGGTCTCGAATATACAGACCCAGGGGTCAGGGCGGCATGCGCAGCTTGAATGTGGTGCGTGCAATCCATGCGGCACGGGATCGTATACTGGCGGGAATGACGTGTACGTGGTCAAGCACGCCTCTCAACTTTACATACTGAACGAATTACGTCGTGTTAATTGCGTGCAGAGTGGTGTCGTATTAAGAAGCGAAAAAGCTGTTTTCTGGTTTTCCGAGCCCATATACTTTTTCAAAGCACATTGCATAGTATGTACAAATGTGTACAATGCATAGTCTCCTACTTTATAGTTGTGCATGGCAGGTAGTATGTATAATGAAAAGCCCCAGTTTTATCTTTTTGCCAACCGGGCGCTTTTAACGTGCACTGGCATCGCACAGCACACGGGTGCTTCTGCATTTCGCCTTAGTTGATTTGGCTGAAGCGTATAATTTTACTGGCCTCAGCTTCATTCGACTGAACTAAATGTTCGTTGTTATGAGCGCTCGCTCAGCACGTGCTCGAGCGAGGTTTCGCTGTTATAACGCGTCTGATTTGCCTCATTCGACGTCTCGTGCATTTTTATTCGCCTTCTGTGACATTCAGTTAGTCTCGGTCAGTGTCGACAGTGTCGTCAGTGTGAGACGGTTTTCGTCATAGACGGCGGCTGCCCAGTTTGCGCGGAAGTGAGTCACCGAGAACTTCCGCCAGATGTCTGCGCAGGAAACTCATGCACGTGTAATCACGGCGACGCGACCCTTTACGCGTCGGCCTTCAGTCTGTCCGCGAAGAAGCTGATTGCTTGCTCTAGGCTACAGTGCCCTTTCTCCGATTCGATGTACACAACTTTCTGACTCGGACAAAAGAAACAGACAGAGAGAGAGAAAGGGAGGGAGAGGGAGGGAGAGGGAGGGAGGGAGGGGCATGCAAAAGCCATCAACAACATGCAGCTGACAAGCAATAGCTGCACCAATAGTAGGACAGCAGCAGCAAGTTATAACTAAGGCCAAGTCAACCAACCACACTAAGCGTGCAAGCGGCAGCAACGATAGACCTCATGCCCAATGCGCTCTCAAATGCGGCCATTATTCAGCCGACGTCTTGTACTGCATTCGCTGTCAAAAGTTTATGGAAGGCTACTCTCAAAATAATAATAATAATAATAATAATAATAATAATAATAATAATAATAATAATAATAATAATAATAATAATAATAATAATAATAATAATAATAAATTTCCACGAAAGGCGCGTTCCAGCACTGTAATCTCTCTCTCGTTTGTCCTTTCTTGACTGCGATCAATTGATCAATTTCGAAGGCGTGCTGCTTTAGGTTCCCAGCTGAGCTGTGTAATGCGTAAACAAACAATTTTATGCTGCATATATATTTTCTGGGGCAGTATTCCATATTCTTCCATTTCCAACGTCATTTGGTCGTAGGTCAGCATAACGGCACGCATCAGACGGAAGCAGTGAGCCGCCACTGACCTGTCAGTCACAAAACCCACAATATATAGCGGGTCACGTCGTCGCCGATAGCCATCGCCAGTCGCCGACTCGCCGCACGTTCGCGCCGGCTAACCGCTGGCTGCGTCATGCAGTCAATACCGATGTACGGTCGATATGAGACGGCGGTGAAATTAAAATGTTCGGCAGTAATAAAACTGAGTACACGCCACAGAAAGCCCGTTATATATATATATATATATATATATATATATATATATATATATATATATATATATATATATATATATATATATATATATATATATATATATATATATATATATATATATATATATATATATATATAAGCAGATCAGTCAAGGGGAAATGAGGGTGCATATATATATATATATATATATATATATATATATATATATATATATATATATATATATATATATATATATATTATTGGCACACCGTGGCCTTCAGTAATACACCGCTTATTGTTTTCTTATATGTGCGTACTATACATAATAAACATGCAGCTAGGCATTTTGACAAAAATATACTGCTCAAGGGGTTTGCTTATGGGCCTAGAAACGGAGCTAGTTGTGCATCTACCATGTTCACAATCTCGGAGGTGACGAAAAATCTCGTCTTCCCCCTTCTCAGGAGTATACTTCGAGAAGCCCCGTTACAGGGTTTAAATACAAACCCCTTGGGCTGTATATTCTCAGTACAGAATGTTCCTATGTATATGGTGTGTTTACAGTGAGATCAATGACTTTTTTACATAGTCTGCTTGTATAGAACTCTGCAAGCTGCCAGCGGAGCCTTCGTTGAGGGTTACTGCACTCACAACACGGCGGGGAAACAAACACTCTCTTAATCACTGTGGCGAACTTGCGAGTTGAGGGTCAACGTACTGACAAAGGCGCCGGCCACCATTGCAAGACCGCTACGCCATCTCGTTACCCCCCTTTCCAGCGTTTTTCTTTCGGTTTCGTATGGGTGCTAGTTGTTACACCACTAGCTGAGTGACAATCCCCCCCCCCCCCCCCCCTTTTTTTTTTTCCTGAAATAAAAACAAGACTATTAATAAATTTGTTTTCACGTCACACGACCATGTCATGGACTATCGAAGGATGCCGCGTTGCGGTGGCCTTCAGATCAAACCGTTCTGCGTTTAACATGCACCGCCATTGCACGAACGAAGGTGAACACAATTCGAACTTTTCGAAACACCATCTGGGGTTGACGAGGAGCAATGAGGTATCAATCTGGAGCGATTGCGCGTTCAGAATTCTTTGTAATCGAAGTGCCCCGGCAATCGAAAACGCTCGAAACGCGACCTCCTAATTCTCAGCGCTAAAACTCCACAACGCTGAGCCGTCAGCGCTGGATACCGTTATAGCTAGGTGGTGGCGGTGAAAATATTTTAATGAAAATGTTTAGGAGGTTGTAGCGGCGGTTGGAGTCCTCAGTCCGGAACCCTATTGGCGTAGGCTGCTGTCCGTGCTCTTTCGAAGAGTTCTTTTGACTCCTTGCGTCCAAGATAGTCACTCGATGCTCTAGTCAGAGCTGGTCAGAACTGCCTGCCACCCCTCCTGCGTTGGCTGGCTATTTTTGAGCGTCTAAAGCAGACGCCATGGCTCCCACTTTGTGGCGGTAATAGACCGCAATCTTCCCCGTGAGCCGAGCGATTGTCTCGCAAACCCTTCCGCCCACGCTGCCGTCTCTCCGACCAGGTCGCAGAAGCGGACTTGGCGCGCCGCTCACCGACGGTGGTGAGGGAGAAACCCGTCCTTTGTTTGAGCCGTCTTTAAATCACTTGTACCCGCATTCGAGTGCAAAATGAGTGAAGGAGTGAAGCGCAAGGCAGACTCCACGGCATCGTCATTGCCATCAGTCGGTCGCGAACACTGAACTGATCCGTCATCAATCCCTCGTCTCGCTCTGCTCGGCGTGGTTGCTTTTACTCCTATCGATCATCATCATCATCAAAACGTTTTATTTCTACCGAAATGAGACTCCTTCTGCCTGTCTTTGGTGACGCATATTCGTTCCAATGGCAAGCTCCCCCAACGGCACGCTCCACTAACTGAGTGCTTCCGCTACTGTCATTTATCAAAACAGAAAGGAAAAAAAAAAAGGGGGGGGGGGGGGAGGGGGAGAGGTGCGGCTGAGCATAAAACGCGCGTTCTGCCAGCGACGTCGAGAGAGTTAAAGAGAAAGGGAAACGTTGTTGGTTGTTTGGCCCGTCCTTATATTACGCGCACTATGCACGCTGGAGCAGTCGTTGGCGTAGGCGCGCCCTGCGCGGCGGTTTCGAGAAAGGAGCGTGACTCACCCCCACCACGATCGCGAGCTGCACGCACATGCGATGCGGCGCGCGCGAGATTCCGCCAGCCGCGCGGTTGAAGCATGGGAACGCGCGCGCAGACATGTCCGTCTGAAGCGTTGGCGCGAAAGCGGATCTCCGAGGTGTGTCATACGCGGGGTTCCATCGAAGCTGAACGTGTTTTCTCTGCACACCCACACAGCCATACTTTTTCTCGGCATTCGAATCTCGCGCGTGTGCAAGGGCGTATTGTCTTACGATGTGTAATGATGCCCAGGCCAAGGGCGGAAGAGTCGGTGGCGAAGTTCCGACCATACAATTTTAGTTCTGTCGTTAGTTCTTTCCGCTCTCTCCAACGGTGTAAATTTGAGATGTTGCTAGACTTATAAAGCGAGCTATTAATCCGTGCAAATGAAATCGAATATTAAGCTTATTTCTGCCCACCATCCGCGCTTCTAGGGCGCATACCTGGGAGAGTGAGATTTGCAGTTTTGGCATTGGTCTAATACGGCAATGCTGTCAGCTTATCCCAACTTTTTGTCTGCATGGTCCAGAGGTTTGAAAAACGTCCGCAATGACGTCATCACGACGTCACGACCGATGCAAGACAACCGTTGACGTCACGAGGAGGCCGCATCGAAGAAACATGTGCACAGTTTAATGCTCGTGTATGTCTTCTGCGCCCCTACGCTGGATATTTCTGCGGTTTATGGTAATCGATTAGACTTAATTTTTGTTCAGTTTTCCCACGTTTGGAAACATTCCAAGACGTACTTGCTCGTACCGTGTCTCATGAATCATCTGGCGAGTGAAGCATATGGGCGTCACCGCAAACTCCGTTCAGTTTCCTCAAGATTATTTGTAACCGTTAACTCTAGTTACTCTGTCTAAGCACTGGTTTATGTCTTCCGCACAATTTAGTCCCGAGAGCTCAGTATTAAGCCTTATTCTCATGCGGAGATAATACACGCGCACGTGTCGATTATAACCTGCGTTACCGCGAGCTCACCCGTTCGTGTTTGCCTTCTTTACATGCGTGCATACGCACCATTCTAAGGAGTACTGTTCTCTTGGGGCTTTAACTATGAACTATAGACCCCGATCACAAACGTTTTTGGGCATGGCTCGGATTCCTGGCGGTCACCTGGACAGCGTGGGACACAGCGGCATCGCAACAATCCCAGGCCGGCTCGGCCTGGTATTGCTGCGTGCTGTTCCTCTCGCTTCTCTATTTGGGGCCGCATTCTGTGATCGGCGCTGCGATACAAGTGCGTGCCGACCGCATCGTTTCAGGAAGGTCATACAGCGCTCACTTCCTGCGCGGACATCGCATGCCCATGGGAACATGCATTGCGATCGAGTCCTTGAAACCCCCCTCCCCTCTTTCCTTCCCTCTGTAGAAAACACATTCCCAGTGAATGCTTTTCGCTTTTGGCGAAACAAGGATTGAGGCACTATCGCAGAAAAGAGAGAAAGAGCGTGGATAGTAGACAGCTTTGCGGCTGGCAATATCATTCCAGAGACTGACAGCCCGGCTGCTCGCTGTTACGTGTGTATGAGGATGTGAAAATAAATGGCTGCTATGTAGGGATCGCAAGCGCTTAGGTGCGGCGCTTTTTTGATGGTTCAATACCCATGAACCATCGATGTGATGTTAAACCATCGATTGGGATGTTAAACCCCTCTAAGCAAAGCAAAAGCAGCAACTGTCAGCACCACTTATCTTGCGATGGTTCGAGAAATGAGCTCATACCAAAGCTTGCGCGTTGCAGCTAACATTCAGCACGATATTCAGCCATCTTTGTTCCAAATAGTCATAGCGTCAACATATACTCGATCACTACTATAGGCGCAAGGCAGTCGGACGGCACCGGGAAGCGGTTGGCTTGTCGTCTTTTAGGATCTGAAGCTTGTATGGTAAAGTCGGGCGCTGTCTCTGTAGACGCCCTTTCCTCTAACATTTTTGAAACTCCCGTTGTTGCATCTATACTCGTTATTCACCGCTAGATTTGACGATCACGTGCGTGAAAAGTAACCCAGTTTGTGATTTACTCAAACGAACTGTTATAATTTATTATGAGCTTTATAGCAGTGAGTCGATTAAAGCCGTAAAATGAGGTCGTGTATTGCCTTTCAATGCCTCAAGAACGTTAGGCAGGGGTGACTGCTGGGCTCTTCAGCACAAAATGGCATCCGTGACGTCACCTGAATACCTCCTATACTGACCTATTGATATTTTTTTAACGTACTGGTAAAATACTTTCTCGCTTTACTTTCTAATTCCTTTCGTCGGTTCATTTCCAATGAAAATTTACTCTTCTGGATTCTGAGCAGATTCCTTATTAATGGGCGCCATATGAGTTCGGATTGGGCTTCAGACTTACTTTGGCTGGCAGACATCACGTACAAAAGCCCTTTAGCACTATTTTCTCTCTCCCTCTTTGTTGGGTTTTAATCAGCACGCTAACTGTCCTCTTGGATATAATTGATCCGCAACGTCGTTTCCAGACTGCATACAGAAGACCATCACGGTCGTTCAGTTACCACTAGGGCACGTGGGTGTTGTCTCAAAGAGCGCCCCGAATATTGTTCTTTTTTCATCCTTTCTATATCCCGCGCTACCTATCGTTCGTTTTACGAGCGCTTTTATAAGTGCTATAGTAAGATGAAGAATGAAGCGGCCGAGAAGAATCTTTGCTTTGTGTTCAGTCTCTTTATTCCAAAGTGCTTACGTAACCGTATTGTCCAATTTTCAAGGTCCAGGACAATGGTCGTCGACGCAACGCGTCATCTGGATTTGTCTGCACGCTTATCGATCACTCTGAGCGACGTCCAGCACGTGCCCGTCGTGTGCAGTTTTATCGCTGCGTCGCAAAAACGTCGCTGCAATTCCGTTCCTGGTTTTAAGTGGGTCACTCAGTTGATTTACATGTAATTTATTTGTTGTCTTTCATTCACTGGTCGCCTTTTTCTCGCTTGCTGCAGGCACTCATGAGTTCTTCATTCGTGATAGTGCCTAAGAAGTGTCTTTTGTTTCCCTCCGGAATAAATATATCGGCCGGTGTCTATCATTCAGACATCGAAAGCAGAATTATCGATGCGTGATTATCGCTGTTGAATGTTTTTGTTTTCTTGCACTGGAAGTGACGTACCACTTTAATACTTTCTGCTGGTTGCTCAAGCCTCCTTTTCAACTCTTTTTAAACTTTTTCAACTGTATTTTTCCGTCCTAAGTATTTACTGTTATTGCTGCTTTTGCAGTGTGATACTGCATGCTACTGCTACTCTGTTATTCTGCTACTATGCCATACTGCTAATCTCATACTGCTACTTTTTTTTTTTTTTTACTGTTGCCACTCTTCTGCTGTTGCTATGCTACAGCCACTCTATAATGCAGCAGTTAATATATTGCTACTTTGCTATGCAGCTACTTCTCTTCTACAGCTAACATGATACTCTTTCGTACTGCTGATCTTCTATTACTACTCTGTTACTCTATACTCCGCTACTGCCACTCTATTACACTGGTACTCTTCTACTGGTACTCTGCTGCTGATGCTGCTCTGCCACTGCCATTCTACACTGCTGCAGCTAATTTGCTGTTACTCCTCCGCTGCAGATAAAATGCTGTTGCTCTTCTACTCGTACTCTGCTACTGCCACTCTGCTATACACTGTTACTCCTACCGCTACTCCTACCGCTACTCTGCCGTGTAATTTGCTACTGCCGCTCCACATTGCTATTGCTCCTCTGCTACAGCTAATATGCTATATACTGCTACCCAGCTGTTGCTGCTGTGAACGGGAACCTTCTTTCAACTCAGTTGCAAGTGATCTATACCGCGTGTAGGGACATCCGTTCGCAAGTGACAAGAGTGGAGGAACGTTGCGAAAAATCCTCAGCCTTGAAGCGAAGAATGCAGCCTTGCTATTCAAACTAATAACGACGAAGGAGTCAGAGTCGTCGAAACCTTTGGAGTAGAGTTATCAACGAAGCGTGCCACACGGCATACTCTTTATTTGCACTTGTTACAAGAGGGGGCGCATGGAAGAAAGCGCCATGTGGGTGCCTCGATTCCATGGAGGCACCCTCAACGCCATGGGCTTCTCAAAGGAGCCCATATATTATCGCTTTCCTCCTCTTCTTCGGCTGCAATCGACGACACGAGTGCTTGCTTGTTCTGTCGAACTTGGCCGTGAAAAATAATTGCGAATCAGCACTGGGCATGTTTTTTTTTTTCTCAACGGAGGGTCAACACTGAGAACGCAGGGGTGGCCATAGAGGTGTGAGCACTTGCTTGCCTCGTTTGTGCGAGGTGCAGGGTTCGATCGGCGGAGCCACCGAATACTCATCGATTTCCTAACGGGCATGAGCTCTCTCCTCGGCCTGATGCTCTGCTTTTCTGGTGCTAAATGCTTGCGAAAAAGGTCTTACTGCCTGCCAGCTGCTTAAGGGTCTTCCTTAATCTCCTGCTTTCTATCAGATGCGGTCAACTTCGGATCAAGCGATTCAAGTAGAATTCGATGTTGAGGTTCAACGGCTTACGTGGCGACCGTGTTTCGGTGTCCTTGATATCTGCGGCAATCTCACGTTTCCATGGTGATGTAACACTCCAAAGGCCATGCACTGAATCCACGGTGCTATGACAACGCTGACCTGGAGCGCTGCTGCGCCATCGTGGCTACCACTGAGTTTGCGTGCGTTGAAATTTCACACCGGCAACACTATGCTCACTGACACAACATCTTATTCGCAAAGTTTGCTTGGAGAGTTTAGCTTTTGTTTTTCTACACGGACTCTTCCAGCAGTCTGCAGCCTTTGGCAAAAGACTATAGCTCTAGTTCGCTTCTAATCTGTATAGCCGGGAGGATAACTCTCTGCGGGGTGTTCTCAAAGTGATCTCGCTAATTTCACGTTAGCATGCTTCCGTGAAGCACTCACGGAGAGGTTCTGTATTCAACGTTTAATCAGAACTAAAGCCTTCACCTTGAGCTGGTGCTGCAACAACGTAACGCCGAAGTATAGTTAAGACAGTCGAGAGCCTCTCCATCACCTAGTCGCATGCTTCACCCGTGCGTAGATTTTGCCAGCTTTCCTAAGAAGTGTGCTGCTTATCAATCATGAGTGTAGCTACTTACGCGCTTGCTTTCGCGGTCGAGTAGAAACTGCCCCGAGAACAATGGGAGGAGATCGATGTGTAACGTTCTCTGCGCCAAGCACACCCGCGGCTGGCGACGCGCCGCGCGCAATCTCGGAGAATGCTGGCATCGTTCGACGCCGGCGGAAACGACGTCAATACAAACAGCTCGGTCCTGGCGCGCCGCACCGTTCAGACGCGGATGTTTGCATCTTTTGCTTTTATTTTCGATTTTTGCTGGACTGAGCGACCGGACGAAAGAGTGCTCAATCGTTTCACGTACCACTCAAAATCACCAGCGTCGAGCGTGTCTACACCACCTTAACGCAAAATACCGATAGACTTCATCTTGCCTTTTTTTTTTGGGGGGGGGGGAGGGGGAAGGGGGGGGGGGGCTTTTCTGTTCTCCCTATAGGAAGCAGCACCTGTGTCTCACTCTAGTAGTCGTTTCCGTGTTACTAGTTCAGACGGTGGGCACCTTAGGTGCTGTTGCTGCTGTCGCTGGTGGCTAGCATTTAATGATAAGGATAACGGATAACGAAGGCGTGCAGACACACGTGCTCTTAACACGAGTGCGGGCTCAGTCACGTGGTATTGCCCCTTGAAAGCTGCAAACTATTTTTTTTCCTGCGACTGTGATCAGCGTACTTATAAGCATCTGATTATCCGCTGAATAGCGTTGCACTTTTCGCCCTTGACGAGTCTAGCGCTTTAAATTTCTAATTAAATATTACCTAAGATATATTTTAATTAGGCATTGCAACATATTATCACACACTTGAAAACTGAACTTCTTTCCCCGAGCTGCTGTCATCAAAGGAAAAAAAAAAGGAAAAAAGCTATGAATAGATGCATGGGTGAAGTCGGAGCGATGAGCCTTGGTCGGAGTGTATCAGAACAGCTGAGTAGCTTAACGTATACACTCACGCCCGGTTCGAGAGGGGTTAGCGTAATGCGGTCAGTCTATCTCGGTGCTATCACGAAAATCGTACCGGGCATTAATTTCACTATTATTATCTCGGGACGTCATCATCTCGAGAGATAGGCGCGCTCATTGTCTTTGAGCTGACAGACACGCGCCGTGACGCACGTCCTCCGACGTTGCGTCTGACTGATAAACCCGTGCGGCGCTGTGGGAGCCGTATAGAGCTTATCAGAGCCTCGAATCATCTTATCAGTTGCCCGGTTTACGGGGTGCTTTAAAAACTGCTCGCGATGAACTTGCGTCCCTGGAGTGTCTGGCTGTGTAGCGTTCGCTGGCAAGCCGCTGATGCAATACACTGTTGAGGCAGTGGCCAGTAATGATAGCGACAACGATGTGATAACGATGTGATAAAGAAGGCTTGGGCCGGTCGCGGATCATCGTCCTTCCATGCAATTATCTGAGCGTTCAGCGTTTGATTTGCTGGTGTCCGTTTTTATACGTACTCGGTCAATCCACGCGCTTTTCTCCAGAAGGAGTCGGGTTAGAGGAGGCAGTTTCTAACACTTTCTCAACCGCCTGTGTCAATCGACGCAGCGAGGCGCGAGTGGCCTTTTATTTCGGGCTGTTGCGCACTCTTCTCGTCTAGACAGGTTTGGTCATGCAGAGGTATACTGCACGCACTCCCAACGCTTCCGTAACGCCTTGCTCTGAGTAACTGCATGCCGTGCAGGGAAGCGTGACGAAAACTTACGGTACTTGGACAGCAATGAAAAGAACACAGGGGCTATATAGCGGCAGAGACTGCGGCAGTATACCGAGATCACTAAGCCTATTTACGTTTGGGGGAAGAGTGCCACGTAGACGGTGTGATGCAACTGGTGATATATAACGTTGAGGTACTCGCAGTTATACGTGGAAGTGCAGGTTAGGAACACGAGAAAGAAATTGCAAGATACTGTGACTCAGACTATGAACAGCTGGCCGCTGACGTCTATAACTGGGAAAACACAAAGAAAAAAAAAATTTAGTTGCGGTTTAACTCTGGTTAACCCTAGTTGAATTGCGATAGCAGTACGGCGGAAGCTTCCTTTGCCTGCTACATTATTCCCCTATCACGCCCTATCAGTATAAGGTGCAACATTAGGGGACACTTAAGCTCGTCCTTTAAAAGCATGACGCGAGAGCGTAAGCTACCAGCCCACATATGAAGGGTTCAATGCTGCTGAACCGAATGTGGAGCGAAAGCGTTTGCTGCTGATGACCGAGATTTCTTCTTTTCCTTCTTCTTCGCGGCTGTTCAAGGTCAAAGGTGGCCCTTCCCGGGACGATGCGACGGACCGAAACCTGGCGCAGTATTGCTATCGCAATAAAATTGTATGTAGCCAAAACGCATTCGCCGTTGGGGCAAAACGCGGAGGCTAACGAAAAGGCTGGGAATTCTATAGGTTGAGGACAACGCAATTAGCTACGGAAATGATGAAAAGCGAAGTAAATGGCCACGCGTATAACGGAACAAGCTCGAGTTGACGATATATTATCGAAAATCATCAGGGGCAAGTAAACGTGAACGAGGTCCAATGGGGTAAGCAGATAAGCAGTATTTGTGAGGGCGGACTAAAAGATGAATTAAGGTGGATTACCAGGGAAGGGAGATGTAAGTGATGCGGCAGAGACTCGGGCAGGGAAATAGATGAAGAAACTTGCTTAGTATATAATGCGTTATTCGGACATCGTATACCCTTGGAGACAATAGGGCATACAGCGATAATTGGGCATAAGTGACAGAACTTCGTCTTGCAACGGACAAAAAGGACGGTGACGATGATGGTGAATATTGTGGTGGCGATGATTACAATGATTAATGAAGCATAGTGATCAAGAAAATTAGTGAATATACCATGTGCGAAGTTAGCGAATGACCCGTGGAAAATCGGACATTGTCTCAGTATAGTGACTTCCCGGTGCATGCAGCTTATCGTCGTGACCGCTATAGAACGCTGTCCTATAGATAAGCGGCCGTTACCTTTGTCTTATCCGCAAAAAGTAAAGCGATCCAGATCCGCCCGGTTCCCGACGGGGCGTCGCAGCAACCTACCTGCGCTGCCTTTCGACATAGGGAGCAAGTGCAGCAGCGGAATGGGGACGAAGGTGCTGTTTCAGTCACTGAGGATTTCTGGAAATAGTTCCGCTCTTGTGTTTTGCAGTCACATGAAGGAATGAGGGACGGAATGTTGGATATTTTCCTATAATGTTGACACATGGTGTATGGAGTTATGTCGAAGCTCAATGAGAGCCTATACAACTTCAAGAAAATTAGAAACTACGCCACGCTTTTGTTGATCCACTTATCTGATACTGCTATTTATATGATGTTATGGAATACGGTTTAGACAGCTCGCTAATCATTTAGTCATGAGCAATATGAGCTATAACAAAGTATGAGCATTCATTTACTGATTACTATATAATATTGTTTCACAACGACAGATTATTTAGTTTTTTGAAGAGGTTTCCCGTGAATGCATAATATCCGTAGGTCACCATCATATTTAATAGAGAAATACTGATAATGTTCGCAATTTTGTGCAAAATGTTTGTTCTTTCTCATATTGCTCATGACTGTACATACTGTCACAACATCGAATTGGTGATAGCTGTAACAATTTACTTGCAGCCTGTCTGTTTTTTTAAAAAGTCGACAGAGGGCTACTGCCATTTTTTCAAGCGCTTACTCCGTGTTAGTCAATTCGGCCCGCATCCGCATATGCCTGTAATGGAAGCAGCTCTCGGAGCCAATTGGGAACTTGTGCAATTGCCTCAAGCCAAGAAAAAGGGCTATAAGTAACATGCGCGGAGTTCATCTCTCGACGCCGTTTACACGCTGTTCCAGGCCATAATTTTTGGGTGTTGGCGAGAGTGATGATGAAACAGCCCAACTGTTCGCGGGCTAAGAAATGGAGAGGAAAGGACACGGCGCTGCATTTCTTTCTCGATTTCTTTGTCCGTGTGTAGTTGGGCTCTTCCACCATCATATGTTCAGTTCAGTTCAGTTCAGTCGTTCAGTCGTGTCCGACTCTTCGTGACCCTATTGACCATGTCACGCCACGCTTTCCGGTCTCTCACTATCTTCCTAACATCACATAACTTCATCTGCAGTGCCTCGAGGATGCCATCTAACCATCGCGTTCGCTGCCTACCCCTTCTCCGGCAACCCTCAACCTTTCCCAACATCAAATCTTTCTCCAGCGACTCCTCTCTTCTCATCAGATGACCAAAGTAGCTGAGCTTTAACTTTAGAATTTGACCCTCCAATGAGCAGTCAGGGTTTATGGTCGACAATATTGACTGATTTGATCTTCTGGCAGTCCAAGGAACTCTCAAGAGTCTTCGCCAGCACCACAATTCAAACGCGTCAATTCTTCGGCGGTCAGCCTTTTTCACAGTCCAACTCTCGCATCCATACATCACAACTGGAAAGACCATAGCACGAGTTATACGGATCTTGGTTGGCAGACTAATGTCTCTGCTCTTTACTAGGCGGTCAAGGCTAACCATTGCTCTCTTTCCCAGAAGCAGGCGTCTCCTAATTTCATGGCTGCAGTCTCCTTCCGAGGTAATCTTGGAGCCCAAGAAGAGAAAATCTGTCACTGCTTCCACTTCTTGTCCCTTGATGCTCCAGGACTTGATAGGGCAAGACGCCATGATCTTTGTCTTTTTAATGTTTAGTTTAAGCCCAAACTTCTCACTCTCTTCTTGTACGCGCATCAGAAGTCTCTTGAGTTCCGCTTCACTTTCTGCAATTAAAGTGGTATCATCCGCATATCTAAGGTTGTTGATACGTTTTCCAGCAATCTTCACTCCAGCTGAAGACTCGTCCAGACCGGCCTTCCTCATGATGCACTCTGCATATAGGTTAAATAGGCAGGGCGACAGTATGCAGCCTTGCCTCACTCCTTTCTCAATCGGAAACCAATCAGTAAGACCATGCCCAGTTCTGACTGTGGCCTCTTGCCCTTCATACAGGTTCCTGAGGAGACAGATGAGGTGAATTGGAACTCCCATCTCTTGGAGAGCTTGCCACAATCTGCTGTGATCTACGCAGTCAAACGCTTTCGCATAATCAATAAAGCAGAAGTAGATGGGTTTCTGGAACTCTCTTGCTTTTTCCATGATCCAGCGAAGGTTGGCAACTTGGTCTCTAGTTCCTCTGCCCTTGCGAAACCCAGCTTGCACGTCCGGAAGCTCCCGATCCACATACTGCTGCAGCCTACCTTGGAGGATTTTCAACATCACCTTGCTAGCATGCGAAATAAGCGCGATCGTGCGGTAGTTGGAACAATCCTTGGCACTGCCTTTCTTTGGAATGGGGATGTAAACTGACCTCCTCCAATCCTGTGGCCACTGCAGGGTTGTCCAAATCTTCTGACATAATGTATGCAGAATGTTAACAGCGTCATGGTTGAGGTTTTGAAGCAACTCAGCTGGAATGCTATCAATTCCGCTAGCTTTGTTCTTAGCAAGGCTGGCTAAGGCCCATTCAACTTCACTCTTCAGGATGCCCGGCTCAAGATCAGTTATCACAACCGTCTTATGTTGGGTTTGCAACCATCATATGACGTCAGACCAAATCGCCCGTCTTAGCTCGTGTTTGATTCGTGCGGTTCTGGGTATCCTTTACTGCGCCATTTGAGCGCGCATATATATATATATATATATATATATATATATATATATATATATATATATATATATATATATATCTGACTCGATAGCGTATATATGTGCGAGCTTTGAACGTTTTCAGAGAGCGAAAAAAGAATGCGGCTAAGTTTAATTTTAGTTATATTCCGAAATGAGTGGTGAATAACCTAGCCTAACTGTTACGGAAACCTCCCATTAAAAAATGAAGCGAGAGCGGAAGACGGAGGAACATTTTATTGACCTCGTGTTACCACGGTGGTATAGTATTTAATGCATTGACCGCTCATGCAAGTGCTGCTCTAGTAGGTGGACATAACGTGAAAATTAATAGGAATCAATCAATAGAAAATCATTTGCTTATGTGCTACTTTTCATTTTATTTATTTATTTAATTTCGCCCCATCTATATGCGGAAATTTCGGACAGGTTCGGATGCCTCATTCTGAGCAGGCCGACTCCGCACTGGTTCAAGCAGTTTTAAATTGAACACCTGTTTTTTATTAATCCGGGTACAATTGCATCTTCGGTATGAAAACGTACCCTGCATACGAATGTTTCCGCAGTGGTCATTCAAAGTACAATGCGTATTGTGCGTATCATCATTTCTATTGCTAAACTTTGACCTGCATTGTTCTTCGATAAACAATCAGGTGCAAGCGCTTTCAAGAAGAAAATATAGTGAAGGCATGCAACTGTGACATCTACTTTCATTTAACGACAACATGAGCAGCAAGGACTACAAAGGCAATACCAACAAGAACAACAAAAGACCGACTAATGAACAACAAAAGAACGACTAATGAACAACAAAAGAACGACTAATGAACAACAAAAGAACGACTAAAGAATGACAAAAGAACAAAATAACGACAAGACGACGAAATACCAACAAAAGAAGGACGTCAATAACACCGTGAAGAACCGTTACGTTCCAAGAGAATGATGCGTTCACAAACACTGCTTCAACTACGTCATAGATCCCACATGGACTGCGTACGCGCCCTGTGACGACACGAATCGGATTACGCCACCTTTGTGAACCCGGCCCTTCCCGATACTTTCGCTTTTCACATTACCACATGCGGAAATTTCAGCGTGCGCGCTCATTTCTATGTAGAGCAGCTGCGAAGCTCCTTTGTTGGGCAGGTTTTATTCTCAGCCGGCTGTGCGTGTGTCTATTCACGTTCCATTGCCATGATACATTAAGTCAGGCGGTGGCCCGGCGCTGCTAAATGAACCGCAGAAATTGAATAAAAACGAACAGCATGGCCACGGGGAGCTCAGAGTCAAAACGCCTATAACCAGCGGGCAGCAGCCATAAACAACGCCGTGCGTCACGTGATGCACTTCCGCGGTTTCTGGGAAAGCAAGGTTAGTAGAATTCGAGGTTGTGCGTTTTGGTTATGTTACGCCGCCGCGGTGGGAGGCTATTTGCAGAGGCAGCAGCACTCCAATGTCGTTTATGCTGAAAACCGGAGCAACCGCACACGACACAATGCCTCGAAGCTGGTTTCATTGCAATCGCATAGATAGTGTGGCTTGGCTACATACTTCTTGACTTTGCTTCTCGAGACTTATTTGCTTCATTTCGGTACAGGGCGAAGTACAACAGCTGAATTTATATCCTAAGCCTTGTATACCACCTAAGTAATGAATCCGAACATCCGCATCAAATCATGACGTCATTTATTGTTTGCTGGTTTTCTTGCCTTTTTTTTTTTTTTTTTTGTGAGCATGTACGCCGTGTAGGTATTTCATTCCTGTCATGCGCGCAGTGCATTCAAGGATGTGCTCATGTGCGTGATAGAAGGCTTTTTAGGCGGACCATATATTGTATAGACTTGATTTGTAAAACATCAAACGAAAGCCAAAAGTTTTGACACCGTTCGGATAATGGCAATGGCAGTAGCACTGGTACCATCGAATGAGCGCTGTGATTACATTCTACTGCGAAATAAGCAAATCAGCGGTAGCTTGTTCTGGGCTCCTAAAACTGATAGCTGATTGGGCGCCGCGTTAATACCGCCCCTGATTGAGGCAGATATAGTCAGATTGATATAGTCAACCAAGTCAAAATTTTGGCCGAAACCCCAGAGTGAAAAACAAAGTCAGAACGCGAAAGTCTTGGTGCACAAAACTTGTTGCACAAGATATTGGTGTGCAAGTCTTGTGCTGACGGCCCCCGCAGCGGTGACTCACTGGTTAGGCACCTCGACTACTGAACACGCGAACACTGGTTCAGTCCTGACAGCGCAACGTTGCGACAGCGGCGAGCGCCGGCGGCTGCCTTTTGACAGAGCCGAAACGCAAAGCTACCTGAAACATTGTGATGCCAGCGCTCATTGAGAACCCCAGCTAGCCAAAATTACGCCGCAGCCCTCCACCACGGTGCCCCTCATACAGTCTATGTTCCGCTGGGATGTTCAACCACACATACAGCTATATATAAAATGTTGCTGACGCTGTTATTGGCAAAACCATTTGTTGGGCGAGTTGGTGTTTTTGATGATCCGTAACTACAGCGCAAACGACAGGACAGAGATGGCGTCCCTCCTTCATCTCTGTCCTGTCGTTTGCGCTGTAGTTATGGCTGTTATTGGCCCATCCGCAGTGCTGAAAACAAGATGCGAGTGTATGTCATCGCCTAACCGCGCCCCTATCTGCGTGATAAGTGTGTGCCGGTATTAACAACGCCGTACAATATATCTCGTGCACTCGTGTCGCAGCCGAGGCAAATGAAAGCAGCAGCGCACGATTGAATGACGTGTATACCTCTTTTCCTGCTCTACAACCGAGCGCATCCACCTCATATTGCTTTAGCGAAATTTGTCACGGGCTGAATTTGCATGTGGTGCGATAACTCATCGGTCACGGACGACAAATGTTCATGCGCTCGACAGCAGCGAGCCCTGTCGATACAGTATGATAAGACACGTATTCTGGTTCATTGTAAGTGCCGACGACCGGGAACTGTTTCACACCCACACGCACTCCACATACCTCTGCCGTGACGGCAGGGGCACCCTTCTGCTTTGCCACCACTTCCTTTCTGTCACTATATCCTCTTTTTTCTCCACCACGTGCAACGCTTATGCCGATAATGATTGATTACGTAGCGCTATTGTTCTCGTTGGGTCGGAGTTGGTGCAACGGCCTATGTGGAACCTTTTTGCCGGAGGTCATGCTCTTCTGTCCTACCTAAACCTCGCAGGGACTGCAATATTCGCGACCCTCTCTCTCATTGGCCCAAATCCAGGGACTGTCGGGTATTAAAGGTAGTCTGAGGTGTTCTGGTGCCTGCCCTTCTCCTATAATGTTTTGGAAAACGTCAGCGTGCATGTTGTCATAGTACTGCCAACAGGCAGTAAGCTCACCGTCACCGCACTGACTTGGCCATTTCAGAGCTGTGACGTGACAAGCTTTGTTCCAGTCACTCGCTCGCGATCAGTGCTGGGCCGAAGGTCGCACTGAGCAGTCATTTAAAATTGTTTCCATTACTATATCAAGTCATGCTAAATACGAAGTAAAGGATCCTTTACACCAGTATTCCTAACAGATTCAGTAACCCTCTGTCGCCCCCCTCCAAAAGTGACGCTTAAATATTCCCCTGTCCGATGGGCCATTTGGTTGGTTTCCAGCGAACTGCCGACTGGCCCAATCCTTTGACCGATTCCAGCAGAAACGAAAGGTGCATGCTTTTAATCGGGAGCAACATATAATTAGCTAAACCGTATAGTGAGCAGTCGCATCGGAAGCACAGGATATGTCTGTCTCGCTGGCTCGCTTCATACTTTGCTTTTCCTTAAAGAGACAAAAAGTGGGACACAAGTATGTTAGCCATTTCTCCGAATGCCTGGAGTGTTCAAAGATTGTGCGAGGGTGGAGAGAACCAGGGGTGGATGGGTAGGTGGGGGTGATAGCTTTTGGTAAACAACAACAAAAAAGAAAAAAAAAAAAAAACATTGTGCAGGCAAACTAGACCTTTTACTTTTTCGCTCAAGGGAGCAAAAAATTGTCGAAAATCAGCCCATAGTGACAATGCGTCCAGGTTCAGGTCCTTATAAATATATCTGAATGATGTTCCGAGGTGCGCTTGTCGCATTGTTTGTGGTGGGTCGTCGCAGTTTCGCTCGCCACCATGACGAAGGGAACAAAGCAGCGCGGGGAATGTAGTGGTGAAGCGATAGGCAACGACTGTCACGCGTCTTTTGCACCGCGTCAATAACAATGGCGATGGGAGGTTAAGAGCGTTAACACCGTCTCTCCCCATTGACGACGGTGCACTTCAAACCGACGCCGCCGAGAATTATTCCACTGCTGGCGACGCGCCGGTGAGCACTCGAGAAGAGAGAGTCCGCGGAGGTAAACAAGTCAAGACGGAGAAATTGTAAAGCATGTGCTCAACTTTCGAGGATGGTGTAAACAGCAGTCGCCTGTAGCTTGGGAAAGCTGTCGCCAATGGTACGCTCGCAAGCATTACGTCCAACCATAAATCTTCTACTCTCGCTCTTTGTGCGTCGTATTGACTGTCAATGGGACGAAAGAATTCGCTGTCTTTCGGTACTCGCTTCGAGGACCAACGCAGAGAAGCTGGCGGCACGCGAAATTGTTTGAAATGTCCAGCCAAAACATTACGGAGGAGCACACTTCTGGTGTTTGAAA
Organism: Amblyomma maculatum; assembly: GCF_055883805.1. Taxonomy (NCBI): domain Eukaryota; kingdom Metazoa; phylum Arthropoda; class Arachnida; order Ixodida; family Ixodidae; genus Amblyomma; species Amblyomma maculatum. The sequence continues at coordinate 370,148,112 of NC_139344.1, read as the reverse complement.
CTTTCTCACGCGTACCGTAGAGAAGATATTCTAGTCATTTGGGTTGATACGCTGGTGAACTAGCGGCATGTACTAACATACGTGTAAGGTACTTCCTAATAATTTTTATAGGTTACGCGTGGCAAAAGATTTTTATCGCCGTGGCGTGCTGCGTATTATTATGGCCAGGATTAATGTGCCAGAGACTGAATTTAACCTTTACTAATTAAGCAGCGAATGCAGCGATTTGACCTGTAAGCAGCGTGCAACGAAATTTTTGTAAAGCGCAATGAAGAGCGATCTAATGGTGAATCCATCATCCTTCGCGTAATGGTGACGTTACTAACTTGTCACCTATCATTTTCGACATATTAGGTTGGACGTGTAGTCTTTTAATCAGCCCATGCCATCAGCTAAAAAAAAAATGGAGCGGTACTCCATCGCTGTCGCTAAACGGTGTCACTGTCAAGTCGTTAGACGTGCCTAGTCAGAAAACGTTGAAGCAGCCGTGGCAGAATGAAATGATACACAGGAACGCGTTTGCAGGCACTTCCATTGTCTCTTTTTGTCTCGCTCCCTTTGAGCTAACACTTTAAAACTATGCAGAGACAAGCCAATTAGCAACGTGCTTTCGTTTAGACATACAAATTTCTGACGAGCTAGCTCGTGCATGATACTTAAGTGCTCTCCTGTCCTATCCTTTCCTGTGATCGTCGGTAAACAAAAATGGTAGCATTTAAGGCGCTTTTGTCAGAAGCATTCGCTCAAACGCACATGTCAAAATTGATTAAAATGATATTAAAGTTGTGAACTTTCGCTCTTCGGAAGGAAAAAAAGACAGTCCATTAAATTGACCAAGCTGTTTTTCAAAAAAGTGTCCCAACTCACCGTGATTACTCTGGGAGAGGAACTGTCGTCAAACCGCTTACAACTGTTGGCGAAGATCCCTCAATATCTTGCAGTGATTACGCACCGTAGCAGAAAAAAAGAAAGAAAAAAAAAAGAGGAGGAACCGAGAAAAACAATTTTTTAGAAGTATTGCGTATCTGGCGATGAATAGCCGCTCCTAGTAGAGTGACAGCAAAATTGATGAAATAAATGGAGACTTTTTCTGAAAAGCTTGATATAGCGCAGCTAATGCGAGCGCAAGGCAGGTTTGTCGCATTACGTAGTGCATCCTTGAGTCGTCGATATCCTTACTCTGTTACCTAAATCCCGTCCTCCGTATCGTCGTGATGTGCTGACTCATTCGCGCGTGTTGTGCGAATGCTCAGTTTGAGCTTGTGCGCATGTCGCGATAAATCCGGCCTCAGCGTCGGCGTAGCGAAAAGGAAAGTCAAACATTGCGCCCAAACGATTTCGTAAAGTGGCGCGCCGCGCATGCGCACGCGCGCGCGCGAAACGGCAGCGGCGCCTCCGCGCGGCGCACCGCGAAAGCGGAAAGTGGGAGTTGCCACACGCATGCGCGTTTGCCACACCCTGCGGACGGCCATTTTGTACGAAGTTGTCACCGCGAGCGCGGAGGTGATACGCCGCTTTGGAATACGTTCTTCTTCTGCGCCGGTGAGTGATGCTTGTGTGTTCCTTACGCTCGATCCCACGACTCGAGCCGCAGAGGCGGCAGCCACCGTCACCGTTCGAGCGCGACTGCGGCACCTTCTGCAGTGAGGTACCGGCGCGCGCCGACAGACCGCTCGGGGCGAAGTTTTTTGTAAGCGACATGACGTGGTTCAGGGAACTGCGTTCTGGTGCCGTCCCCGTTTCCGGGTGTTTTTCTCTAGAAAGCTGCTCCGTTTTGGCGTTTTCGGTGTCCATACCGGTCCCGTAACGTGTCAGCTGGCGTTTGGTGGTGAATCGGGCGGCTGCCAGCGCGTAATTTCCGCATAAATTGGGAGATGCTGCATTCCCGGCGGCTCTGAGGTCTAGCCTCGTCGGCGCGTATACAAAAAACCGGTTGCTTCTAACCAGCCGTTAAGCGACGAACGCTGGAGTGTCCTTTTGCCACCTGTTTTTTGTTTTGTTCAGCCCACCGTGCTTGGCGTAGTGACAATCTTTTTTTAGTTTTGGCGTAGAATGAAGTGGCTTTCTGTGACTTGGCCTTAATTCCTGCCGAAGGCGTTACACGACGGGCGCTATCTTGCAGGCATGTTGAGCCCAATACACGCGCTTTGTGTGGTAGCCCTGTTCACGTCTAGCTGTACCAGTGTGGAATACATGCTGTGGGTGCGCGTCCTGCTATCCATTGCGTTCTGCTAGTTTATGTAACCTTGCTACGCGCATGGTACCGCACAGAGATATGCCGGCTGATTGCGGTCAGAGTCGGTCTGTCCGTTTCGGCTTGTACGGAACGATTTTGGGCGCGAATGACGTAATGGTGCCGGTCGCAACTTGTTGAGCAGGGCATGTATGTCTGTACCATCGTCGCGGCCTGGGCATTTTAAACTTGTTACCTGCGGTAATCGAACATTCATCCTCATTTCGACAGCCTTCGCGGTCAAGGTCACGCAGAATCACTAGTCTTTAAAACCGCTGGCGCATTCGACAGGATATTCCAATTCCGGCGAGTTCTTTTCCCTTGCCCCGCCGATGCGAGTCGCGTGTTCGAGATTAAACCGGTGTAAACCAGAAGGAAGAATAATAAAAAGAACTGGCGATGTTGAGGACTGAAAGGCTTGTTTGAGCGACGGCGATTCTTTACGGCATGCCTGTTGTCTGGCGAACGATGCACAGTTGGGCTTTTATGCCGCTTGCATATTCGCTCCGGGCGTATTAAGCGCGACGCGAGTGGGGGTTTCCTCTACTGAGCGTTGACTGAGGGGTGGGCCTGTTTATGCCACATTTGTATAGCTCATCTTGGTACTGTAGTTCATGACATCAGCTTTATCCTCGTTGTGTAATTTTAGTAGCAAAGTTCTTTCATTTGCTTTTCGTCACTTCGTTTCGCTCCTGAGTGGCTGGTTGAATGTCCGTTAATGCGCTCTTCTGAGTTTTTTTGTTGTTGTTGAGGTCTTCGCCTGGACAACAGATTGTTTGCTATAATGCTATTCCATATCGGCTGTGTCGTAGCGCAGCCGGAATGAAGTGCTGGCGGCATGTACTACTGGGGAGAAGTTTCTGCACGGAACTGACATGCAACAACTGTTCGTTTGTTTCAGAAATTACCCCCTTTTCTCCGCCGGTGGACAGCAGGCAACTAAAGCAAGATGCCGAAGCCGGTAAGTGTTGCGGCCTTCGTTGTCAGCTGACAGAGCTGTCATATTAAGCATGCGCTAGAAAATACCAAAGTTATGTTTCTTTGTAGCAGCTGGACTAACCGAGTTAGTCTGTGGGCATTTTACTATGCCGTGTTTGTATTATTGCTCCTTTTTGCTTCTCATTCGTAGCGTGGACACTTATTTTCCTGTGAAATATGAAAGGTTAGAACCTGGATGCCTTGCAGTTACGTGCAGTCCGTACTGAGGCTACCTGCCATGTTTGCCATGATCATTTTTTATGGCACCGCAGCCTTAATATATCTGAAGCTTCATTTATGTATGGGGCAATGCGAGAGTGCAGCCTCATTGGCAGTTGTATTTGATATTGCACTGCTGGGATGCTCTGAAAAACGAATAGAAATTGAAGAGTTACAAGAGGATGCATTTGTAAATTGTATATATATACTGTTGAGAGCAGTTGTGCTGAGAGTGTTGTGTTTGTCTTACAATGTGGATAGTCTTAAAGCATACTCATAATACTTGTTACCCCAGACTGGCTGTGGATATTGTTGTGGAATAATGCGTAATGTTGGGTGCAAGTTGTAACATACTTTCGGCAAGACCTGTTGCAAGTTTGTGGCAGACTTCGCATACGTGCATACTCTAGTTATCTCGAAGCACTGAACTCAGACTATCTCTGTTCACTGTTGCAGTAACTGAGGCTCTTGCTGCATGACCTTGCAACACTTCAGATATTAAGTAGTCTCAGCAGGGTGTTGGAACAAACTCAAGGAAATCTCAAGTGCTCCTTTGTTGGGCTATCAGTAGCCTCTTGACATACAGGATTGTGATTAATTTTACTGGTTGTAGTTACAGTTATGGATGCAGCAGGTCCTGGTAGGGTTTAGCGTAGTACTGTTGACATCTGTGGTGTTTGCCCACCGCAGTGGCTCAGCGTTTAGGGCGCTCAATTTAATTTCCAAGAGTGCGGGATCGAATCTCGGCCATGGAGGTCGCTTTTTAATGGAGGCGAAAAGCAAGGTGCCAGTATGCTGTGCGATGTCGGTGCATGTTAAAGAACCCCAGCTGGTTGATATTTCCGCAGCCCTCCACTACGTCATCCCTTGCGTCGTAGTGGAGGGTAGTGTGTGTCTTAGGGACATTAAATCCTGTATACCAAACATTTGTGATCATCAAAGTGTACTACTTTAGCTGTTTTGACACATGGTACTAACTTCAGCACACAACTGCTCAAATGTTTTGTTGTGTGAAAGTTCGTTCCTTTAGTCTTCTTGTTCCTTGCTTCTCAGGACAATAATTTAATCATAGGTAGCTGTCAGTTGCATAGCCCAGTTTGGCAAGACATGCTTTTATTTTGAGTATCCATGCAAAAAATCTCCAATGATTTAACTTGCCCGACAACTTGTTTTGTTGCCTCAGTAGCAACTATAGAACTGCAAGCATTTCACTTCAGTGCTTTTTTAGCTTGGCCTCTTGCAGTTACTTTCATGCGTCAACTGAGAAAGGCTTTTTATTCACGGTGCAAGTTCAACTACCTAAGCGGATACATAATTTACATTATAGCTGTCAAATTCTTGATGCTTGGGCATGCCGCAAATCAACATGCCTTTAGTGAGCGAACTGTATGCGGTGTTGCTACTGAGGTCATTTTGTTTTTTGTTTCACAGTGTAGTTTCACATTGTATACTCGCTTTCGGTTTTCGCATCTCCCTAAGCTAGGGGCATACGTGTTTGCTTTCTCTTAGTCTGTCGCAAAACTGTTACGAAGAATTCGTGCTGTATGGCTGTGCTAATTTTGCTTCAGTGAGGCCGTTCTTGGTGGACTCTGCTAATTTCATGTCGTTAAAATGTAACATATCAATCTGAACATGGATGCTAAGCTTTGTATTTCTTTTAGCGACAAAATATTCATTGCCACGAGTGCCGTGCTGTTGGAGGGAGCTGCTTCCTGTACCCACGGCGCAGGTGTGCTGGTGACAGGACATGTCCTTGACCAGTGTTTTGAGACTGTTTATTTAAGTTCTTGCGTTTTTAAAGCGGATTCAATGTTCTTTGCTGCCAGCACACTTTTTTGAAGAGCATTTTTTCTTTTTTTCCAGGTGAATGTGAGGGTGACTACAATGGACGCGGAACTAGAGTTCGCGATCCAAGCTAGCACCACAGGAAAGCAGCTCTTTGATCAGGTAGGCAGTGTCTGGCAGACATCTTTCTTTTTTTTTTGCATGAATGTGAGCTTTGCTTAAATTTATTTTGCTGCCGCAAAATGTTTAATTGTCGCTTCTGCTAGATTTCAAACTTGCGCAAGGTACATAAACTTTAATGTTGCCAACCCGTGAAAAATATATTTCAGTGCTATTCTGCTTTCTTTGCGGTTTGTATCTTCGTGGCAAGGACAGCCTTTATGTGCCAATATCACTGCATTTGTGTTGCAGCATTCGTTTTCCTTGCAGTTCGTGCTTCGTGAGGTTTAATTTTTTTTTTTCCCCTTCTTGGCAGTTTTACTTTTACTGTTCACTGCTGCCACTTTTAGGGCAAGACTTGTATAAAATTGCAGAGGTTAAACATGGCTAAGCTTAGTATAATGTACAAAAGCAGTAAAGGAGTACTTAAATAGGTCAGAGACGTGGCTGTGATTAACTGGTCTGGTCTTTCTTTAGGTGGTCAAGACAATAGGCCTTAGGGAGATCTGGTTTTTTGGCCTCCAGTACACAGACAACAAAGGGTACATCACATGGCTCAAGCTGAACAAAAAGGTAACCTTAACCTTGACGGCTCGTGGGTCCGACCATGCACTTAAGCGCAGCCTAAGAACGTTCCACGGATGTTTGATGTGTCTTTTTCTGGCTAGGTGCTCAGTCAAGATGTGAAAAAGGAAAACCCGTTGCTTTTCAAATTCCGTGCCAAATTCTACCCCGAAGACGTTGCAGAGGAACTTATCCAGGAAATCACTCAGGTAAGCCAGTTTCTGCTTCCGTGCCAGCTGGGACATCGGCAGGGGCAGGTAAAGGTACTGCGTTGATTCTAATAGGCCAGTTCCCTGACTTGGGAGCGTTGTACAGGTCGATCAACGAAACCTTTGAGCCTTGAAAACTTTATTAGAACTGCTGGCGCAGTGCAGCAACAGACTCGTCACCAAGGTATGAATCTTCTCCCGAGGAACGAGAGGTGTGCACACCGTTGTAGCCTATTGAAAATTTGCCACGAATCCTAAACTTCTGTAGCAGTGTCGCCTCATGTTAATAACTTCATTTGTACATCATGGTATTTAGGGCCGCTTTTCAGCAGCGCCTAGTTTGCATGCTACCGCAAAAAATTTTCATGCTACTATCAGTTCGCTATTTTTGCTATCACTACGAGGCCATGGTTGCTGTAGTGATGGCGTTGCAATACTGTGCATAACTTTGTTTTGTTTTGTGCGGCTCCTGGAATTTGCACGCAATATCTTTGCTCAGGAGCTTTACTTTGCTAAGGCTCGAAGAGGGTGGGAAGGCAGGACTTCGTGCATTAGTATCGTTGGTTTGGTTTACAGCCTTTCCTGTGCTTCAGTTGTTTACGCCTTCTACAGTTTGTGATTTGCATATTGGTGGATTCCTAATTAAGGCAGTAGGTTAATATTGCTATATTATCAGGTCAACCTGCACTCGAGTAAACGAATCTTAATGCTAACCACGTTTTTCTGCGATACCATGGTAGATGTCTTATGTAGAAAAATTGGCACCTCTATAGAGCCTTACAGTCCAGTGTGTCACATAGCCATGTGCAACTACGATAATTTAAAAGCGCTTGGAGAGGTCTTTGTCCTTCAGTGGGTGTAGTTGGGCTGATAGCTCCTGCTTATTTGTTGCTTGGTTTTTCGGTGGTGCCTAACGACTGCCACTGTCCTTTTCAGCGCCTTTTCTACCTGCAAGTGAAGAGTGTGATCCTGACAGATGAGATCTACTGCCCACCAGAGACTTCCGTCCTGTTGGCCTCCTATGCTGTGCAGGCCAAGTATGGAAACTATTCGCCAGAGATCCACAAGCCAGGCTGCCTAGCCAATGACAGGCTGTTACCCCAGAGGTGCGTAGCATGGCTGTTTGAACCACATGGGTTCAATCCGTTAAATAAACAGCTGACTGCTGGCGCAGTGGAAACAAGTGACCATATGTTGCAGTGAAATGTGTCTAGTGCATGTTCGCTAGACCTTTTTTTTTAACCTCTTCCAGATTTTGAGACGTGACCGAAATGCACCGGTTGTGGTGGCTGAGTTGTGTAGCGTGATCTTGATGAATGTTGAAAAATTGGAGATGCTCAACTAACCGGGAGCCTTCCACTATAGCATTATATCTAGTAAGCTGGGGGTGTGACTAGTACTTTTTTACAAGCTCAAATATAGAGTAGCTTGTTACTGGATCGAGCAGTGATAGAACCGCAACAAATATTTGCTAGTTTTGTGAATATTGCGTATCTATGCAGAGAAAAATTACCTTTTCTTGTAATGGTGAGTGACACTGCACTTCATCTCAGTACACGGCATGGGTGAGAGCTATGTATGAGCCATGAATTTAGAGATAAGGCATCCAGGCATTATGGATACCATCACATGAGCCTTGAGTCTTGCGTGTACCGATCACAGCAGCATGATGTATGACATTGTTCCTCATTTCTTTGCTAATAATTTTGAACACTCAAGATGTGACTCATTGAACGGATCAAGTGGAAAGGAATTTTAGTATCTGAACTTCTTGAATGGCACTTGTGCACCTCACAATGTGCAGCCTTGACATTCTAAATACTGCAGTGCTGTATAGCCAATGCTCACTCATCGACGTTGTAATGAAATTCATTATTTTGATGCAGATAAATTGCAACGTGCGTGGTGGTATCTTTTCTACTAGACAGTTTTCCTTCGTGCTACACACTGACCAATTCTTTTGCATTCTGAAATTTAGGACATTCTCGTTTTTAACCCCCTAATGAACATTTGTTAATGAAAGTAAAACCAAAAGTCTTTTAGTGCTCATAACAACATTGGTTGGCTCAAATAAAATTTTTATTTGAATGGGCCTACTCGTTGAAAACCGGACTGAGTGCCATAACAATATACAGGACAAGCAGGGCTCGTCAAGAACCAGAAATAACAGCAGACTTGTTATGAGCAAGCCTTGCCCTCCTAAGCATGACATCTTTGTCACTATTTTGCACACCACTATTGCGCATGTTTCCATTGGTGTGGCATTTAATCTCTGTGCAAGAAACCGTTAGGAGTGGAAACTACGCTGTTTGCAGCGACCAGAAAAGGTCACGAGCCCGCGGCGCCTGTCGGCGTGGGAAGAAATTACCGCCGCTTTGATTGCCAAAGCAACCAGTCCAGGTTTTTTTTTTTGTCGCTGCGGCTTCTAGGCCGCGCCGCATGCCGTCGCCACTGCATACGGCCGCGTCATGCTCCGTGCTATCGGCGCTACAGTTGTGACCTTATCTGGTCGCTCGCTCGCGCTGACGGGAGTTTCACCTCCTATATGGTTTCTTGCTCCGTGCCTTGAATGTAGTATCCGCATTGGACTGCCGTAAAACCAATGTCATTTGATTGATTTGACTGATTTCAGCTAGTCCCTTTGCCCCAGGTACTCGAAGATTGTGAACATGTGAGCCTGGTGTTAAAGTTTATGATGGCTGTAAACAATAAGCGACATATTCAAAGATGAAAATGTAGTAGTCAGAGGAAAGTATACGCATCTGAGCAGTGGCAGTACATATGTATTATTGGTCTTTGCTATGGAATAGCAAAGAATTGTGTATTGTGGGTTGTGCGGGGCACGCAGTTGCGTATGTAGCCTGACACTTTCGCTTGTGAACGAAGTGTCGTCCCCGGGCCGAGGTGAATGGTTAATTTTCCTCGATTTCTTTCAGGGTTATGGACCAGCACAAACTGACCAAGGAGCAGTGGGACGAGCGGATAACAAACTGGTGGGCGGAGCACAAGGAATTGCACAGGTGATCCCTCAAGAATGGTCATGGAGCTTTGGGTGTTCTTTTGACATTCCATAAGATAAGCCGACGCAAACAACGGCATCCTGTGCGGTTTATTGTACACTGTCTAATTTGAGCTTCGCGATAATGGAAAAAGTTTGAATTATTGAATAGATTGCTCCGGAAAAACTGGGAAGAACCACTTGCTTTACAGTAAATTTTTTTTTTTAGATGCTTTTAGACTAAAACAGTGTGTTAACTAGCTTTTGCCATTCCCATCAACGCTTTGTTAGGTGCATACTGCCCGGATGTGGCTTAACCATTGTGAGATCTGTAGCACCTGTCTGATGCCGTAACCTTGCGTGGGCAATGGGTGGGACTGTGGCGAAAGCAAAACTTGTTCCTATGTGCTAATTAATGTCGACTTAACGGGCATTTAGCAGTCTGAGTTCACACGGAACATGAAGCAGGCAGAGCCGTTGCAACAACTGCTAAACCCCTGCCCTCTAGCGCTGCCAGCCGAGACAATGGTCATGATAATGGTTTGGGTTTATCCATTCTTCCATGATATTACCTGATTGTCTTCCCAGCTTTAAGGCAGTGCGGTCTCGTAACTATGCCATGTTATTCGGGATGTTTATTTGGTCGTGTATAAGAGCCTAGCTGCCCAGACATGGCGGCGTTTAGTTCAAGGTATCCGTGGCGGAACAGAATCTTGGTCAAATTAACGGGCATTTTATACAGACCGCTGTAATTCATAGTTGGACCAAGTGGTGCAGAATTATTGAGGTTTGAATTAACGATCTTTCCCCGTGTGCATTTTCGTGCAGGGATGATGCCATGATGGAATACCTGAAGATTGCCCAGGACTTGGAAATGTATGGCGTCAACTACTTCGAGATCAAGAACAAAAAGGGCACCGACCTCTGGCTTGGTGTTGATGCCCTTGGTCTGAACATCTACGAGAAGGATGACAAGTGAGTGTTGCACTGAAATGAGTGCTTTCATGCTGCGGGCGTATTTAACACGTTGGATCGCGTATGCTAATCTCTCCTTAAGGGGTGGCATTAGCATGCCGTATCTGAGTAGTGCGAGTGAGGTCCTTGCTTGTAGTTCTACGCAGATTGTGTAGTTCTTCTAGAAGTTGGTCACTTCTACATTTTCCGCATTGATAGTCACTTGAAGCCCTTGTTTTTGCATTTCTGGGGTATGGTACTCGCCTGTAAATTTTTTTGACATCTCGTTCCGGTGTTCTACCTGGCGAGTGAAAAGGAGCTTCCTGGGTGTTGCTTTATTGTCTGTAGTATGCTTTAAGTTCCTCATGTCTTGTAAAATTCTTTGGTTTTCGTACCTGCTGTCGCGTATCCTGTAATATGCCGTCCTCCTTCAATGTGAAAAGGACATGGGAATAATGAGTTTGCCATTGTTGATTACTGCATTTCTGTGAGTAGCCTGTGGTTCATTACTTCGGTAGTTATTGTACATTGGTCTCTATTTAAACCTAGTGGCAGCAGGAAAGTATTCCATTTCCAGTGCCCATTTCTGGGCTGTACATATCTTTAAAAGCTACAGAAAGTCTAAGCCATTGAATTTTACTAACAAGAATCAAACGAAGTTGTCCTCAGTGTTCTTATTAAATGCTACAGCCATGGTGAATCAAACGAAGTTGTCCTCAGTGTTCTTATTAAATGCTACAGCCATGGTAGAAACCCGACCTGTGAGAACCCGACCTTTTCAGGTCATTAGTTGTTCGAAACTTTAAGCCCTCCAAGGAGAACAGCAGGGTTAGCAGAGCCTCTTCCAAATGCACACCCCTGATAGAGCCGGGCGCTGGGCCGGGGGACGCTTGTACCCATTTTGCCGGTGGGTATTACTCTCATCTTGAGAGGGAGGCCTGAATCGGGACGGGCATAGAAAGGAAGACTATGACACAAGCGCTTGTTATGGCCCCTTTCTCCTTGTGGTCGGGCTGTCTTGAGCTTCCTTTTGTAGATGAATAATCTGAAACGTTCCACTTGGCAGTACCACGATTGAAAATGGAGCTTGTTTTTTTTTTTTTAAATCATGAAAAAGTTGGAACATGAAGCAGATAATTGCATCACCGAATTATGCGCATTTTCGGCACAGGTCTCGACATCGTTTAGTCCAAAATAGCAATTGTGGTATCCCTTTTCAGTGTGAACTCTAGATGTTTGAATCCAGCGGCTAGGGAGGGCTATATAATAGTTTTACTTAGAAAGCCAAAATTACTTTGTATAAATACATGAACCAAAGTCTGGAGTTTTTCCAAGTACTCCTTGATGTATGAGGATGTTACTTGTGTTGGTTGTGTGTCCCTTTTTTTTTTTTTTTTTTTTTGCTTGCATTGTAAGTACAACATCTGTCCCAGGCTCACGCCCAAGATTGGCTTCCCGTGGAGTGAAATCAGGAACATCTCCTTCAATGACAGGAAGTTTGTGATCAAGCCCATTGACAAGAAAGCCCCCGTAAGTATTCTTTAACTGGTAGTCCACTTCTGCTGACAGCCTAGTCATTTGAGTCCAGGTATAGTCAGCCTACAATCTAGGCTGGCTTGGTATACATTGAAAGTGGGTTTTTAAAATTTGTTTTTCACCTTTTAGAAGCACCCACCATTGTGGTGTAGTGGTTAGGGCACTTGATTACTGTTCCCAAGGATGCGGGTTAGAATCCCGGCCGTGGCAGCTGCGGGATCGAATCCCTGCCACGGCGGCTGCTTTTCAGTGGAGGCGAAAAGCAAGGCACCAGAGTGCTGTGCAATGTCAGCGCAGGTTAAAACCTCACATGGTCGAAATTTCCGGAGCCTTCCATTGTGGAGTCTCTCACATAGCCAGAGTTGCTTCGGGACGTTAAACCCCTCAAAGCAAAGCAAATCTTTTAGAAGCCTTTCTAAAGCTGCTGTAATGCAAAACTTATTGTGCACAGAAAATGTGAAAAAGATGCTTAATATGGTTACCAAGTCTAGCAACTGCTTGGAAGTTTTTTTTTTATGTGAGATTAAAATGCATGTAATGTCTTCTGGGACGTTGGGAGTGTACATGGGAGCAAAAAATCGCAGTGTTCCCACTTACTGCTTCTGTCGGCAGCATTGCTCCAGTATTTCCTTTCGTTATAAATTGTCCATTAAGGGGAACTAAATTTTCAGCTAAAATGGCGAGAATTGGGCCTAGTTGGTTATTCATAGTGCTATAGCGCTCTGTGTTGTTTTTTGCCGTTCTAGGTGTTAGCGTTGTGAGCCACTAAAATTTTCAGTGTATGCAAAGATTACACACATGTCCACATAGTGAATCGCCCTTGCTTTCAATGCACCGGCTCTACTACCCTCTTTAACTAGTTCCTGTCGTAAATCATATTTTGGGCAACTCACTCACTAGGGTGCTCAGCAGGGAAACATCTAAGCTGATGTAATGCTAAGATGTCCAGTCTGAAAACATTTTTTTCTTCATTTCACGTTTCTGGTTTGCGATGGTTCTGAACAAGATTTGGAGATTTAAGCTTATATTTTTATTACATTGAAAGATGCTGCATGCACAGTGGTGGCTTGACGTGCGCGTGAACCCTTTGCGGCGCAGGACTTTGTGTTCTTTGCTCCGCGGCTGCGGATCAACAAGCGCATCCTGGCCCTGTGCATGGGAAACCACGAGCTGTACATGCGGCGCCGGAAGCCCGACACCATTGAGGTGCAGCAAATGAAGGCGCAGGCTCAGGAGGAGAAACTTGCCCGCAAGCAGGAAAGGCAAGGCGCACCTCCTCGCCCTTCTCTTGTGCGCACGACTTGGGACACCATGTGTATTGCTATTGCCCTAAGTTTGTAATGTGGGCTTTAAGGCCGCAGATGTCATTGGAATGCTTTATTGCAGTCTGGACAATTTACTTGCTTCCTTATTTAGAATATACACTAAATAAGGCTGTTATATTATGCGCACATATTATGCACGCATGCCGAGGATAGAAAAACATGTTTAGTAACCAGGCCTGTGTGAATTTGTGATAATTTTGAACATTTGGTTGAATAGTCAGTTATCTGATTCGATCCAATTGTTTACTTTTCGGAATCTAGAAATATATTACTCTCAGGTGAATGTTCGTGGAGCACTTGCTTCACATGCTTGTCATTGTGCTCATAATGTGCTCGTTGTGCATAGTGACTCCTTTTGAACAGTCACAGGGCATAAAACTCCTTAAAAACCGTTTTTTTAACTTGAGGCTTCCTTGGTCAGTTCCTGGTGCTGGTTTTTGGAGCGGATGTGAGTGCGACATCCGGATATGTACCTGCCTGTAATTACTATTCGAAATCACTTCAAACCAAAATAGCACTATTCGCACATGCCTCTCATTAATGTTTTACTTCTATTTACATGCCGTGGTATCAGTTCAGGACATCTGTGCACTAGCTAGTAATGCGCATTTGAGCCCAAACAGCTTTTTCTACCAGACATCCCACTGGAATGTATGCATGTAGTTTGCTTCCTACAGAATGAAACGATAGTAGCGTGCATTAAAGAATCTGGGGCCAGTTGGCACAAAAGTATTGTGGCGGTTTCAAAAAGCTGCATTTAGTGGGTGTTGCTAACTTTGAAGTGCAGCTTGGTATGGTGCTTGGTCCAAATGAGCGTCCAATTGGAACATCTCTATGGTTACCTTGTAGAAATATAGCCATGCTTCAAATTATTGAGCCACGGCAGTTGTGAGCTCTTTTTTTATGAGCACACCAATGTGAGATGCGTGGAATTTTGTTCAGGGTCAAACATTCATTCAGACCCCCAACGAAAACAGTGTGGTTACAATCAGCATGAAATGCACTACGTCGCACTATGCGACTGTAGACTAGTTCTTCACTCAGTGCCAGATGGGGATGCAAGCTGCCTGTTGCATTTGGTGTCTTGCATCTGCACCACTTGTAAATGATTCAGGCAAGCTGGATGACTGGGAGTCTTTTTCAATGTGATGCAGGGAGAAGTTGCGCAAGGAGACTGAGGCGCGCGAGATAGCAGAGAAGAAGCAGCAGGAGTATGCCGAGCGGCTGCGCCAGATGCAGGCAGAGATGGAGCAGCGGCAGCAGGAGCTGCTGACCGCGCGGGACACCATCTCGCGGCTGGAGGAGCAGCTGCGGCAGGTGCAGGCCGCCAAGGAGGAGTTTGAGATCAAGCAGCAGGAACTGATGGACATGATGCGCAAGCTGGAGAACGACAAGCAGATGGAGGCAGAGGAGAAGGCGCGCCTCGAGGAGGCTATCCGCATCAAGCAGGTCGAGGTGACGCGCATGCAGGAGGAGGTCAACAGTAAAGACGAGGAGACCCGCAGGTGACCTTCCTCTCCTCCCCTCAACCCTAGCTGAGCACTTGATGCGCAATCCGGAATCGAGCTAACCGCCATTTGAAATTCTCGTGAAACATTGATTCGCAGCATGTTATGTGGCCTTTCTAAGGCGTGCAAATAACGAATTGCTCGCTACTGTCCATAGCTGCACTAGAAAAACTGACGTTCACAAAGCTTGAAACCTTTGTGCGAATTAGTAGGCCGCTCGTTAAAATTTAAAGCAGTGCAGAAAGAGTGATGGAACACAAATAGCCCTAACTCTAACTTTTGTGCTTCATCAGTGTCATTTTTTCCTGAAGCTGCTTTAAATTCTTCGTTATTAGACTGGAAGCGTAGTGACCACAGAAAATCCAATTTAGTGACAAGATCGCAGCTCCTGCTGGAGCCAGATGTGTTCAGAGGTCATTGCCGAGAAAGGCCTTCAATTGAAGTCTGATTTTCCCTACCCAAAGTTACGCTGCAAGATAACCCGCAGCCACTGTTACTGACAATGTTTTGCTGTATGCATTGTACAGACTCCAGGAGGAAGTGGAGGAAGCCCGCCGGCGGCAGCAAGAGGCTGCGGAGGCCCTGGTGCAGGCATCGAGCACGCCTCAGCACCACCACGTGACCGAGGCAGAGGACGAGGGCGAGAACGACGAGGATCTAGCCAACGGGGAACTGGGTAAGCGGGGCAGCTGCAGCAGCGAGGAGGAGCCCGCCTTGCCACTCACGGCCAACGGTAAGCTGCTCGAGCGCATCGCGGCACGATCCACGCCTCCCTGCGCGGGCTCTGCACACACTCTCACCAGGCGAGCAACTCTGTTCTCCATTTGCTCTTCAACCGCTGGCCAATAATGGTTGAGATCAGTAATGTCAATAGCATGGACTCCCAAAGCAAGGACTTCCTGCCAGTTCTGGGGAACAAGAGCTGAGTGCGACTTCAGGGCAGACTGTCCAAGTTCAGACAGAGCAGGTACCACAAAACAGGCTTGCACAGCTATACCATGAAAGGTATGCCCTTTTGTAGGTTGCTTCAAAAGAATTCCCAAACAGTGAAGTCACCTTTGTTGCTTTGCCCAAAATGATAATGGCACATGAATTGCAAGACAGAATCCAACAGAAGACTGAAACAGAAGAAACGGGAGAACCATTTTCTGCCTTTCATAATTATTCTGCTTCCTATCATTCAGTCATTCCTACTGATGCCTACGAATACAGTACCGAGAAGAGCCTGTTGATGCTAGCTCGCAATACCATAAAAAATGTCAAGATTCACGATTTGGCCATGTGCTGTCTTGCGAGACTCATCTCGGGTCAAGCCCCCATAAATGCTAGCGTTTAAACGTTACTATTGTGAGTGTACTCGCTTGCATACACACTGTGTGATAGAAAGGGCTCGCCATTAACCAAGGGAGAGAAGAGTACCTCTGCCTGTTGTGTGACCACGTGTGGTGTGCAGAGCCTGTGTGCGTGCGTGCTGTGCACCAATTGGCTTTCCCTCATACAATAGCGGAGCAGAAACTGCAGATAGAGGCAAAATGTCCCGCATCTTGTGCGCTCCGTGGTTGGTGGCTTGCTGGTTGGTTGGCTGTGTCGGGTGAGCTCTGCTGTACCCCTCCTTAGGACCTCTCCTCCCTTTCCCTTTGTTTGTGTTTGGTAGTTTTTGGATTGCTACTGCATTTTGCATTGTTGGTGTGTGGGTCGTCCTCCCCCCCGGCTATCATTGGTGGGCTTGAGGAAGCATGACTGACAGCCACATAGTCATTGCCTTAGGCCATGTTAGATGTGGTCGTACAAGTTTCATACTGTTCATCCTTGTCCCGGGGCAACATGTTACTGGTGCGTTGTGGGCCTTAGTTTAATTTTTCTGGGTCTTAACCCTTTCACTGTCGGCTGTTTCTGACCGGGACGCACCCCCAGTGTCGGCTTGGTTTCAGAGAACGAGCATATCAGGGAACAAGCATAAATATTTATTTTGCATTATGATGGGTATACAAATAAATTAGTCAATGGAATTTGTACATTTCAGTGTTCTGCAGGTGTTTAAATAAACATCATCATCATCAGTCTGACTATAAATTATATATGATAAAATAAAAAAAAAACTCTCAATACTTCTTCAGAGTGTGGTAGATCCTGAGTCCGAATCCGAGCTTGGCTAGTAATCAGAACCCGAAGAGCCATCGCTCCAGTCAGCCGTCGAAGGACCCGCGCGGTCCGCCATCCGAAAGTAAGCGCGCGCGGAGGGTGCACATTCAGTGGCCAGCACAAGGGAGAGAAACGGCGCGTAGTGAAGTCGAAAGAAAAAAAAAAGATGGAAAGAGGCTAAAACACTCGTATGCTGCTGCTGCTAACGGCAAGCTGTCCTCAAGCGAGGGCGCGTGGAGAGAGCGAATGCAGCAATCGAGTCGTATGTCAGTCGGAGAGAGGCAACCGCGTGCGGCCCTGAACTTCCCACGCCGTAGCGGAAGCGCGACAAAGAATAAAAATAAAAACCTCCAAACCTGCCGCAGATGGCAGAACAAACTTTGAACCCATAACCGCACGCGCGCGCCGAAGGATCGCTCGCTCGAGAGAGTAGTGTCACGGAGCGACCACGCCCCCTCCCACGAGCAAAGAACGGGCGGGCGCGGTCGCACCATACTCTTCCATATACGTGTCATATCGGCGCAGAGCGAGCATATCAGCTTGTAGAAAGACTCAACAGATGGCGGAGCAAGTCCAAGCGCGGTAGCTTTACGGTGTGGCGCGAAGATTTGAACGCAAGATAGAATATGTACGGGTACGTTATTGACACTGCGGGGAGGAAACGCGAATGCGTACCGGTACGTTCGTGACAGTGAAAGGGTTAATGGTGAAACTGATGGGTACGGCATTGGTAACTCGTGCACTAAACCTGCATGCCTGCTGATATATGCATGTTTGAGAGTATCCTAGATTGAGATGTATTAAATTTGTTGCTTCGGTTTTATCTTTTGAATATTTAAAGAGGTTTGCTCTAGGGTCAGTAGGTGTGTAGAATGTCAAATTTTGAGGCCAACCTTGCTGGTGTATTGGCCACACAGCATTCTGCTGCCGAGCGTGGGGCAGCAGATTTTAGGCTTAGACGCAGTGGCGTTGCTGTACATGAACAAAATGTGTTTGAAATCTTGGTGCATATGGAAGCTTGCACAGTTAAAAATCCACACAACCAGTCTGTGGTATAATCCTGGGGCACGTATAATGTATTGATGCAGAAGGTGGAATTGTTTCTCGCGAAATTTTGGCAAGGATGAAATGGCTCAATGTGAACAACCATTTTCCTGAAACATTGGCACTGTGTGCTGAGCTGGGCGTGTTCACTTTCTCTGCCGAACAGGTGCCGAGCTTACGAACCACGAAAACGAAAACCTTCCACGGCCCGAAGAAGAGCGCTCCACAGAAGTCTCGAAAAAGAAGGCGCTAGGAGACCAGCTGCAGGTGAGTGCGTCCATTGCATGTCATTAATTTTTATATTTAATAATTTCATAATACTTATTTATTCTACCTCGTGCAGCACACACGACCACACACTACCCATTTCACCACTACAACACATACACCTTCCAATTTGCACACCTCATCGGGTGCGTGATTGCACCGAGCAATGAAAGTGCAAAAAAAATTGCTTCGACATGACCTCATCTTCAATGCTCCCAGAAGTTTGAAAATCTTGTCTGTCTTTCAAAATGATCATGGCACTCGATGGGGCAATGCTAGTTATCTGGAGAGGCTGGTTCTCATTTTCCCTATGTCGATTTCTTTCAGTGAAAGCTACGTTCCTATCTTCTTTGTCTATTGTCAGATCTCGCACAAACTTCGCAATAAGGTAATCTGCGACAAAAAGAATACTGTATTGCACACACGAATGGCACGAACGACAGATCGGCAAATGTCGCGACACAGGAAGGAAAAAGCGAAAAAAGGCGAGCAGCTAGGCCTGCTGGCTACTGCATAATAAGCCACAGCTTTGTAGTGTTACTAGGAGGGGGCACTAGACATGATAACAGCTACCGCCCACGGGCCATACACACACAAATGGCAGTTTCTGTTTCATGCGAGAGTTGTTAGCTGCAGTGCTGTTAATTTTAGCCTTATTCGTAATACTGATGTTCGTAGATTACAGAAGAAAAAATGAAATGTGTACATTATTCTGAAATACATGCTATTTTGAAATTCGTAATTCTGAAATTTTACATTGAAAACATATTAAATCTGCCGGGGATTTTTAAAGAATTTGTTAATTTAAAAAATTCGTTACTGTGGTGTTCGTAGTAACGAGATTTCATTATAGATATTTTCACGGCCCTCTGAGAAACTGTGTTAAGGGGGGACACGGCTCTTTGGCACCGAAAATCGGCCTGAAAATCGGATTTTCAATTTTTTCATTTTCGTATTCCTCGCCCTATTCCGCATCTGCACGCAAATTTTCATCCTTATATCCCGCGTATTTATGAAGTTATAGCGATTAAAAAATGCAGTACCACACCCACTGCCCTTTAAATTGTGGACAAACGACACCCAATTTCGATCGCCCGGCGCATGAGAACTACGCGCTCCACCGCGGCGATTTTGGTCTCGTTCGAAAGCGCGCGTTTTCGGCTTATTTTTTCTTTCGGAAAGCAACCCTGTGCGCTCCGCCTTCCCCATAAAAAACAAACAAAAAGATAGCATGCAGCGCGCGCTACTATTGGCCGGTTAAGGCACGTGATCAAAATGGCGTCGTTTGGTTGGTTCCGGCAAGCTAGCCCTGAAATGCGGACTCCCAGTGACGCCATTTTGTCTTTCTGCCGACCATGCTAGTGCAACGCGAGAGTCATGCCAGGCGCGAAGAAGTACCGCTCTTTGCACAAGTTCGGGCGAAAGCAACCAAAGAAACGCGTTAAGAATGCGACTTCGTTGCATACTGTGCAAGAAGCAAGTGCCAGTGCTGCGGGATTGTGTGACGATCACGTTGCGGGCGGCGACGCTTCTCCGATTCCGCTGGACAACGGCGCCGTTCTTCGTGCCGACTGCAGTCGTGTACGTATTGATACCGCGCCTGTCACTAACAGTGACATAACTCAAGTGAGTGCCCGTGAGCAGGCTACGCTTGATAGACTGGTATCGACGCCGGCGACGGCACGAAAGACCGCGCTGTTCGCCGATGCAAGTGGTGCGTCCGCAGAGTCAGATGCGGACGGAACAGCCTCCTATGCGGTAATTGACCTCAGCATTGTGAATATCCTTCTGGATGCCGTGCGGTGCAAAACGTGTCGTGGATGCGTGCGTTTAATTACCAGCGACCGGAGCTATGGCCTCGCCGTAAAACTGATCGTGCTGTGCGACAACTGCGGTGAGATTGCGGCCGAGTGGAAATCGCGGAGGGTTGACGGCGAGAAAAGGTGCAATCCTTTTGAGCTGAATATTCTGGCTAGTCGAGCAATGCTGTCGACCGGTAACGGCCAGACAGCAATGAACGATATCTTTTCGGCGATGGGGTTGTCGCGGCGCGGGATGCACAACAAGACGTTTCAACGGCATCTGAAGAACACACTGCAACCCGCTGCTACCCGAGCCGCCACGACCGCTATGGCACAAGCCGCGCAGGCAGTGGCGAAGGTCTACGATGACTTGTGTTTTGGGCATAGGGGGAACATTGCCGTGTGCTACGACGATGACGCGCGGACACTCATCACATATAGGCGTCGGTGCCGTGGTGGAACTCTTCACTGGTTACGTGCTTGATTATGTGGTGTTGTCAAACTTTTGTCTGGGCTGCGAAATTGGTCCCAAGCCAAACACTGACGGCTACGAACTTTGGAAATCACGCCACCAGTTCCAAAAAAACACCAACTCCAAGGCTGGTCAAATGGAAGTAGAGGCTGGCAAAATTCTGTTTGAAAGATCTCTGCAGCGCCACAACATGCGCTACACAACCATGCTATGCGATGGGGACAGTCGCACGTTCAGTGCTCTTAAAGATGCTGCAATCTATGGCTACATTGAAATAGTCAAACAGGACTGCATAAATCACGTGCACAAGCGTATGGGAGCAGCTTTGCGCAACCTCTTGCAGAGACACAAGGGTGCAGGGAAGCAAAGTCTTGGCGGCAGAGGAAGGCTGACAGCTGATCTAGTTGACAAGCTGGCAATATATTATGGCCGAGCGCTTCGATCAAATGTAGGTGATGTGGATGCCATGCAGCGAGCTGTGACGGCGACATATTACCACATCACATCTACTGATGACTGCCCCAAACACAGTTTGTGTCCTACCGGTGAGAAGTCATGGTGCCGCCACAACGCTGCAAAGGCAAAAGAGGAGCCTGCACCAAAGCACAATTACAGTCTGCCAAGAGATGTGGCTGATGCTCTTTTGCCTGTTTATAGTCGTTTATCAGAGAAGAGCCTGCTGCAGAGGTGCATTCGGGGGAAGACCCAGAACTCGAACGAAAGCTTCCACTCGGTCATCTGGACCTTGATCCACAAAGAGCGGCACTCATCACTGTTTGCTGTGAAAGCAGCCACAGCAGAAGCTGTGCTGCGCTTCAATGCCGGCTGCAAGCATACAGCAGCAGCAATTCTGCAAGAATGCAGTACAAATGTGACAGCAGCTGGGTCCAGGAGAGCTGAAGAAAAGGACTTGCACCGTAGCGTACGTTCTGCAAAGAAGCGGGCGGCTTCGCTTGGCGTTGCTAAAACAGAAAAAAGAAAACACCGCGACAGCATGCACCCCGACTATGCTCCTGGTGCATTTTAATAGCATGAGGTCTTTGGGGTTGCCCTTCCTGATTAAATGCTGTGAGGCTTGAGTGCTTCCGACAATCCCCCAATTTTGGTAGTGTTGCATTTTTTAAAGATCAATATCTCTGGTCCTGTTCTTGCTATTGCTTTAAAAATTTTTTTTCTAGAAAGGGAATCCTGCGAGTCTCATGAAACCAAGGTAAATGCAGTGACGACAAAAGAAAATTCGCTGAGAAGGTTATGTTGTCTTCGGTACCCAAATGGAATTTTCCTTTCAAGCGTTTCCTATTGCGTAACTTTGGCTCAAATTGGCATAGACCATTAATTTTCGCTTCAGATCACTTTCCACCTGTTTCTGATCTTGTTGACATATCAATCATTGACATAATTTACACCTACATGCTGTGAAGTGTTTTTCCTCGTTTTCTCAAAACTGCAATTTTGAGGGTGCTGCAATTTTGGAGGAGAGATATCTCTTAGTCTATTTGTGCTATAGCTCTCATTCTTGTCTTGTTAAAAAGAGAAAACCTTCGACAGTGCCGTAGGACAAAAATATGTACAGTTATTATGCGGCAACATTTACCGAATTAATTATCAATCTTAGGTGCCAACCTGGGCTTTTATTCATAAAAGTTTGACTTATTGTAACTTTGGTTCAAATTCTTCTACCACGTTAATTCATGACTAGCGGCACTCTATGATCCTTCTAGATCACTCTGGCAGGGCTATTCTCCTCATGCCATAAAGTGTTTAGTAATTAACTCACCTCCAAACGAAGAACATGAATTAGGGATTATTTTGAAAGCTATTTCATCTACAAGAAAACTAATCGGATATTTGAAATCAGCATGCAAAAGTACATTAATGGTGCAAGTTTCAGTCAGATCCACCCATAAATAAGGAAAAAAGTTTTAAGAGGGGTGTCCCCCCTTAAGGTGGGTAGTTGTCAGCTCTTCCCTATGCTCCAAGCACAACCCAGTGCCCAATATGGCAGTGGCCTTTTTTCCTTTGTGAAAAATGCGAGAAGTTAGCAGCTTTAATTGTGCCTCGTGGATAGACTTGCCAACAGTGAATTTCTGACAATACATGTACGCACGTGTAATGGTTTAATACACTTCAGTAAATTTTCTAACCTTATGTACCGGCGTAGTTAATGCTTTAACGGGACACCTGCATCGAATAATGGCTAAATGCTAGGCGCATGTCGGTGCGCGTAAAAGTTTTTACCCCAGGTGGTTGCAATCATCTGCAGTCCTAAACTACAGCATCCCTCATAGCGTCCCTCACCATCCTCTTAAGGGTGGTGAACCTCACAAACCTCGAAACCATGCTCCTAGGAAGTAATGATAAAAGTTCTTCTGAAACTGGGCTCCTCACTGTACCTTGTTTTAACTTTCAGTTGTTTTTCTGAACTTAATATTTTAGGACAAACGTGGCTTTTCTGCACTTCTAAACGTTTTAAAGCACTCAGTCATATTTTAAGGCAGCAATACGTTTTGGATTTTTATATGCCAGCTACTCAAAATGAATAAAATATCCTCAAAGTGATGCATGCTAAGAGGATGACATTGTTTTGCCGATTGTTTCTCAACAGTTAGACAGGGAAGACCACTTTGCATTCAAAGCTTGGAGTGCAACTTTGTTCGTGTATTGAGCTGCTGTAAACTCTCCCTCATCGCAATGACCTTTGCAGATGCTGAGCCAGGAACTTTCAGCCATGAAGGACGATGCCAAGCTGACTCGCAACGACATACTGCACCAAGAGAATGTCCGACAGGGGCGTGACAAGTACAAGACGCTCCGCGAGATCCGCAAGGGCAACACGAAGCGCCGCGTAGATCAGTTTGAGAACATGTAGGCACCCTCTTCCACTGCCCACCTCCCCTCTCCCACCCCTTCTTTCAGTCTTCCATACAGACCCCTGCTCCTTTGCTGCGCCCTCCCTCCCCTCAACACCCCCCACTCCCCCACCACCTGAGATGTCATCGTTTATTTTTATTCTCCCGGTGTGCACACTGCATGCGAGAGTTGTGAGGGAATGCCGGTTTTCATCGTCGTTTTGCGGACATCTTTTTTTGTGTTGAGTATGTTGTCATTACGCCTCAGCTTCTTTCCTTTCCCTTCCTGGCATGCTTGTAGTTCAGAGACTGTAAAGTGAGCATTCCAGGCTACGAGATGCATTGCCTTTACGCATGATGGGGCCTGTTGGGCTTGAGGGGTGTCTGAGGGGAGGGCCGCTTGTTGAGAGAGGAAGGCAGCACCATTGTTGCTGGTGCGGTAGGGCTTGGGGAGACGCGTGGCGTGTTGAAGCTGTTATACTTGAAGGCTCTGGGAGCCTTCTCCTTTTTTTTTTTTATATGGCAGGGTCATGGTGAGTGCCTACAAACATCTTGTTACCAGTGCACGCCACAATCGTTCCGATTCGCGCTAACTTTTGTACGGTCACTAGCCCAACAGTGGCCCCCTCCTCCTGCCTTGTCTTCTTTTCCCCTCCCAGTGTAGAATTGTTAACATGTTTGTGTCAGTCTTTTTGCTACGAGCTTTGTACACAGACCTTCTTACCATGCTTTTTGAAGATCTTTATTAGAACTACTATACTCGTGTTCTGGAGGTAGCACTATGTTTTTCTACAACAGTAATCGGTGCCCTGCAAGAATCGTGCCTTTTTGAGGAGACATGTGCCCATTTTGTTTTCTGTAAAACAGGCTAGGCAATCGAGGTGCTTTACCGCTCAACATTAGGCGTACTCCTTACATGTTGTGACGTTGTTAGGAAAAGGGCCTGTTGACGCTGTTTACTTTTTTTTTTCTTCCTCTCTAAACGTGCCTGTTCTTCTCAACGAAGTATTGTTTACTTAGACTGTTGTGGCATTACTTTTTGTGCTGTTTATGAACTTTTCCTTTCCTTAATGTGCGTAACCTCTGGAGAGACAATATCCTAGTGAATTGTGAACTGGTTGGAGGAGCTGTTCATAAATTAAGCTATTTTTTTTTTTTCTGAGCCAAAACAAATAAATGAAGTCCAGTTTTATAAAAATGCGGTGTCCTCATTTTTTTGAAATTTTTCAGCTTGGGGTGCTGCCTTGAATGCCTTGCTTTTTGTTGGACAGGTAAGGCAAGGGGGAGTGCTGCTCCATTTGCTCCAAACTTATTTCCCTGCTCAAAACTGCTCCAAACAGCAGTCTGCCTTGACGTTTTGTCATCAAATTTTGCCGAGCACAACTGTTTATCGCATAGTGAGCCATTGATGGTGTTGCCTACAAAAGATTTGATTCGACCCAACCTGATGTATGCAAGTAAATTCAAAACTAGGCACAAGCATTTAAGAGAATTGTTGAAGAAAATGTTCTGTACACATGGCATAGCAACTTCTCCCAGCCTTTTGAATCTCCAGTGGTGAAGGAAATGAGACCAGCGAGTGGAGCAGATACCGCAAACTAAGCCATTGGAAACCTGTCCAGCTGCAAAGAAGTTATTTCCAATGATTCTGCTGTGAAAGAAAGCAGCTAGGTGCCTCACCATAAGGTCCCTTTGTCAATGACAAGTACCTCAGGCCTACAAAGGCATACTTATTGCATTATGGGGTGATGTTGCAAAGGTGCCAGTCACCAGAAATGTTCTCAAGAGTGTTGGTAACCCACACTGGGGTTAATGCTAACACGTTGAAATTAAGGAAGCTGCAGTGTAGCTGAAGTGATGTGAGGAGCCATGTACTGGCATGAGACTGAAATAATGTGGAGGAGGAGAGGAAGCTATCCCTTCAGTGCTGCTTGTCCTCTCTGGAGGCGCTACTTTGACCAGGGCCAAGAAATTTATCGGCGCAGGCATAGGACAAAAAAAAAGGAATACTATACATAAGGTAGCAGAAATGTGCTGCTCATTGATGTGAACTCCGAATCAGTGTTAGGCTCCTGCTTTGAATCTATCATGTCAAAACAGACTCGGGCTTTTAGTCAAACTTCATGTCCAGTTATGAAATATGGAAGCAAGCATTCCGTTTGCTGCAAGTCTGTTCCAAATTGTTGCTCATGTCTCTATTATCTACTATACATATTGTTACTGTGAAATATCACGCTACTGACGACGAGGAAAGATTGTGCTGGTCTGGCGGAAGAGGAGGAGAAAGCGTTGGTGCCTGGGGGCTAGTAGGCTTCACCTTGTCCCACTGCCATATCAATGTAAAACATCCCCTCTGCAATTTCACTGTAACAACTTGGTGGAAGGTGCTCCGTTCGATCCCTAAGTACGGTGCAGCAAGACTAACTGGAGTGTCGACGTAGTCGCCGCCTTGCTGGACTGCCACCGCTTTCAACCATCGTGGACCACACCGAATCTAACCGTGCCAGCCGCGACGCTGCAAGCCAGGCTGGTGACAGGCCTGCCCCCTCCAGCTCCATTCCCTGCCAGCCTTGCCGGGAACCATGACCGTTTGCAGTAGAAGAAGGTGAGGACGTTGAGAAGTGGCTACTTCATTATGAACGAGTTGGTACAACCGATGGTACCCTATCACCATGCTCACAAATGTCATTTTTTTTTCTAACTCGCACTGCTATGACCTGGTTCGAGAATAACGAGGACAATTTGACAACTTGGGAACGGTTTGCCACCGAGATAAAACGGCGCTTTGGTGACTCTGTACCGAGCAAAAAGCAGGCTGAGCAGACCCTTGCTCAAAGAGCTCAATTGCCCGATGAAACTTGTACCACTTATACAGAAGAAATCCTCAGATTGTGCAAATGTGTGAATTCCAACATGCCCGAAGAAGACAGTCGGCCACATTTTGAAGGGCATCGCGGCTGACGCGTACTACTTTTTAATCGCCAGACACCCTTGAAACCGTCTCCGATGTTATTAAACACATCCGCGCTTTTCAAGCTCTCAAAACGCGTCGTATTGCGCCGAAATTTGGCCGGCTGGCCAAAGTGCCTACCATGGCCAGCCTTGATAACCCTGCCCAACTAGATCTTCCGTCGACTATCCGGCAAATCGTACGGGAAGAACTTCTGTGGCTAAACCCACTTCCCCTGCACGAATCTGCTGAGGTCTCTGTCCAGAGGGTATCTAGACGGCCGGCTTCATCACCACAAGCGATTGCAGTGCAGCGTTTCGCACAAGCTCCTGAAGTTGCAGCTTCTATTGACTATCCTCCTATGCATTTCGCCAACCGGAATGCGTCGATGCTTGATGCCCCCAGGTATGACGTCGCCTCAAGTGCACATAGATCTTCAATTTGATCTACCAGGATTCCTGAGCAGTATGAGCATTCAGCCAGACCTATGACGCGCCCAGCTGTTCCTTGCTCTTATCCACAACAGCATTTTCTACTAGCCTCCAGGCACCAACGCTTTCTCCTCTTCTTCTGCCAGACCAGCACAATCCTTCCTCGTTGTCAGTAGCGTGACAATACTTTGGCTGTTTGTCCTGTCTTTCAAAGATGCATGTGTAGTCAACAGAGCATTGAGCTAGACAGGAATCAAAATGGACTTTTTGTATGCCAGGAATAGAAAATTGCAAATTTTGGAAGTGTCCGATCCTAAAGACATGCTCCAAAACTCGTGTTTGCTCCAAAGCTCCTCCAAAATGCTCAAGCCTGCTTCCACCCCATTTAATGTTTGCAATAGCATCTAATGCTGCGCACTGTAAAAAAGGTCAAGTGGTTAAGGCGCTCCATTCAAGGTACCAGTTCAAGGTACCTGGGTTTACTCCTCGCTGCGGAAGCCTCATTTTGACTGGAGCAGAGCATGGCAGCCGTGTACTGTCTGGTGTTGGTGCACTTGAAAGAGCACCCCCCAGTTGTTAAAATTATACAGAGCAGTCCTTCAACCTTCATTTTGCTCTTGAAAGTTTAGTTCCTCTGTTATCTCTGTGCATCTACAAGATCACTGTTTGAAAGACCGACCGTGTACACCGTCTTTTTGGGCTACAAAAAAGCTAAGTTCTTCAGGCGTTACTGCAATTTGAGCTTCATTATCGGCTAGTTCTTTATTTGTGCAGTAGGAGTCTACTTGCTCACAGCGAGTAATTTACCTTATTTGTTAGTGTGATGAAGGGCCTGGGCCACTCTTCATTTTGATTCACGGAGACTTTTTGGTCCATGCTTCAGGCTTAGTGTGCCGGGCCAGGTTCATTGGAGTGATAGTTAAGAAAGCTTGGGCTGAGCCTGGGTTTGCAGCCATGGACCGGGCTCAGGTTTGGCCTGAGGTTCAGGACCGTGCAGTGCTCTACTGCAGTGTTCTCTATTAAATACCAGGATAATGGATATCAGCTCTTTCATAGTGAACTCCATGTATGTTAGCTCTGTGGCTTGGTGAGGAAACACTATGCTGGTGACACCATCATACTGTATGTGCACCAGCAGATGTTTTCGTTCGGTATCTGTACGCTTTAGTTTAGTAGACACGTACCCTACACTCTGTCATCTAGATTTTGTAAGTGAGCGAACTATGCAAGTAAGAATGTACAGCAGGGGATTTGGCGCTCGCTTCTGAAGTGTGGCGGCACTGGGGATTGGGTGCTCATACCTCGCTTGAGACTCGTCACGCCCTGCAATGCACATTCTCATACCTCGCTCCCATAATTTTAGTCCTTCGTTACCGATAAGCAGGCTGTCCGAACTTAAGCTGGGTCTGTCTTAAGGCTGTGGCAAAAGAAATGCCACTGTGGCTGCGGCAGCAGCGGTTACCAATCTGTTACACTTGCTGAAGCAGATCGATCACGGGAGGAGCAATGTGACGAAACTGGAAATGGCTAGCTGGAGTTTGACTGGCTAATGCAAGGAGACTTCTTAGCTGCAAGGAAAATTTTCTGTAGATACAGAGCTGAGCCTTAAGAGAAGCTAGGTAGCTTTAAAGTGTTACGTTAAGGCAATGTACTTTTTTATTTTGGTCAAACACTATAGTGCATTGCTGTTAATGTCCTGTTCTCTTTCCTAATGTTTCTGAAATGTTGCAAATTTAATGCTGAAATAACCTTCCCCAAACCCTAAATATTTCAGCAACAACAATATTGCTGGTACAGTAGACTAACAGTACAGTATAGTGGTACAGCAGTAGCAGTAGACTAACAAGAGTGTGCAGGCCTGCCAGTTGTGAATGTACACAACTTATTGCTCGACCAACAAAGAGGGACACACATACTATAATACACAGCCAATACGCGCAGATCACTCTCCTCTGAATAGGTACTATAGAGATAAGTCTACAGTCATTATACTGAAGGATGGATCATGAGTAATAGTGCTGAACGGGCAATAAGCAGAGGTTTACGAATATTCGAAATTTCGAATGCAAATTGAACATGATTATTATTAGGTTGAAAGCCTTACTGTGCTATGTTGTGTTAGGAAAATCTGTAATCATAATGCATCCCCTCGAATTGACACTTAAGAAAACCATGTCTGCCAGGAGTCAAACCACACTTCATATTCCGGGCCAAGTGCCCTAACCACTACGCTGGGCTCGTGAGCAAGGTTTAGTAGTTCTCCTCGTCTAGTGTAAGGAAACCGTAGGGCACTGAGAGCAACTACAGCGGCAGTGAAAAAAAAAAAAATGATTAAATCGAACAAAAACTTAAGAAAGCTGCCCCCGAGTATAGGTTGGCGTCAGTGATTTCACGATGCTACTGAGACATTGTTAAGTCATGTGACGTCATAAGTCAATAGCGTCATAACGTATGTGACGTTATGACCGCACGATCGCGCACGATCGCATGCTAGCAAGGTGATGTTAAAAATCCTCCAAGGTAGGCTGCAGCAGTATGTGGATCGGGAGCTTCCGGACGTGCAAGCTGGGTTTCGCAAGGGCAGAGGAACTAGAGATCAAATTGCCAACCTTCGCTGGATCATGGAAAAAGCAAGAGAGTTCCAGAAACCCATTTACTTCTGCTTTATTGATTATGCGAAAGCGTTTGACTGCGTTGATCACAGCAGATTGTGGCAAGCTCTCCTAGAGATGGGAGTTCCAATTCACCTCATCTGTCTCCTCGGGAACCTGTATGAAGGGCAAGAGGCCACAGTCAGAACTGGGCATGGTCTTACTGATTGGTTTCCGATTGAGAAAGGGGTGAGGCAAGGCTGCATACTGTCGCCCTGCCTATTTAACCTATATGCAGAGTGCATCATGAGGAAGGCCGGTCTGGACGAGTCTTCAGCTGGAGTGAAGATTGCTGGAAAACGTATCAACAACCTTAGATATGCGGATGATACCACTTTAATGGCAGAAAGTGAAGTGGACCTCAAGAGACTTCTGATGCGCGTACAAGAAGAGAGTGAGAAGTTTGGGCTTAAACTGAACATTAAAAAGACAAAGATCATGGCGTCTTGCCCTATCAAGTCCTGGAGCATCAATGGACAAGAAGTGGAAGCTGTGACATATTTTCTGTTCTTGGGCGCCAAGATTACCTCGGAAGGAGACTGCAGCCGTGAAATTAGGAGACGCCTGCTTTTGGGAAAGAGAGCAATGGTTAGCCTTGACCGCCTAGTAAAGAGCAGAGACATTAGTCTGCCAACCAAGATCCGTATAACTAGTGCTATGGTCTTTCCAGTTGTGATGTATGGATGCGAGAGTTGGACTGTGAAAAAGGCTGACCGCCGAAGAATTGACGCGTTTGAATTGTGGTGCTGGAGAAGACTCGTGAGAGTTCCTTGGACTGCCAGAAGATCAAATCAGTCGATATTGTCGACCATAAACCCTGACTGCTCATGGGAGGGTCAAATTCTAAAGTTAAAGCTCAGCTACTTTGGTCATCTGATGAGAAGAGAGGAGTCGCTGGAGAAAGATTTGATGTTGGGAAAAGTTGAGGGTCGCCGGAGAAGGGGTAGGCAGCGAACGCGATGGTTAGATGGCATCCTCGAGGCATTGCAGATGAAGCTATGTGATGTTAAGAAGATAATGAGAGACCGGAAAGCGTGGCGTGACATGGTCCATAGGGTCACGAAGAGTCGGACACGACTGAACGCCTGAACTGAACTGTATGTGACGTAGCTACCAGTGACGTCATTGGTTTGATGACGTCACAAAGCCAATCGGAAGGTTGCGTCAAACTGAACTCTGAGCGCCGCGAGACACCGATGCCTGACCCCAAAAAATTACAAATCGTCGAGTGGTAGCATTGGAGCTCGAAGAGCGGCAAATGGATGCAGAAAGTCGATTGGGAGTCAACAACACGCCAGCGCTAATGCTTTCGCATTCTCCCAATGCAGTTTGTGCAGAAAGCACTAAGGGTTTTGTATCCGAAATAGAGATATTCGGAATTTTCGAATATTTGAAAATTATCGAATACACCGAAAGTTCTCAAATTCATTGCAGATTTATCGCACTGCGCGCTTTAGCGCAATGCTTGATAGACCGCGTTGATTGTGCAGTGAAGCATCCTCAAAACGCGAGGGGTCGGCAGGGAAAAAACGTCGTTCTCACTGCGGCTTTATTAGGGTGGCCTAATAAAGACGCAGGGTGCCTCATCGAGGCACCCTAGGTTTCATTTTATATGCAGGCAACAATCATGCAGGTGCTCATGAGATAATCTGATGCAAACGGTCTTCGGCAGTTTTTTCAGGCCCATTCAATAAATCGAACTTTCGGTTAAATCGCGTATTTTTGTCCCCTGCATGCCGAATTAACGAGACGTCATTGTATTCAGCAGCAATATGACAGCTCCACCCAGTTTTAAGCAGGTCTTTTTTGTACAAAAATAACAAGAAAAAAAAAAAACGGTATCTCCCCAAGCAACCACCGACATCCATCGGACGGCCAATGGCCATCCGTTTCGGATGTTCCGGATAGCCGATGGACGTCCGCGAACAGCCAGTGGACGTCCGTCGGCCGTCCGATGGGCGTCCAAATGGACATGTTTGTCTGGCCAATGGACGTCCATTTCGGACGTCCGTTCCCGGATCTTTCTCGCATATTCGCATATATGCTGCATGCATGCTTTTTTCGCTCCCACGAGGCAATAAAATAGAAAAGCAGCTTAAAGTACAACAGGCATATTTTATTGTAAAATGTCTAATTCCTCAATATGACGTAAAACTTGAAGCGCACATCCATCTTCCGTGATGAAGTGGAAGCGACCAGCTTTCTGCAAAAAGAGAAAAAAAAAACAGGTTAGTAAATAGTCTGTAGCTCATGCACAGCATAATCCTTGACTCGAGGTTTTCTGGAGGATAATAACAAGAAAATTGAGTATTTCTCATATTGTACCTGCCTTACAGCACTTGTTACAAGCAGTCTCAAATATCAGCGAGGTTCTGCCCTCCTTTCCCTTAGTTCACGCCAGTTATATCGCACCCGCTATCTTTCGAATATCACATAGATTCATCTGCAATGCTTCAAGGATAAAGCTAAATAAGCTAAACAGTTCATAAGGCAGTATCATACAGACCATACCTAAATTAAAATAAGCTGATAACGCGCTTCAATAATTTTAAGCACAGAAAAGGCCCCTCGCTATCTGAAATGATTTTTTTTTTTTGTAGTGGTGCACAACTTTCAAGCTCGCGAGCTTGGGCGATTATCGCTTATCGCATATCGCATTGTACAGGAGCAGTTATGCATTTTATCACTGTAATGCACTGCAGCGCAGACTGTGCCCTCGCAACCTGCAACTTGCATTGAAAAATGCAGAGCATGCCACTAGCGAAGGTAAGCATATTTAAAAAAAAATCTTTGAAGACCGACTGTTTACCCAGCGCCTTGGTTGACGAAAACAAGGAGGTTGGTTATAAGCCTCGCAATATTGTAAGAGTGGAACGCGATAGCACCTCCAGCAATTTCCTAGTTTGCGTAGAGGAGAGGGAGAGCCAACTCAATCGACATACACGGACGCCACCGCGCCGATTACTCCTGGTTTTCGGTGTAACTAGCTCCTTAATGCTATCGCGTTGAAATGTGTCAGTAGGTTCACTGCGCTGTTACATATTCATACAATTTTCGCTGCACAGATTTTCACGAAGCTCGATCGCAGTACTCACTTTCAAACGCGGTCGTTTTCGCCGGAGTCG
Source organism: Amblyomma maculatum (assembly GCF_055883805.1). Classification (NCBI taxonomy): domain Eukaryota; kingdom Metazoa; phylum Arthropoda; class Arachnida; order Ixodida; family Ixodidae; genus Amblyomma; species Amblyomma maculatum. Next base: position 370,115,911 of record NC_139344.1, on the reverse strand, counting down.
TCCGTCCTGATGTGTTGTCGTCGTGAGCCACTGTTGCTCCAAGGTGGTAATCCTTTCACACTATAGGAACTGGCACAACTGCGCAATCGTTGTCCTTGCAGCGCACAAAGATGGGTGAAGGCATTCGAGCATGGTTGCGTGCACCCGCACAGAACGAAAAAAAAAAAAAAAAACTGCTGCCGCGAGCCGCGGCGGCAGGACGACAGCCGGCAATGGCGGCACAGAAACACGTGGTACGAAACTACGGCAGAAACATTCACGCGCAGAATTGAATCGGCCATAATAAGTTAACACTATATTTTTACTGAATATTGTTAATTTCTTTAAATAGGAACCCTTTCTTGTAAGGATAATCAAGCGAAACCTACCATCTCCCCTCCTCCCCTCCAACCCACACAGACTACGATGGAATACGCAACCTTCAACCAAACAGCACGGCCGCCGGCCGGCGGGACTGGCGGGGATTTCAAACAGCAAAAAAAAAAAACTTTTTGTAAAGACCCACAGTGCAAGGTAATCCGGCGCTTTCGTTGGCCAAGACGTCGTCGGGGACCATCGTGGATGGCGAAGCCGCGCAGGTGGTACATGTAGTACATACGTTCAGGCTCAACTAGAGTTACAGTTGAAGATCACGACCGCCGCTACCAACGGATACAACGAATTGCGGCATGAAAGCTGAGAAATTAATGACAATCGCCCCATACTGTGTATGTGCCAGAGTTTTTTAGGCCAACCAGCTAACCATTTGTTATATAATACAATTCGCTATCTCAGGGGCCGAATGTAAGTTGCAAACCTAATTGGATTTCCTATTGGAATTTTGAGTACCATTTGGAAAATCCGAATAGAATTTTACACGCAATTAAAACTATTTGGAATGCCCAATTGGTATTTGCAGAACCATTTGGTTAATCCAACTGGACTAATCCATTGGAGAGGTGGTGTCCATAATTGGGTCCAGATGTGACCATTTGTAGGTCCCAATTGGCCCCGTTTTTTTTACTAGGCAGGACACATCTCGAGCATTGAAGACAAGTGTGAATGTTGAAACAGAATTTTGTCAGCGAGGAAATATATGTCCTGGAAACATACTCGTCCGTACGTACATTGGACGTACACCTCGTCTCTCATGCGGATATACAAAAACGGACGTAGTCCGTACGTACATCGGACATACACCTCGTCTCTCATGCGGATATACAAAAACGGACGTAGTCTGTACCTCCGACGGACGTACGAATACGGATGTCCGAAACCGGAGGTTGTACGTATGTCCGACGGACGTACAATTTCGGCAAAGGACGTTCGGCTCTAGCTCGGACGTACAACGGACGTCGGTGGTTGCTTGGGTCGTATCTATATTGGAGTTTTCAGTAGGATATATTCTGCGCAATTCTAGTTTATGTTATTTGCAAATACCATGTGAATTCCTAAATACACAAAGCGAACAATGTTTGCTATTTTTAATTTTCTTTTTTTTTTTTCTTTTTCACAGGTCAGATATACGATGTTTGAATGTATCTTTTTCCATATTCCATTTATATTCGAAAATTTCAATATTCACACACCCCTAGTAATAAGAAATGGATGGATGGATGGATGGAAAAATTTTATTTTCGTCAGAGAGCATGTACGGATGATTCCGTGTTAGATGGCCATCAACCCATGGCTGACGGTGACCTGGGTGGCCCACTCCACGGCCCTGGTCTGGACGACCGGGTCTGAGCTGGCCAACACGGCCTCCCACTGCTCGAGGGAAGGATCACGCATAATATCCGCCGGTGGCGGTGCTATGCTACAGCTCCATAATATGTGGTCATAGGTTGCCAATTCCTGACACCATTTGCACTCCGGCTGAATGTCCGGGTAGATTTTGCTCAACACGTATGGGTTGAAGAAACATCTAGTCTGCAATCGTCGCCAGACGCATTCCTGCGCCTTCACCAATTGCTTGTCCGGGGGTGGGTAAATCCTCCGCTCAAGTTTGAAATGATTAGTAATGTCATGAAAGGATACCAGCCCATCTCTCGTGGACCTTTCCGGAACGTCCGGCTCACCTACTCGGCTGACGAAACCTCGAGCATTCATGTGAGCCGTCTCGTTCCCAGGATTCCCAGAGTGTGCTGGTACCCAGACAATTTCCGCCTCCGTAGTCCCTCGCCCCGTGGCCCGATTCAGCAATCGCGCCGCTGTGACAGATATTCTGCCCCTCGCCAAATTTCGGATGGCTGTTTTGGAATCGCTGAAGATCAAGTCAGCATTATTACTAGTAATAGCTAGTGCTATCGCCGCTTTTTCTGGGGAGCGGGTTTTGACTGATCCGAGGCGATCAAGCGTCCCCGCCCGTCCACCACCGCAATTGCAAATGCGTCCTTGTCCCTATACTCGGCGACATCTACATAGACTGCCCCGTTGTACTTCCCGTACTTAACATGTAAAGCTTTGGCTCTTGCCTTCCTGCGGTCCTCGTGATGTATTGGATGCATGTTCTTGGGCAAAGGTTTTATGTACAAGCCCTTGTGCATTTCCCGCCTAATCTGAATTTTAGTGTCACCAGCTGGAGCGTCAACTCCAATGCCGATCCTTTCCAATATGTCCCTTCCTGCTTTTGTTTTTGAAAGCCTACCGAGCTGCATCACCAAGTGCGCCTCCCGTAGTTCTTCTAGGGTGTTGTGCACCCCTAATCCCAGCAGCCTTTCGGTAGACGCATTGTGAGGCAACCCAAGGGCCGCTTTATACGCCTGCCTAATCATAGCCTCCACCTTGCCTTTTTCCGTCGCGTCCAACTTCAAATAAGGCGTCGCATACACTATTCTATTGAGCACAAACGCCTGCACCAGCTTACACAAGTCCTTTTCCTTAACACCTCTCTTACGATTAGCGATTCTCCTGATTAGCCTCACGGTAGCATTGACCGTATTTTTAAGCCCTTTCAAGGACTCGCTATTTTTCCTGTTAGTCTGCAGATACATACCCAGGATCCTGATCGTTTGGACCTCAGCGACCGGTACGCCCCCCACTTTGACCTCTAAAGGCGGTGGCGGCACATAGTGCCTCGCATGTATCCCTCTTGGTTTGTCCCTCAGCACAAAAAGCTCGGACTTGGGCTGAGAGCACGAGAGTCCTGCTTCCCCTGCTAGCTCCTCAACAATATCCACCGCGTGCTGTAGAGTTTCTTCCAAATGTGCGTCACTGTCTCTTGTTACCCAAAGAGTAATGTCATCCGCATAAAATGTATGTTTAAGTCCCGATATCCCTTGCAGCCTGAGTGGTATCTTGATCAAGGCGAGATTAAATAGGAACGGCGATAATACCGACCCTTGCGGTGTCCCCCTGCCCCCCAATGGGAAGGGATCCGATTTCATGTCTCCGACTATAATCTCCGCAGTCCCTCCAGAAACGATCTGATGTACCGGAAGGTTCTACCCCCCGGTCTTATGTCCGATAGGTTCCTCAATATTGCCTCATGGGTAACATTGTCAAAGGCCTTAGTTAGGTCGAGCCCCAAGATAGCCTTGGTGCCCGTGCCGTACCCAGGATCAACCACGTCTTTTTTTAGCTGTATCATGACGTCTTGCGTTGATAAATTAGCCCTGAAACCAATCATTGTTTCAGGTATCAACTCCTTGTCCTCTACATAACCCTGAAGCCTGTTCAGGACCACATGCTCCATCAATTTTGCTAAACACGACGTTAGCGAGATGGGACGCAGATTCTCAATGCAGAGCTTCTTCCCTGCTTTAGGAATAAATGTAATCCTAGCATGCTTCCACTCTGGCGGAATCTCCCCGGCCACCCAAAATTTATTAATCAAATTCGTGAGTGTCCCTACTGACTTGAAATCCAGGTTCCTCAGCATCTTATTAGTAACCCCGTCCGGACCCGCTGCTGACGTGGTACGAAGCTGACCCATTGCAAACACCACCTCCGCCACCGTAAAGTCTGAATCTAATTCAAGGTTTTCCTCTCCCGAGTAATCCGGCAAGCAATCGCCCGCCTCTGCGTTTATGTAACGTCTTCGGAGTTCATGTATAAACTCCCCAGTCGTGCCTTGATACCGATGCACTAACCTAGCCATTTGCCCCTTCTGCGCAGATTTGGTTGCCGTCGGGTCTAAAAGGTGCCTCAAAACTGCCATGTTTTTTTTTTTTTTTTTTTTTGCATCCGAATTGCCCATTCATCCAGTCAGAAATCTGCCCCCACTGTTTGCACTGCAACTCCAATGTGTACGTTTCGATTTCTCGTTCTAACTTGGCCATCTTTCTACGGAGCACACCATTATGCCTTTGTTTCCTCCACCTCCGAAGGAGACTCGCATGTGCTTCCCACTCCAGCGTCGTTAGAGTGGGAGCACGTTCTCCTGCAAGCGAAACATATGACGCGTTTCTTTAACACATGACGGATACGTATAGGAAACAGTTGAAAAAAGAAGGAAAAGAAAAAGAACCATTCGTCGACCGAAACAGGCGCGCGGGCGGAAAATTTATTGCTTCCGCAATTCGTTCCAGTTCCTCTCCCTAATGTGTTCAAGCCACGTGGATATAGTCTGCCCGGCCCCGCCGGGGTGGTGCAGTGGTAAGACGCCCGACAACTGTGCCGGAGTACCCGGGTTCGAACCCGACCTCGGCGGCTGCGTTTCGATGGAGGCGAAATGAAGAGGCGTCCGTGTGCTGTGCGATGTCAGCGCACGTTAAAGATCCCCAGGTGGTCGAAATTACTCCGTAGTCCTCCACTACGGCTCCCCTTTTTCTCTTTCCACTTTCACTCCCACCTTCCTCCCTTCCCTTACGGCGCGGTTGCGGTGTCCACAGAAAACAAGTTAGACAGTTACCGCGCCTTTCCCTTCCCATAAATAAATCAGTTTTTTTATAGTCTGCCCGTGCACCCATCTGTTCGCGTCCCCTGACAGCTGATGACCGTTTGCCAGCGGCGACGCATACGCTGGCACTTTGTTTACACTTATTTACGTGTTCAAACAAAATAAAGAGGTTATATAAGGCAGATGCTCTCTACAGACCTTTGCATCGGACAAGTCGAAACTCCTCTCTGGACTGTCGGAATCCGGCTCTGATATGCCCCGCCGGGGTGGTGCAGTGGTAAGACGCCCGACTACTGTTCGATCCCGACCGGGTTCGATCCCGACCGGGTTCGATCCCGACCGGGTTCGATCCCGACCGGGTTCGATCCCGACCGGGTTCGATCCCGTACGGGTTCGATCGCGACCGCGGCGGCTGCGTTTCTATGGAGGCGAAACAAAGAGGCGCACCATGTGCTGTGCGATGTAAGCGCACGTTAAAGATCCCCAGGTGGTCGAAATTACTCCGTAGCCATCCACTACGACTCCTCTTTCTCCCTCTATCCACTTTCACTCCCACCTTCCTTCCTTTACGGTGCGGTTCAGGTGTCCACAGAAACAAGTGTGACAGATAATGCGCCTTTCCCTTACTGTGAATCAATTATCATCGTGCTGCGTGTCGGCGCCATCGGCATTGTGAGCAAAACGTCTTGATTGGCCGAGAATGTTTTTCATCATACATGGAGCGGAATAATTCGAGTATGAAGAAACCATTAGATAAATCGCGATTGCAAGGTCGAAGCATGACTCGTCCGTTGTTAGGACGTGTCTATATGAATTGGTTGGTTGGTTGGTTGGTTCATAGGAAGGAAAAGGCGCAGTATCTGTCACACTTGCTCTGTGGACACCTGAACCGCGCCGTAAGGGAAGGGATGTAGGTGGGAGTGAAAGTGGATAGAGAGAAAGGGGGGCCGTAGTGGAGGGCTACGGAGTAATTTCGACCACCTGGGGATCTTTAACGTGCGCTGACATCGCACAGCCCACGGACGCCACTTCGTTTCGCCTCCATATGAATTGAGCTGAAATTAAAATTGGTACTGGGGTGAAATCACCCGGGGTGCACAAACAACGGGAGCTAAAATCAATTTTTAAAACGCAATCCATCACAACTAATTAAGCTCTACCTTACAGTCGGGATGATCAGCAGGAGTCTAGTGCGGAATTAAAATAGGATCGGAGGTAAAACGCAGTTCTAGTTAGTCCACTTCATGCATGACAGATAAAATCGCATTCATACATAGTACTTTCGGCAATTCGAAACAGTATTTGATATCCGTCGTTGGGCAAACGACCAGTTTGCAACCAATAATTTGCAGGCGCTCATATGAGCTAACACTGCCAGCACAGCCACCCGCGTCCTCGCTTCGGTTGAATCAAAAGACCTTGAATACAGCAGTCGGCTGCCGCTCGAAGAAGGTTAGTGTGTCACAGTGGAGCCCAGCATATTGGTGAAGCTAGAGCAACGGGACGATGCAGGAGCCTTGCGTGCGTGTCTCTGCTATAGTTTCGCCCCATTGAAATGCACAGGGCCCCTTTTACGCCATAACGTAGTCAGCCAATGCCTCCTAGGAGGCGTTGATAAAGCTCGTTCGGTCGAAAAGAGGTCGCTGTCGCCCGTGACCCAGATTGAATTGAGAAAAACGTATCGGAAAAAAATATACGCATGTGATTTCACATCGAAATTGCGACCCAACCGTTATTTGTGCAGCGTTCAGGGTGGTGTAATTTCATTTCGCTTCACATTTAGCATCCATCTGGTATAGTCAAGGTGGAGGCTATATAGTTTACGATAGCGATTCGAACAGACCAGACCTGCTTGCTTCCAGTTGTATGCCGTTCATTGAGCAGGTGTCGACAGAGAATTGAGGCAGATACTGCGACTGCTTTTGCCCCAAAATCAAGCTAAAACGTTAAAACATGTTTAACCCCGCAACAGTGACGCAGTAGTTAAGATGTCCAAACACTGCGCCGGAATAGCCGGGTTCGAACTCGACCGGTGGCGGGAGACAAAACGGAGAGACGCCCGTGTGCTGTGCGATGTGTTTGTTGTAACTCTAGGAATAAGGAAAAGAAAATTCACGTGCCTGTTACTGGCTTTGTAGCTGAGTCACCTCCGTTGCCTCGTGAGGACAGAGAAGAAAATAGAGAAGAAAAGTGGTTTAGATCTGGTAGGGAAGCGAGAGCTAAATACTCCTAGCTACGGTTAGGTTTCGCTTGAAAGTAAGAGTTTACGTAACGGTTTGAACTATTGCTCCGGTGGTCAGTAAAGTAGTGAGACTTTGTTTCCACTTTGCCGATAGCATGGTTTGAATCAGCAAAATTTCGCTGAAACATTAAGTCTAAACTGATTCTCCATTGTTTGGTGGTAGTCGGTTGTAGTCACTCCGCTCATGCGCACAACTGACGAGGTCTGCTCCGCCGTCGGCGCAGCGGTGAGGCGCGCGGCGCGTACACCAGCTGCGGGCTATGACGTCCCTCCGCGCATGCGCACAGCTGGCGGAGCTGTGGTGCCACGGTTCAGCCCGCAGCCACGCTGACCTCGCGAAGCGGAACTGGAGCTTCTTTTGTTGGGAGGGGGAAAATTAGGGAATGTGAAAAATTGGGTGGCACAGACCTCGCGAAGCGGCTGTCGTAGTGTAGATCTCGCTACAAAAGATTGGTTGGTTTTGTGGGCTTTAATGTCCCAAGGCGACTCAGGCTATGAGAGACGCCGTAGTGGAGGACTCGGAAAATTTCGACCACTTGGGGTTCTTTAACGTGCACTGACATCGCACAGCACACGGGCACCTTGCTTTTCGCCTCCATCGAAAAGCGGCCGCTTAGGCCGGGATTCGATCCCGCGCTCTGGGGAACAGTAGTCGAGCGCCGTAACCACTGCGCCACCCCGACGGGGTCTCGCTACAAAAGAAGAGGGAGACAAAGACGCGCGTCGCAACAGCCGTCGTCCGTCACCGAAGTGGTAACGGGTTGTTGTTGTGGCTGTAGGAAGAAGGAAAAGAAAATGCACGGGTCTGCTACTGTCTCTGTAGCTGAGCCGCCTCCGCTGCCTCGCGCGGACAGAAGAGAAAATAGACAAGAAAAAAAAAAGAAGAGGGAGTGAAGGACGCACGCCACAACAACAGCCCTGGTCCACCATCACCAATGACGGCAAAGACGGCCAACTGGCACAACTGCCAGTGGCAGGCAAGCCTCGTTGTTGTTGTTGTGGCTGTAGGAAGAAGGAAAATAAAATGCACGGGCCTGCTACTGGCTATGTAGCTGAGCCACTGATTTAAAAAAAACCTCCGCTGCCTCGCGCGGACAGAAGAGAAAATAGACAAGAAAAAAAAAAAAGAAGAGGGAGTGAAGGACGCACGCCACAACAACAGCCCTGGTCCACCATCACCAATGACGGCAAAGACGGCCAACTGGCACAACTGCCAGTGGCAGGCAAGCCTCGTTGTTGTTGTTGTGGCTGTAGGAAGAAGGAAAATAAAATGCACGGGCCTGCTACTGGCTATGTAGCTGAGCCACTGATTTAAAAAAAACCTCCGCTGCCTCGCGCGGACAGAAGAGAAAATAGACAAGAAAAAAAAAAAAGAAGAGGGAGTGAAGGACGCACGCCACAACAACAGCCCTGGTCCACCATCACCAATGACGGCAAAGACGGCCAACTGGCACACCTGCCAGTGGCAGGCAAGCCTCGTTGTTGTTGTTGTGGCTGTAGGAAGAAGGAAAATAAAATGCACGGGCCTGCTACTGGCTATGTAGCTGAGCCACTGATTTAAAAAAAACCTCCGCTGCCTCGCGCGGACAGAAGAGAAAATAGACAAGAAAAAAAAAAGAAGAGGGAGTGAAGGACGCACGCCACAACAACAGCCCTGGTCCACCATCACCAATGACGGCAAAGACGGCCAACTGGCACAACTGCCAGTGGCAGGCAAGCCTCGTTGTTGTTGTTGTGGCTGTAGGAAGAAGGAAAATAAAATGCACGGGCCTGCTACTGGCTATGTAGCTGAGCCACTGATTTAAAAAAAACCTCCGCTGCCTCGCGCGGACAGAAGAGAAAATAGACAAGAAAAAAAAAAGAAGAGGGAGTGAAGGACGCACGCCACAACAACAGCCCTGGTCCACCATCACCAATGACGGCAAAGACGGCCAACTGGCACAACTGCCAGTGGCAGGCAAGCCTCGTTGTTGTTGTTGTGGCTGTAGGAAGAAGGAAAATAAAATGCACGGGCCTGCTACTGGCTCTCTAGCTGAGCCACTGATTTAAAAAAAACCTCCGCTGCCTCGCGCGGACAGAAGAGAAAATAGACAAGAAAAAAAAAGAAGAGGGAGTGAAGGACGCACGCCACAACAACAGCCCTGGTCCACCATCACCAATGACGGCAAAGACGGCCAACTGGCACAACTGCCAGTGGCAGGCAAGCCTCGTTGTTGTTGTTGTGGCTGTAGGAAGAAGGAAAATAAAATGCACGGGCCTGCTACTGGCTATGTAGCTGAGCCACTGATTTAAAAAAAACCTCCGCTGCCTCGCGCGGACAGAAGAGAAAATAGACAAGAAAAAAAAAAGAAGAGGGAGTGAAGGACGCACGCCACAACAACAGCCCTGGTCCACCATCACCAATGACGGCAAAGACGGCCAACTGGCACAACTGCCAGTGGCAGGCAAGCCTCGTTGTTGTTGTTGTGGCTGTAGGAAGAAGGAAAATAAAATGCACGGGCCTGCTACTGGCTCTCTAGCTGAGCCACTGATTTAAAAAAAACCTCCGCTGCCTCGTGCAGACAGAAGAGAAAAAAAATTTGGAGGACGCTTTAGCTTCGCCTTCAAGAGTGGAACGCGATAGCGTTATTGCACCTCGTTCGCACCGCCCACTCATTCGCTCGGTATCCTCTTGAGTCACACAAAGACACAGTTTTCATACTCAACACTTCTAAGTGCACTGTACATACAATGCGCTACGGTGCAGCGATCACTGATGAGGCGCCCCGCGTCGGACTTTGCACTCACGAATCACGCGGTGAGCGCCGAGCAACACAGCGTTCGGCGCGGGAACGAAACGTACGCCTGAGCAAGCGGAACGAACCAAAGAACTCGGAGGGAGAAAGCCGGGCAGCGACGCGCCATGAAGGCGGACGCGATCATGGGGCTGACGCCTTGATGCGATCGTCCTCTATCTCGCTTGGGAGCACCACGCAGAAGCATGATTCCTCGGAAGCAGCTCGGCACATATCGCAGGGAACGCTTTCCCAGCAGAAGCGCTACGGCGCAGCGATCACGTCAGAGGCGTCCGGCATCAGACGCTGCACCTAGCAATCGCGCTGTGAGCGGAAAGAGGAGCCGCGTCGCCTAAACACCACTGTTCGAGTGACGCACGCTGGATGTTGGAAGGGGAGAGAGCGAGAAAACTTATTAAACGCAAGGGTATTGGGGCATCCTCGCACCGGTACCCGCGCGGCCCGAAGGGGAGAACGGGTGAGCGAAGATAGTGATCTAAAGAAAGGAAAGACGCTTGATTCTACAACCCGTGAGGATGCACGGCGAAACGTCAGGGGCGAGTGGCGCGCCACGTGTCGGGGCAGCGCCGCACACTGCGAGGAGGGGTTCTTGTGTATTTGCCGCAAGATGGCTCTGCATGTGCGCAGAGCGCAGAAGAAATGTAGTGGAAACGTACTTCGCTACTCGTGTAACTGCGACTTCTGTAAGTAAAGGTGGATTCACACGACGGACCGAATAGCGAAGCGATCGGTCACGTGACCTCTGATCCGAGGTCCGTCCGTCCGCGGCGAGCATTCACACGGTGGGAGAGAATAGCAGACGACAGAGCGGACTTACTCTTTCTCCCAGGCACTGCGCGAGAGGAGAGCCTTGTTCTGGCGCGCTGTTATCGAGGGTAGCCTACCATGGACGATGCATGGACAGTGGGTGAATGCGCGGGTTGCGGCGGCCTACAGCTACTGCTGCTGCGCCGTTTTGCCAAAGTATTGTGGTGACTGTTTCGCTCGATGTGGTATACTACGCAGGCAGTTCTCTGCAGTGCAAACGATCGCGCTTACTCTATGAGAGCTGCATGAAAATACTGCTTTCAACCCTTGGAAGACGACCATTCGGACTGCCCCTATGCTCCCGGTACGTGCCAAATGCCAAAACGCTTGAGGAAAGCGATGAATACATTCAAGCGACTGCTCTGTGCAGTCACAAAACTCACGCATTCGGTATCGCGCAGTGCAAGAGCCTGTCACTGTAAATTCTGTGAAAACCATGTACTGCGAATGAAGGCAAAAACAGGCTAGTTCGACTCCAAAATAGAAACGACTGCCGTCAGGCGTCAGAAGCCGCTTCTCGCTTTCCTACAGCGTTTTAGTGCAATGTATGTTATGTTGTCTATGCTTGGGCACCGGGAGCATAGCTGAAAAGCGTTCCGCGAGAGAAATAAATAAATAAAAAAATGTCTCGTCCGTGAAGGATCCGAATTGTGAAAAGGACTCTCGACCTTGTCGCGAATTGCTGCTCGCGGACTGAAGCGAAGCAGCGGAAATCACTGACGTAGGGCCACGTCACAGCGAATCGTGAGAGCGATTCGCGATTTGGTCCGCCGTGTGAATCCACCTTAACGCTCATAATTACCGATATACACCGCAGTATGACGTTCTACGGCACGTTTCTAAGGCAAAACCGCATTCACTAGAAGCGCTTTTGTACCGCTTTCAAGCATCGAACTCGTGGCTGAGTGGTAGCGTCTCCGTCTCACACTCCGGAGACCCTGGTTCGATTCCCACCCAGCCCATCTTGGAAGTTGCTTTTTATTTATGAAGTGCATGCCGGGATTTATCGCTCACGGCCAACGCCGCCGACGACACCGGCTTTTCTGCGACACGAGCTCCTTAACGCTACCGCGTTAATAGAGAAGGAGAGAGAGAGAAAGACGCGCGCCGCAGCAACGGCCGTCCGTCCACCACCGAAACTGTGGAGGGTGCAATGACGGCCTACAACAGATAAAAAGTCTGTGGCAGGCTAGCCCCAGCCGCAAGCGGCGGTGGCCTACCTGTCCCAGCCCCATCAGGGGAGTACCTCGGCAGGCGAGCCTCGCCACAAGCAGCGGGGGCCCTCTATTCCCAGCCCCGTAGGGCCAGGAGCAGTTGTGTTGTTGTGGCTGTAGGAAGAAGGGAAAGAAAATGCACGGGCCTGCTACTGGCTCTGTAGCTGAGCCACCTCCGCTGCCTCGTGCGGACAGAAGAGAAAATAGAGAAGGAAAAAGAAGAGGGAGAGAAAGATGCGCGCCGCAACAACAGTCGTCGTCCACCACCGAAGCATTGGCGGGTGCAATGACGGCCTACAACCGATAAAATCGGTGGCTGGCTAGCCCCCGCAGCAAGCGGCGTTGATCTACCGTCACAGCCCCGTAGGGCCAGGAACTGCCACCCTTCCCAGGAGCAGCCACCGTTAAATATCCACAGGCTGTCGAAATCACTGCGAACCCCTCCACTACGGCTCCGCCTCCACTCCCACCCTCCTACCTTCCCCTATGGTACTGTTCAGGTGTCCACAGAGCTATGACCGATACAGCGACTTTCCTTTCCTGTGAACCTATTATAATTAATATTATTATCATCATCATGTACATGTAAGCATGGAATGGTGAGGAGCTCTTTACCTGCCTTGTTGCCTTCATGAATGGCCGCATAACCATGGCATTGTCGGCAGGGGTGAGCAGTCGTCTGCTGTGGCATATAATTTGCAAAGTGGTCATTTTCCGCAAGGCGTTTCCTACCTGTCCTTTAATCCATTGCTCTCGCGCGAGGAGAATGCGTTTGGTTTGGTTTGTGGGGTTTAACGTCCCAAAGCAACTCAGACTATGAGAGACGCCGTAGTGGAGGACTCCGGAAATTTTGACCACCTGGGGTTCTTTAACGTGCATTGACATCGCACAGCACACAGGGGCCTTGCTTTTCGCCTCCATCGAAAAGCTGCCGCCGAGGCCGGGATTCGATCCCGCGTCCTTGGGAACAGTAGTCGAGCGCCGTAACCACTGCGCCCGACCACTGTTCTTCCCAAGGACGCGGGCCCCGCCGGGGTGGTGCAGTGGTAAGACGCCCGACTACTGTGCCGGAGTACCCGGGTTCGAACCCGACCTCGGCGGCTGCGTTTCGATGGAGGCGAAACGAAGAGGCGTCCGTGTGCTGTGCGATGTCAGCGCACGTTAAAGATCCCCAGGTGGTCGAAATTACTCCGTAGACCTCCACTACGGCTCCTCTTTCTCTCTTTCCACTTTCACTCCCACCCTCCTCCCTTTCCTTAAGGTGCGGTTGAGGTGTCCACTGAAAACAAGTGAGACAGTTACAGCACCTTTCCCTTCCTATAAATCAATCCCATGGACGCGGGATCGCATCCCGGCCTCGGCGGCAGCTTTTTGATGGAGACGAAAAGCAAGGCGCCCGTGTGCTGTGCGATGTCAGTGCACGTTAAAGAACCCCAGGTGGTCGAAATTTCTGGAGTCCTCCACTACGGCGTCTCCATAGTCTGAGTTGCTTTGGGACGTAAACGTGGCAAAATTTGAGCATGGTCCACCTAAATTTGGAAGTCACCACTGAGTTGGCCATAGTCAAACTAGGTTGGATGTCAATTCTAGTCAAATGTGGAGGAAGCCGCGGTGGCTCAGTGGTTAGACGCTCGACTACTGAACTGGAGTACCCGGATGTGAACCAGACTGCGGCAGCCGCATTTCGATGGAGGAGAAACGCAAAGGCGTTCACGTGCTTTGAGATGTCAGTGCACATTAAAGATCCCCAGGTGGTCGAAAATCGAAATTTTCCCGGAGTGTTCCACCACAGAACTTTCTTCTTTCAATCCCACCTTTCTCCCTTCCTTTGCGGCGTGGTTCTGGTATCTACATAGTAGTGTGACAGATACTGCGCCTTTCCTTTCCTGTATATAAACCAGTTTACAATTTTCGGGGTCTGGTGGGCAAAATTTGGGAGGGGGCCCACCTAAATTTGGAAGGCACTACTGGCCGCAGTCAAATTAGGTTGGACATTAATTTTGGTCGAATTAATAAGAAGTAAAATTGTGGGGTCCCAGGAGCAAATTTGGGATGAGATGGCCCACTTACTTTTGAAGGTCTCCACTGATTTGGTCACACTTAAATTAGGCAGGACCCCCAATTTTGGTCAGATTCGGACGAATCAAATTTTGGGGGTCCATAGGGCCAGATTTTGGGGCTATGGACAATTTCTGGGACACATGTCGGTCCTTTATGGCCCTGCAAGTCTCGTTAAATCTCATTTGGTCCCCGGATGTTTCCGCTTCAGTACCCATGACAGTAACTCGGTGCCCGGATATTGTCTCTAGGTTTTGGCTCGGCATTACGTCAAGGTCACCAACAATGGAAGCTAAAAGACTGCTATTTTCAGGTGGCTTTACTTTTCGGGCGCGCAGAAAAAGCCAATAAAGCTTCAAGAGTGGAGAGAACGGATCTTGCGCCGGCTGCTGCGGCAATGGAAGCGGCCGTAAACTGCGGCGACGGAGGTAGCGGTGCACAGAAGCGCATGAGCAGCTTCCCGCAGTTGCTTGCTTGCACTTGTACGAGAATGCCTGTGTTGAATCTGATAGCCTTCCGGTTTTACGTTATTGTGTGCTAACTTCATAAATGATGCTGCCTCGAACGTTGTGATGCGGCTACAGACGAGTCTCCCGCGTTATAACAAGCAACACAACAATTAAGAGGCTGTTACATCAGAGCATTATCTGAAAAGAATTGTCTGCCGCAAAGCGCAAACAAGGCGCGGCTCCCGCGCCAGAGAAGGAGAGAGCATCGTAAGAGCTTAAAAACGCCACAATCAATCTTGGAGGAGGAAGTAGTACGACCGGTACTATTGGGCATATGCACTGTGGAAAATGGTCAAGAATGATAAGCGGCCACTCTCGTGCTACATGTGTGACTGGCTCTGAGATAATGGTTGGTTTGATTAATGTTCGAAGTGTCAAAGGAGCTTCATACACGAGGAAACTGTTGACGCCAAAGCAAGGCCGAGTATATACGTACTAAAGGCGGATTCGTTTTGCGCAGCAACGGATATATAGTCGCCTACGAAATGCCAAAATAATGCAGCTATTTCAGACCTCTCGGTCGCATTGTCAACCCTCAAATTTTTTCAAAGGCAGTTTCCGACGGCAGTGTTACAAAGGCGGGCGTGAGTCGCATTAATTGGCAATCGTGGATGTAGGCTGTCGTTTTCTAGGAGGTTTCTTGGACAGTTTTGTTATATTAAGGCCGGTTCACATGCAAGCGGTTGAGCGAACTGAGCGACGAGCGGCAGCGACAGAGCTAAAAATTTCCAACTTGTTGGAACTGCGTCGCTTTCGCCGATCGGGCCGCCGCGACAACTCAAAACAGGCCTTTGCGTCTTCGTAGCAGAAATTGCGAGCGTTTTATAGTTTGTATGGGAAACAGCCGTTAGACATTTTTTTGGGCGCCCAAGAAAAATACTCGGCAAAGCGTCTCCCAACAGCACCAGTTTGGCTGTATTCACAAGGTCGCAACCATTGTACGTTTTGGATATCGTAACCTTGATAAAGTGTGTCGTGCAGACATGGTCGTCCGGTTGCCATATCGCATCTGTCATTACAACTGCTAAGTTCCGCAGTGCCAGACAAGCGTGTTTTGCGGCACCCGACCTGCGCTGCTAGCCGCCGACCGCATGCAGTTGGGTACAAAGCGTATGCACTTACCTATAATCACGTCGAGTCGGTTTCTGGAGCCAGGCCAGATGACTTTGCAAGAGTGCCGCAGCAACAGTCGACACATCACGGCCGCCGAGTGCATAGGCGGCGACAACTGTCCACAGGCTGGACCGCACAGTTGCGCAGGTGTCACTGTGAGCACTACCAAACCGCGACTCGTTCACACACGTTGCCAATCCAACACAGTAGCTGAGAACTTAACGTTCATTCACTCACTAAGATGAACTATGACAGCACAAAACGCATTAAAACGGCTTGAAACGACACAGAAAGCCGGACACGCAGCTTACCCCATGCGCGTCGTCTGCCGCTCTGTAACTGGCGGGCAACTTTAGTGGATAGATGAAGGGACAGATGATAGGAGCATTTGAGCATTTAACAGAGTGGTGACAAATGCTACTCTGTGCACTATTTTTTCTTTATATTTCTCAAATAAATTTGACATTAATGCACATACGTGCCCATTTGTTTTATACACATTTTATAGAAATTTACTTTGGACAGGAACATTTGTTCGGTCACCTAGCCGCAGCGCCCCTTGCCGCTGCGGTCGTCGCATGTACT
This sequence comes from Amblyomma maculatum, assembly GCF_055883805.1. Taxonomy (NCBI): domain Eukaryota; kingdom Metazoa; phylum Arthropoda; class Arachnida; order Ixodida; family Ixodidae; genus Amblyomma; species Amblyomma maculatum. The sequence continues at coordinate 370,099,769 of NC_139344.1, read as the reverse complement.
AGGACCGTAGATCCACTAAAGAGTGGATGCAGGGTTCTCTTCGCTGGTGGCGGGTGGTAAAGCCAGTGTGGTAATGAAATGCCATAGTGGAGGGCTGCGGATAATTTCAACTACCTGGGTGCGCTGTCATCGCATAGGACATGGACGCTTTGTGTTTCTTGCGCGCGCGCGCGCGCGCGCGTGTGTGTGTGTGTGTGTGTGTGTGTGTGTGTGTGTGTGTGTGTGTGTGTGTGTGTGTGTGTGTGTGTGTGTGTGTGTGTGTGTGTGTGTGTGTGTGTGTGTGTGTGTGTGTGTGTGTGTGTGTGTGTGTGTGTGTGTGTGTGCGTACGCGCGCGCGATTTCAGTATACGTTAAATATGTTTTCGCAGAACAGCGCACATGTATAACGGGACACAGTCAAGAAAACAAAGACACAGCGCCGACTAGCAACTAAATTTTATTGCTTGCAGGCAATAAATACTCGAAAGAAGGACTAAAAAAGCAAAAGCAAGTAAGCCATGAAAACATTTTGTCGCTCCCGTCGTCTTTAGTTACCTATATCAATTTCTTTTTTCGTCAATGCCATTGATTGATGGCGCTCTTACGCATGTTGACCGCTTCTTATTGTATGATATATGCTTTATATATATCGCGCATGAACTGCCGATTATATTCCTCAGAAGCTGCTATTGTCCGAATTGTGTAATGCATTCGCATTTTGAGACGTGTCTGACTAGCTTGCTTCCGTATCCTGTGCCGATTTTGCCGGCATGTTCCATTAATCGAATGTTGACGCAACGACCCGATTGCCCAATATACGATGCACCACAAGCTAGAGGAATCTCATAGACTACATAACTGTCACATAATGTGCGTTTGTCTCTGTGCTTCGAATTGCAGCGGTTCGTTTTAGAGCTGCCTTTGTTAACCGTTTTGCACGGTCTAGATAATTTGTTGGGCACGTCACATACTATACGTTTACTCCATCCAGCCCGTCCGACCGACAACTTTATTTAACGCGTGGCTCTCGTCGTGAGAGTGCTCCATCTCATCTCGCGAACACACCCGCTCACACACCGAGTCCCATGCCTGCTGCAGCTCTGCCTTCAGCTGGTGCACCCGTCACTGCAGCTGTGCCAACTTCTCCTCACCACGCTTCTTCTGGGCGTTGAAGCTCCTCTCCTGTTGCTGCACCTTGCTCAGTTGCTGATCCAGCTCCTGCCTCGACTCCTTCACCTTGGTGACGTGCGAGAGAGTGCTGGCGCTCAGCCTCCAGGGCCTGTATTCCGAGTTTGAGTCGTTATCGAGCAGTAGAACGCATGATGTGGAGGCTCGCACAGAAGAGCGGTCGAAATGCGAGCTCGGCAAGGCTACTTATTTCACAGCTTTCTCGTGTGGGCAAGTATAATATGTATTCGAAGAGTTGGCCCTCGGGGAGTTGCGCGGAAAGAGAAAAGAATGTCAAAATTGCAGCGTAAACCGACAAGCTGCTATCATTGAAAAGCTCGCATATTCAAGCGTGTACTGTGAGGAAAATGGAAGGGGGGGGGGGGGGGGGGCTCTTAAGCTCCACCTTTAAGGGTATGGCGCTACATTTGTAATGACTCGATCCCTTTTACAGCTTTCCTTGCGGATCCTCGTTCACGCACGCGCACTTCACAACTCGCTTATTCTGTTGATTTGTGCCTCAGTTATCCCACTCATACTCTGGACAGCATAGAGTCGTAAGATAAGCCGTTATGTGAAGCACCACCAGACAAATAAAGAAGCCTCGTTTTCAACAACACCGTGCGAACGTGAACGCTGCGTTACCGAGGGGCAGCGTGTCTTACTTGGGACCCAGGTTTCCCAGTTCGAATCCCATCTCTCATCTCGGCCATGTCACGTGGTCTTGTGACGTCACACAGCCCGCCGTCCGATCAGTGCCCGTCAATGCCACCTGCCGGAGTCGCGCGCTTTGTCCACAACACCGACGTGATACTTTTTGCATAATAGGGCCCTTGACGCGGAACCGGGTGTTGCCACTACGGAACCGGAACATGTTCCGGCGTTTCCACCAATCAGATGACCTGAGGTTAGGGAGATAGCGACACTTTCGATAACGACGCAAACTCGGAATACGGACCCAGGTCACGATCCCACTCGGCCAGCTGCCACCGTAAGTGGGCAACCATTTGCATATCTGGTAGGAGAGAGGATCGAGGGTATATCGCCATGTACAGCTGTTACGTGTGTAGTGCACTTAAAGCGCTCCTTCCTTCCTTCCTTCCTTCCTTCCTTCCTTCCTTCCTTCCTTCCTTCCTTCCTTCCTTCCTTCCTTCCTTCCTTCCTTCCTTCCTTCCTTCCTTCCTTCCTTCCTTCCTTCCTTCCTTCCTTCCTTCCTTCCTTCCTTCCTTCCTTCCTTCCTTCCTTCCTTCCTTCCTTCCTTCCTTCCTTCCTTCCTTCCTTTCTTACTTGCTTGCTTACTTACTTACTTACTTAGTACTTACTTACTTACTTACTCAGTACTTAGTACTTACTTACTTACTTAGTACTTACTTAGTACTTACTTAGTACTTACTTAGTACCTACTTACTTACTTGCTTGCTTCGTGCGTCCGTACGTCCGTCCATCTTTCTGCCTGCCTGCCTGCGGCCATGAATCTATAGCTACTCGAATATTGAAATGCCTGTACAAAATGTATGCCATTATGCATCGTTGCGCAGTGCTACCTGCTATAGCCGCTGTAGCTTAAGCAGGCTGCGGCAAAAATTACAGGGCTGCGTTTGAGTCTTGCTTATCGAAGAGCGGAAATGGTGAAAGCAATACACAGGACTGTTTCACTAACTGCATCGTGATTGTCATCCCTACTATCACTATCGCTACTATCATCATCACCATAGCGTTTCTTATTATAGGAAAGAGTAGAAACTCTATGATCCTTATAAACTAAATGCACCGTCATTGTCATTGCTAGTATACATTAACTGCGGCGTCATTATCATCGCTACTGCCATCATTTATCATCACTAACTGGGTTGAAACCGTCATCGCTACTATCAATCTTACGCTAGCCAAAAAGAATTATGATCTGTTTTTGACGAGCCCGGCATGGAGCAGGTGGCTTGGGAGGAAGACGAAGACGCTATTCTAAGCGGTATCACATTATTGGAATGTCCGTTTATGCAAAACCAGGCAGTGCGAGGTAACACTGACGCTGTTGAGGTGCAGAATTTCGGGCTTGAATTTATATCGAAAGGGTTTCTAATTGGCCTAGTTGGTGATCGACATGTTCAAACATCGTTTCGCTCTTGAAAACCTTAGACATAGAAAACGACATGAGACACTGGAGCGCAAACTATCAACTGAAATTTTATTGCAGAGAACACACCTATGAACGCTTCACGCATAAAAACTTCGCAAAAACCGACAAGTCAGCAATGTAGCTATCGTGTCATTGGGTAAACGTGTTACATCTGTCACAAAAGATCATTTTTATCTTTTTTATTTTCCCAAGAATTCCTTTTCTTGTTTAGATAGCTCCACCGAAGAGTCGCTTACACATGTCCCTTTTCCTGATTCGATGCAATAAGCCTGGAGCCTCTGCTCCAGGCTTACGCTCCTCATTTGCTCTCGCGTACATTACATTCCTTTAGATTTTCCTGGTGCAGAAAAAAACACACGCACAGAATGCTTTTTAGCAACCTTCTTCAGTCTGTGATATAGGGCATGAATGCACGGGAGTACCACAGGCCTCTTTTTTTCTTCTTTTACCTTGCCTACGTCCCTTTTGTTGGCTAATCTTTTGAGCCCTTTCTCTGCCACAGAGACAAGGAGCAATGTCGGGTAGCCAGCTTTCTCTAATCTGACAGCCTGCGCGCCGAAACTGGATTGCACCTTGTGGCTGCAGGACTTCTTAATGGCCTGTTCGAAACAAGACATGACCACGTTTCGCCTGATCAGCTTTGTGTGGTCCGAGTCGTATGGCAATAAGTCTTTCCCACTGAGCGTTCTGTATTCCCAGCATAAGTGGGTCTCCAGAGTTAAGGCTAAATCAAGGAACTGCATGTTGCTGTTTTCGGGAACTTCATGTGTAAAGGTAAACCTTGAATGGGCTATTTTAAATTGTTCTCTATCGTTCTCTGTATCTATAATTGTATAGGGTATGATGTGTTGAGAAGAGTACTTAAAATGCCGATTTCACCTTGTGCTAACGCATTTTTCTTTAAATTGCATGTCGAAGTTCTACCTGTTAAAGTGCGGCTTCACAAAAAGTTATTTTTGTTTCTTCTGTTAATTGTCGGCTATGCGATAAGCATGAAACCATCGAACACTGCTTCATTGTCTGCAAATACGCAATATTATTTGGGAAGTTCGATCCATTAAGAACCTGAAGAGAGACTGTTTTGAATTCGCATAGTGCGTGTTACCTAACGGCTATTCAACGTGACCATGAACTCTCTGGCATGATTTTCCTTCTTGGACTGCATAGTCTGTGGAAAAGGCGCATGTTGGACCGGAATGCTCAGCCTCTCGTTTCCCCCAGTACTCATTTCGGCCATATGGTGTACCAGCTGACTCCTGAGAAACATTTACGAAGACTAGTGACTATCACCCCGACTGGCGCCCATTATTGATGTGTTGTCTTTCTTTGTCACTATTTTAGTGGAGCTGTGTTAAGACGTCTTTTAGCTGCGTGGTGTTGTATATTTTCATTGAACTTGTTTGGCTACAGGCTGATTACTTTGTAAATAATGTATATAGCTCTCTTCTGCATTTAAACGCTTGTTCCATTCCCGGGTCAGGACGAATTTTTTCTTTAACTACGAAGTTTTCGAGGAAGCTGTATAGCTTTACTTTGTAAATTGGATAACGGCTCAATTCCTTGTGGAGACAGATTTAAAGTTTCCGTTTGTGCGGACATTTCCCGAGGACGCTCGCTGGCTCCACCCACAAGCGAAGAAAGGCTCTCGTCTTATTACGCACTGAAAAGCTCGAGCGAAACATATTGCCAGCGCTTACTCCTGAACACGGCCGGTCTTGAGGGAGAGCGCGTTGCGCTCTCTCCCTCGAGACCGGCCGTGTCCTGAAGTGTCTCTGCATAGAGGGAGCAACGGTTGAAAATTGAGAGGAGCGGTGGCGCGGGAAAAAGAGAGATGGCGCTAGTTTTAGTTCATTGAGGGATTTTCCTAGCAGGCAGCCTGGTAATTTTTCGCAGCCAAGAACGATTCAAAGGTGAAAAAGCTGCCCCTGCAGACTTGTAGAGCGGTAGCTCCACACTGCAAAAATCGCAGACTGATTCCGTCTGTCGCAACGACCAGCTCGACCTTCAGGGTCAAAGTAGGGCTTAGCCCGCCTAGCAACATCGCATATATTCTATGCTCTAACTGACCACTTTACTAATCATGCGTCGTAATCAATTAGTTTATTACTATAAGGACTGAACATTAAGCTACATAAGCAAGTCATATATTGTTGGGTGGCTTATGCTGAGTAAAACTGACGTATAATTGTAGGCTTTGATTAAATATAGCTAATTATATAATAGCGATTAAAAGTTGAACTATATGCTACAGCATCGTCATATATCGTTGGATCCCCTAGTCGAGTACGATTGCACTGTACTCATTTCTGGTCATTTTTATTTGGCATTAGTTCATTTGAACAAAAATTGGACTCCGCACTACAGCGTCGTCATATCTCGTTGAAAAGGTCTCGAGAGCAGAATTTAAAATTAAACGCTAAACGAAGCAAAAACAATGTAAAACCGAAGCCACTGCCAATTCTTTGTTGCTGTGCACAGCTCTTCAATACAGAAGAACACGATTACTGATCTTTCAAATGTTTCCATAATTCGCGTGTAAGTTTTCGTTGCATTCCTCGTTCATCATTCGCTGCGGACTCTGCATGAGAAAATTGCGAATCGAAAGCTGAACACCGATCAAGGTTTCGGCCTAATCATGTGTCAAACCTCCAGGTGTAGACGAAGCGCTTTGTATATGCACATGCTGCTTTGCAAAGCCAAGCATTTATGAGGTTTCCCTAGCGCCGGTGAAAGAAAAGGCCTGACGCTGAAAGGAGTTTGTTTACTTTCACAATATAGACACCGCCTGGCCGACGCTGTAGTGGTGCGCCCCGATCATTTGTAGTCATTCGAGATAATTTGTGGGTTCCGTCATGCGTCGCCTCTTGGGGCCACTGGCCATGTCGTCTTCCTTGACATCAACGACCGCACCGCCCCTCTTGTCCGGGGTCGGCAGTTTGGATGCGGGTCCGTGCGGCCCGCCGTCTTCTGGTACAGTTTTGCCCCCGGCCGAAGCGTTGGGCATCTCGTACCGGGAAGCCGATTCCAGGAGCCTATTGTGCGCCACATCCAGAATAGCCAGGAGATCTGATTCTGCCGTGCCTCCTCTGCTGTCCGAATTCTCCACAGCAGCAGGGCCGTACGTCTTGCCACTTTTGTCTTTCCGATCCTGCCAGCTGGCGGAGTTGAGACTCTCCCACTCGGTTGGGTATCTGTGCGGATAAACCGTGGTTGCAACACTGACGTGTTTATAATTTATTTAACTACTTGCTTAGTATATCCTTCCCTTCTCCTCTTCTTTCCCAGAACACGAGAGAAATATGCAAACCACGCTATTAAATGCGGTCGAAAAGTGCGATACATGTGAGGAACGGGCATATACACTCATATAATCCGGTTCCGCATACGTGTCAAAAAAGTTCCAGGTATAAGTGGAAGTTGCACTTATATAATCCGGTTCCGCATACGTGTCAAAAAAGTTCCAGGTATAGGTGGAAGTTGCACTTATAACTAAGAACTTTTGTAACATGTATGTAAACCCAGGTGAAGAGTGTATATCTGGCGGGAAGTAGCCCGTCCATTTGTGCTCCCCGAACGGTGGTCTCTTGTCCCGCCGCGGTGGCTCAGTGGTGAGAGCACGCGACTGCAGTACCCAAGAATGCGGGATCGAATTCCGTCCGCAGTGGCCACTTTTGGATGGAGGTGACAAGCAAGCTAGGCGCCCGTGTGATGTGCTACCGAAGTGCACGTTAAAGAGCCTCAAGTGGCCGAAATTTCCAGAGTCTTCCACTACGGCAACTCCTATAGTCTGACGTTAAACCCCCTAAACTAGCCAATGTTGCTCTATTGGGCTCTTTTAACCGTTCTCTATGTAGGGTAAACCTGCCTAAGAAGAAGCATTATTGAATGCTATCGAAGGGGCAACCAAGGGTGCTTGCTAAACAGTAGAAGACGTGGAGTGATATTAACGAGTAGCAAGATGGTAGTGTCGGAGTAGGCAAGTGGGCTTGTCCTCGTCTGAGCGAAGTCTCCCAAAGTTTATCATTCACCAAGGGCAAGTGAGCTTGTCCTCGTCTGAGCGAAGTCTCTCAAATTAAAGTTTATCATTCTCGGTAATTTGAACTCAAAGGGGACATAAAGCACGTTCGAATCATACGGCGCTCGAATTAAGAAGCTCTTTTTACAATCTCTCAAAGTTGCGAAACCGAAAGATGCGAAAATCAAACGTGTTCGAATAAAAGGGGTTAGATATGTATGGTGCCGGCCCGAGGCAGTAAATAGAAGCCTAGTTAATCGTTCTATAGGCATTAGAGAGATTTAGCTTACCGTAATCCGCGATCCGCCAACGCGACCCTCTACCGCGTGTGGGCGGGGCGCACAAGCTGATTGGTCCCGACGCGGCAGGTCTGTGTGCCGACATCCAGTATGTGGCGCCATCTGTCGGCGTCAAGGGTGGTCTGGGCATGCGCAGTGGAACGTGCGGTGGCGAATCACGGTAGCGGATCGCGGATCACGGTAAGCTAAAACTCTCTATTGTAGGCAGCTGACAGCCCGCGTAGCATACTTTGCGTGGACGTAGGCGTTGAGGGCGCGGGACAGCTGGCTGCCTTCTCCCAGCAGTTTGCGCAGTAGCGCATTCGTCCGACGGCGTTCGGAGGCGGCAGTGGCGGCGCTCCGGCGTACTCGGTTGCGCACAACGAAGTGCAAGTCGCGGCTGTGCTCGGACGCGGGGGCGGGCTTCACGTCGGACAAGAGCAAGCTGCAGACACCCGTCGTGAGCGCGCCACTGCCCTCCGGCTTCACGCACGTCTCGTGCGCCTGACAGTCACGGTTGAAGTAGCAGGACGACACGGCAGCCGGAACCTGGGCCCCCTTCAGACGGGCCGATTGTTTTCCCGCGCGGTTGGCGCCAGCCTCCGAATGAGTGGACTGCACGGTGTAGCGTTCGCATAGTTCCAAAACCTGCCGTTTTTATTTGCAAAAACTGCGTCTGTAGGCTGAGTGTGATGACCAACAGATCTGCTAATAACACACTGATCATCATCGTCATCATTATCATCTCCAGGCTTCGTCTATCGCGATCATGAATAATTATGCTTGTCCAGCGCCAGATGCGACCGCCCTATGCAAGCAGATTTCCTGGATTTCCCCGAGTCTCTGCCACCACCGAAAAGCGATGATGAAGAAGAAGAAGATGATGATGATGATGACTGACCTAATCCGAAGTATGAGCCCTAGAGCACGAATGGCGCTGGTGCTGAGCCGAATCGTAAAAGCGCCCAACACATCGCTCTAATGGTGAGTCAAAATATCCGATGAGAGAATTTTCTTTTGTTTTTGGGCTATGCTCCACCATTTTGTTTTTACTCCTCACGTGCGCGTCGTGTCACGGTCTAGACCACGCCGACAGCGTTCATTCCTTTATCGTGGTACCATGCTGCCTTATTTATCAATAAGTGTGGCAGGGAGCGTGCGCGTGATGGGTAACGGGTTGGAGGGGTGAGGGGAGAAGGCTGTTGATGACCCGAATCTCCCGAAGAACGAGTTGGTATATTCGACAGTGTGTGCGCGCACTGCGCCTCCTGGAGGAACTGCGAAAAATGGCTATTGCTACGCAGCTAGTTTTCTCAGACGCAGCAATCAACGATTACCATAATTTCTCTCTCTCTCTCTTTTTGAAGAAATTAAGGTAAGTTTGAGCGTAACACTTTGTTACAGCTTTCCTTCGGTAGTTCACTAATTTCGCATTCAAATAACGCAGTCAATTTCAATTTCTTCAATACCATAAACCTTATTTAACTGGGTTTTACGGTAACCGACAGCAGAAAAGCAGGATGACCAAATTCAACCAGTGTGCGAAGATACGGCCGCCGTGTAAATGTAACACAGAGTATATGCTAGCTGCGCAGTTCAACGAAAGATCCGTAGCTGACCGGTTCCTGGTTTTGCTTCGATTAGCACCAGACTCACGGAAACGCAGCCGAGTGACTCGGTTTCAAGAAAGCAGTTATCAATGCGCCCAAAAAACAAGAACAAATGAGATGCAAGGCAATATGAAGGTTAGAAAATTATGGAGAGGGGGTACTGCATATAGAGAATGCGTTGTTCTGACCTCGGTATAGTTCCTGCTTTTTTTGGGACTGTGTTATCTGTTTCTATGACCTTGTTTTGAGGTGATGCGGCTTTTAACGACAAGGTGATAATACAGCGAGCAAATTTTATCACGGCTCACTCCTTTTCTGGTACCGTTGATGACCGTGATCGGCATATGCGTTGTTGCGCCGTCCTTATCAACTGTTGAGAGGTAAAGGAAACAAAGCGAAAACTGTACGTTATCTAGCCCTTCTTTCGCCAGAATAAATGACGGTTACTGAAAACGGTCATGGAGCAGACTACACGGCGTCCGTACTGCTCTGCTATAGCCTAATGCGGAAGAAATGACACAAGCTGTTATGTTCACGTTGAAGGGAAGTTGCGCTCCAATTAAATGGTTACCGGAACAAAACTAGAGTTATATTTTCTTGACATTTTTTACGACATATATTTTATTTTCCAGCTGTTTAATCTGACTTCGCGTATTGAAATGGTCGTCCTGATCGTAATACCAACGCCCATATCATCTATCGGTTTTGGCATAAACAAAATTCTGCCATGTTTGCTTGGGTTATCGTTCGCATCCCCCTGCCCTGTTTATGCGTGTTATTTTGAAGAACAGCGCGACTTTGATAAGAACGGAATAAAGACACACACATTATGAAAGTCGCATTGTTTTTCAAAATGACATGCCAACTCATCCAAGCATCATTCTATTCAAGTTAGCCACTGCCAGCCTTTAAATTGACGATAGCAATTTTTAATTGCAGTTTTACTGATGATAAGTATGGCATAACGTTAATACTCGTCTTACTATTCGTGTGCAGTTATTACGCTGTTAACTAGCTACTTATGGATGCTAGCGAATTTCTTTTTTTCTGTTATACGCTTTTAAAAGCCATTGCCTTGCAGTTGCTGCTCCTTTTGCGTGCCAAGCTTGCTTTGTACTAACTTTTCGTTCCCACATAATATTCAGAACTCCGCTGTTACGAATACACACTGTATTCGTAAGCAAATAAATATATGCACAGCCTTAGCTCAAAACTTTCAGGTTACATTGTTTCGTTTTGAACAGATTAGTTGTAACATTTAAGGCACCCTTAAGCTCGAAAAGCATTGAGGGGTTTTTCTCCCCCATCGGAGAATTGGATCTGAGTCAAGAATGCACGCTCCAACTTGAAGGCTCAAGAGCTCGAGACCTGAAGACTTTCGACTAAGATTGTAAGTGCGAGTGCATGCGTGACTCATTATAGAACGTCAACCATAAACCTTAGATGATGATGATGAAAACGTTTTACTAAAATGAAAAATAGAGGGGGGTTTATGGGAAGGTTGATCGGATCCTTAGTCCGAGATTTCGCTGGGTAAGGCCGCCGTCCTCATTCTTTGCACGAGGGCTCGCTTGTGCACATGCTCGACGTCCGAGCTGGACAGGGCTGTCTTCCATCCTTCCCACGTTGGCTTCTTTATAGTGTCTACGGGACTATTGGCCTCGCAGACTCACACCATTATGGTAGATATCTGCTTTTTGCCCGGAAAATTTACATTCGGCTGAAAAGGATTCTGGATCGATAGCGTGAAGCTTTACTGGATTGTTAGGAGACATCGTCATCATCATCATCTTCATCAGCCTGACTATACCCACTGCAAGGCGAAGAGCTCTTCCATATTTCTATTACCCCGGTTCTGTGCTGGCTGCATCCGCTTGACCCCTGCGAACTTCTTAACCTCATCTGCCCACCTAACTTTCTGCCGCCCCCTGCTACGCTTTCCTTCCCTTGGAATCCAGTTTGTTATCCTATAAGCGACCATAGTTTATCCTCTCTTCACACTACATGTCCTGCCCATGTCCATTATTTCTTCTTAATTTCCACTAGAATGTCGGTAACTTGAGTTATTTCTCTGACCCAATCTGCACGCTTTCTATGTTTTAATGTTACCCCTACCATTTTTCGTTCCATAGCCCTCTGAGTTGTCCTCAACTTATGTAGAACCCTCTTGGTTAACCTCCACGTTTCAGCCCCATAGGTGAGTACAGGTAAGATGCAACTGTTGTATCTTTCCTCTTGAGCGATACCGGTAAGCTGCTAGTCATAATCTGTGAGTGCTTGCCAAATGCGCTCCATCCCAATCTTATTCTTCTTGTTTCCTTTTCATGGTCCGGATCTGCGGTTACTGCCTGTCCTAAGTAGACATATTCGCCTACTACTTCCAGTACTTCGCTACCTAATGTAAACTGCTGTTCCTTCCCTCTCATGATTAGTTAGAAGACAAGGTTTGTAATAAGCGTAAATTCTATTGTTCTACTATCTAATCCCTTGGCTGAGTCCGGAAACATTTGACTTGATAAGCGCAAGTGCTGTAATACGTCAGCGTAGGTTAATAATGGTTGCGGGGAATCCGAGACTTCAGGGAGGGAGGGAGGGAGGGAGGGAGGGAGGGAGGGAGGGAGGGAGGAGGAAACCTGGGGGAGAACAGCTCGGGCGGCGGTACGTGTACGCTCATTTCTTTCTACACCCCGATGACCTGGTACTCAAATGAGCTCTTTGCGCGAAGCGCATACTCCCCAGATTGTTTCAGGATCTTGAAGGCTAGCGGCGCAATTCTGCCCCGCATATAACTTCTGTACGCAATTTGTGAGTGCATTCAGAATTAGGATGCGAAGCAGCCATTGCGATTGCCACCTCTTCCAACTCTGCAGTTTTCTTAGACAAAAACTTTTGAGATCACTGTAGTCCGTTGAACTGGAGACGTGCGATAGCATGCGCTGCGGCAATGAGTAAGTGTCCCCTTTGTTGAAACATTTTTGGCGCCATCTTATCATGCGATGTCACCGCTATAATTACACAAATCAATCACCAGTCATGACAATTTATTCACTAATAATTATAATTTATTGACTATAGTTAGCACGATGTCATTGGTTATTCATTAAGATAAATTACACCCTTCACTATTCTGTTAATTGCATTATACTCAAATACATTAAAATTCAATACGTGCGTCACAAATGGTACCGTACACACATATAATGGACAACACTTCATGTGACGGGCTTTGCGTCTGACGAGCCATATAAGGATTCCGCCTTAATAATTTATTGATGCTAGCTTCAATTTAGACGGACAGCACTCAGCACGTTACATCGCATTATTTGCCTAAGGAAATGAAGCTGCCGATAACATGGGCCCACACACCTCCGAGTCTCCACAGACTCCATAGCCTTGTTTACATGAAGGCGACAGTAGTGCATCGCATCGCATCGCATCGCATCGCATCGCATTTCGTAGCGCCTCACGGTAATGCGATGCGACAGCGTTTACATGTAGCGCATCATTTCTAGCGCGGTGGTGGCGGAACGCGGTGTCGCCTATTGAGATGGAGAGAGGTAAGTCGACTTACCCCTCTAAATCCAGCCCTGCTTAGCGCATTAATGCGATGCGCTTTTCTAGCGCATTACCCGTTTACATGAATGCGATGCGCTAGGAACCGGTTGCGATGCGATGCGCTAGCTGTCGCATTCATGTAAACACGGCTCATGAATCTCAAATGAGCAACCAGGCGGTTATAGGCTTCTCTCCGGAGAGAACTCCCAGACGCCCATGTCACGAGGTCTTCAACCGTTCGCGTAAAGTCCAAAAATTACGCACAAGGTTATTTTAGAAGATGGTTACATTAAAAATAAAATTCAAGAATTTTATGCCAGTGGATCTCCTATAATCATCTCAAATGCGAAATTTTTACTAGTATTCCTTTCACCAAACATGCATGCAAGATTACACTGTCGAATACTAAATTGATTTACACTGTTTCTGCTGCAAATTTAGAAAAGGCATTGCAATGAGAACGTAGCAGAGACGTAAAACTGCGAAAGAAGATTCCGAAACGACCTCAGCGAAGAAACATATCCAGCCGGGCTTCGGTTCACACGCAGACATAGCTCGTTTGTTCAGCTGGGAGTGCAAAATAGAGTAGGCGATGGTACCGCTCGTTGTACCCCAGTTTCTCATGCAAGATGACTTAGGATTAGTTACACTGTTTGAATTGTGTTCAAGAGCCTTTGGTTAAAGACAACTCACGGTTGACTTTTGGAAGAGCTCCTCCACGGCGATCTGCGGCCTCCGAGCCAGCGATACTCGGGGCAAGGATGTCATGAGGATCAAGGCTAGGACCAAGGAGTACATGGTTGACATCTTCAGCGACGAAGACGGGCCGTAAGAAGACGTATGCTTTTACTTCACGTCATTTTCTTGGTTTCTTCTTTTTCAAAGTTTGCAATAGCTGCACACAGTTGCGGCGACTGCTTAAGTACTATTACAGTAACCCTCAAGTATGCTCAGAAGGGACAGAGAAGCAGACGTTTGTGTTAATATGGCAGCCTTTCTAGAACATCATGGCAACCAAGTCAGACTAGTGGAATGTACCGATCTCTACTAGGTGGAGATAAGGGACGAAATGTGCAGAAATTATTGCATCGATATATGTTGGAGGAAGAAGACACAGCTGCATGAAGTGAAGACGCCTTATTTTGTGACAAAGTTCTATATTCTTGGGATGTGAACATTATTTTATGACATCCATTGAATAGTGTGTGCTGAAAAATTTTTTATAGTGGATTTGAATGCCGTGGCTCTACGAAGGTACATCCGATGTGTGTGTGTAAAGACAAAGACGTGCGCGCCGTTGCTAGAGAAGGTGCATTTAACTGCGATGACATTTAACTTTCCATCGCGACATAAAATCAATTTTTTATGTCGCGATGGAAAGTAGTTCTTTTTCTTTTTCACGTATTCAGTATGTTTATGCGTGCTTATGTATCTTTCGATATCTACTCTAATTTACAGTGTGGATCGACAGACACTACTCAGAAGGCAAAGAGGAAGCGGCGTCCACAGGTCCACGTGACCTACCGCCATACCTGGCACCGACAGTCGGGGCACAGCAGCTACCATGGCTCATGGTAGGGCCCCAACCCTAGGGCGCCGAAGCGACCCCGAGGACCGGGTACCGGGCATCGTAAAATTCCATTGAAGCGGCGTCATCCTGGCCACCATGCGGACCGAGCCTTCATGGACGCAGAGGCGCCTGACTTCGTGCGCGGTGCCTTCCGCTTGCTGAACACCTTCGAGGGCATCGCTCAACTGGCAACCCTACTAGCCACCTGCGTCGTGCTGAAATGGGTACGCACCTACACATTGCAACTCAGCACCCGGAGGGCAAGCGTCGTGCTCATGGCCATGTTCTTCGGCCTCGTGTGCTACTACGTCGGCCACCTCGAGAAGCAGTGCATCAGCAACCGGCGCCGCTTCGTCGCCTACACACCGAGGCAGTTCACCGAGCACGTCAGCAACGACGTCAAGATGATCCAGCGCTACTTCTGGCTCGCGGCGCGCAAGCCGTCCAAGCACGGTAACTACCGCAGGCTGAACCGGGTCTCGCAAGCCATCATAGACGCCAACAAGGACCTGCCTGGCGCGGCGAACAAAACGTGGTCTTTCGTCATTGTGCGCTCCGTGACGCCCAGCGCGTTCGTGCTTCCCAACTGCCGCACGTACGTCTTCGAGGGACTCTTCAAGATCTGCGACAACGACGACACGCTCTCCTTCGTGGTGGCGCACGAGATGGCCCACTGTCTCCTGGAGCACACGCTGGAGAAGGAGTCCCTGTCTTTTTTCCTGGACAAACTCAACACTCTTGTCTGGATATCTTCGTTGTCCTTAGTCCGCGGAGACGTGAAGGCCACGCTAGTGCCGTGGTTCGTGAGCCGCGCGCTGCACTACGCCGTCTTTCTGCCGCAGAGCCGCTCGATGGAAATCGAGGCCGACACGCTTGCGCTGCAGATGATCGCTAAGGCCTGCTTCGACTTCCGCTACAGCATAGCCTACTTCGACAACGCTATGACTCTGAAAAAGAGGAGCATGCGTACGAGGAAAACGAGGAAGCTCATGTCAACGCATCCGACGCGTCGGGAGCGGGTTCGCGTCTTGTATAGCCAAATGGGCAAGGCCATGGAGCTGCACAAGTCTAGGAACTGCCCAAAGCTTCCTGTGCTAAGAAAGAACGACAAGGCTCGCATCGCGACATTCCTTAGCGAAGTCATCGGGCGAACGAATAAATGAGAATGGCGGGAAAGCATTTCCTGTTTCGAGATATATCCGTCTCAGTTGCTCAGAGTGGGCCAGTTTGGAAGAAGAGCGTGTACATTACTAATTGAGGTCGTGTGTAGAGTCTGTAGAGAAGATGACTGAGTCCATCGGCGGCAGGGCGGCTTGACTGAAGCCGAGCAGCTGCTATAAGACCACGATTGTTGCGTTGGATGTGTTAATGCGTTAGTGCATATTAAACGTGTCAGAGTTTATTGGTGCAAACATAATGCATATGGCGGCCGCACAGGGGGTAATTTTACCCTGTCAAACCGAAATGATCGAGTCTGTCGAGTGTAATTACACCTTTTCTAACTGCTTAATTCAAGCCGCTTGAGGTCGTAACTTGCTCTATTTTGAATTCTTCTCGTCTTATGAAAACGTTCTTCATGAAAAGAAAAAGCTTATAAAGCGGACCATGATACGAGATAACATGAACAGCTGGGCTTAAAAGGGCGCTAGCCTTTGCGATTCGTCAGTCTAAGACACCAGAAGAAAATCCTTCGGGCTTCTTCTCTAGCGCTCAATAAGCCTGAATTAGCACATGACGCTGAGCGATTGTTGAAACTTTGTCACAACGTAGAGAAAAGCGCTACAGCTTTTGCGAGTGGAAAAAGAGTCGAGACTCCGTGGGCTTAATTTAATCGCATGGAAAACAAGCTGGTGGTGTCGACATCAGCCTGGTCGTCGATGTCGTCATACAGTCCAGGAGTGTGCGGTGACTCCAGCTCTTGGTAAAAAGAAGCCACAATGCATACGAAGTAGATCTGCAGATTAGATAACAGGACAGACAACTCACATGACGATTCGCTTTCGAGACTTCTGGTATGAAATGTACAGATAATGGGTCATTTGTGACGGAATGACGTCATACTTACCTGCGAAATGGTCGCCAACGTGAAGATAATGCCAAATGCCAGGGCTTCGCCATGCTGCTGCGTCAAGAGGCGAAGGAAATTAAATTTTGTACTCAACACAGGATTACACTGCTAGGTTTCCGCGAGGGATGCATTTTATGCAGCACTGGAAAATGACGAATGCCCACCGTTACGTAAAGACAGGCTTTCGAAAGTTTCGCGGCCTGCTGATATTGCGATCTATTTGAGCATGAGATTCTAGTTATTTTATTAGTAAATACTGCTGGCCGTGGAGCCGTTATACTGGCATGACATAACAGGACAAATGTTAACCTGCCCCCTTCAGAATGTCGTAAAAAAATAGATACAGACGGTTTAACTCAGTTAATCAAGCAATATCGCGCAGCAGCAGGACGGTTTGATAGGATTGTGTTTGCTGGGCCTCAAATATTAAGCGTTACTTTGCTGTGTTAATCAGTCGGCCATGCTTCCAGACCACACACTGCATGTGCTTCGCAGATACGATTTTCTTAACGTAATGCTTTGATCGGCGATGGTGTTGGATACGAATCACGCTTTGTAACATAGTTTGGCAAACACAATTTCGTGGTCAGTGAAGCAGACCAACCAGAGGTGGATGTATTTCCCACTTAGTAATTGGTTGTCATGCAGGAAAGGAAAGGCGCAGTATCCGTCACACTATATGTGGAGCCCTGAAATCGGCTTCAGACATCGGGTTTCTGAGAGATTGCGGGTAGCAGCGCTGCAGAACTAAAATACAGAATTCACCGTAAATTACGAAATCCCATTTCATGCAATGTAATCAATTGCATACTGTTTCAATGCTTGTTTCAGGGATTCAATGCTCATAAATTCATCAATTTGAATTTCCTTCCCTTTGTTATAAAAGTGCATCGTTGTACTGCACTCTGCTCTTACAACATCTCGGTGAGTTCGTACAACACGACATCCAGAGTGGCAGTGACTGACAGATTAGGGCAATGAAGAACTTACATCCATGTGGTATCGCTCGGTGACTAGGTGAAGGCATACGACTTGGACGACGAGCACTCCGACAGTATTCCATAAGAGCCAAGGTAAAACCAGGTAACGTTTAGGCTGCATTAAAGATACAGTAAAAAAATATTAATATTGCCACGTGGCAGTGACAAAGCCGTCGGAAAAAACCGAAGAGAGGGGAATTTCATTGAAATAAACTCTTTGCTGGGCTGTCTTGCGCCCGCAAAAGAACTGAGCATTTCGGCGGCAGCGATAACAGCAAGAGTGCTCACCGGTCGCCGAACTACGAATGGCCGCAGCATTCCGCATCGCTCAGTTTAAAGACGGCAAATGAATATCTAGATAAACAGGCACTATATATCTAGAACAACATGGAACATTGCGGAAGCAGGGGCGAGTGGCTGGAATCATTCGAGATACACCTCGGCCCATCTTGCCCGGTGAAGAAAATGATAAAGCCGCATCTCGGAGACACTGAGCTTAAATAAATAAAGAATCCAAAGGCCGCGCGCCAGCGGCTGCCAGCAGCAAAAAATAAAGCTAACAAGTGTTCATGGCAATATTACTGACTCGAGTCACGCACGCGTGGTACTCTGCTCTATAACGGCATATCTTACAGATGATAAACCTGAACCCCGTAACTATACTTGACAATCCCTCTGGCTATGAGGTTGTGCAATACAGTGCCGAACACAACCATGCAGCGATTTTCCTTTCTTTACTGTCTTAACTTTGTACGCGCCAATGTTCGCAGACTTGAAGCTTGTCTACGAATATCTCGAATCTCGCGAACAAGTTCGCTCACGTGGAGTCACAGTTGAGCTTTTCGATCTTGCTGTCGGTCGTCGGAATGCCGACTGGCAAAATTAAACGCAGTTGTTCAGCATGCAGTGCAGGTAGAATGAAAACATTAGGAATATAGGCGCGCGTCGGATCTTAAATTCAGACCGTCATTTGATAGCGAGCAACCCAGTTTTGTATGCATGGCTTACCTTGACGGTGGACGCGAACAAGATAGCGCTCACGATGATGTTGATGATACACTCACTGCCTAGCAAGATTAGGATATCGCGAAACGCTGAAGAGAGAAAGAAAGAAAACAAAAATTGATGTGAGATCTGAGCAATGATATTTGCAAGGTGCACACCATCATTCGGATGGCGGTGAAGGAAGGGTGGTAAAGGGAATACGATAACAAAGCAGCTAACATCAATAGAATACCTATAAAGTTCAGTAAGCATATATCGCAGGTAGGCGAGTTATAAAGAAAATTATATATAAATACTATCATTATATGATATTTATATAAATGATATATATATATATATATATATATATATATATATATATATATATATATATAAATACTTTATATTAACTATTGGCGTGTGCGTCAAAGAAGCAAAATACATGCGCACATTGTCTAAGTGAACGAAAAGAAAGCGTAAATTTAAAGGCTGTGTGATCTGACCTTAAGTGGTTACTCAAAATATGGGGAACGTTTAAGCTTAGTCTTTAAGGGTATGATGCGATAGAATGTATTATAACCCGATATATAGAGCACTGATTTAACCAAGCCATATGAACATCCTGACGTGGCGTCCAAAAGTGACAGAAGGTTGATTTAATTCCTCCTTCCCACCACTAACCACCAATCCGAGTTGGCAGCTCCTCCGAACTTCCTGATATAACGTGGCCTAGTTAAGTCGCACTAAGTCGCACTAGCTGCCCTGCCAGCGCAGTGCACGTGATGTTTCGCTCAAAACGTCGGCGCCGACACTGTATTTTACGCGTAACTAGAGTTTTAACAATATCCCGTTAAAATGGTTTGGCAACTGAACAGACTCGGATAACCAATACACCGATACGGATGGACTGCATGTACCCTAACATTTTGCATTCGGATGAAGCGATGGTCAGAATTTCGGTTGGGCTCTTTACGAGGGCAATGCTTGCTCTATCCCATGATTTCACTCGAGACAGCCAAGAGGAATAAGAAATCTATCTGCTATATTTAAGGGCAGATTTTCTGAGCCATACAAGGCATAAAACAGCTGCTTTAAATGACTTAATTCTTCTCGAAATTGAGCGGTCACACAGTGAAGAACCATGTTTAAAATGAGATTAACAAGTTTCCATGATGCCATAAACCTTTGAAAGATGTATTGTAGTGGAAGGCTCAAAATTAATTTAAACTATTTTCTAGAATGACACCAACTACGATCTCAATCTACAAGCGCTTTAGCAAGCCCTCTCCACCAAAACGCCACCCTAGCTGCCAGGAATTGAACTCGCTGCCTAGGGCTCTGAAGCGGAGCTCCATAGTCACTGAGGGATATCGTGATATTAAAAAGCAATGTTTAATGTATGGCCTAACAACTTCCTTTATTTCGTACGAAGCCTTGTATTGCTCACCTTGGCTTTTTCCGCTTCCTAGCTTATCAAATGTCTTGGAATCTTGCAAAGTGGTGACATAGAGAAGAAGCATGAACGTCCTAACGGCCTGCGTGGAATACGTAACAGTTTTTTAAAAAGTTTACTGTCACAGGCTAAGAACATTTGGACCCGATTTGGTTATATGCACATCCTTCTACCTCGCAATGATAGTCATCGCAGTGACATGTCATACTGGTATTTCCCAGACCACAACATAAAAGTATAGGTATGCGTATACACCTGTTCAGAACGCATCTTTGTATTCCAATATGTCTCTTTAAGATTATCACTTTTTCTATAGAATTGAATGCTGGACAGAGGAGCTGTCGTATTTATCTCACTACAGTTGGACGCGAATTCCAGTCTTGTACACGTTACAGAAAATACAGTTACAATTATTCGATTTGATATGCAACTGAAAGCAGTGAACCATTGCAGCCCCAGAAAATGAAGTGAAAAATTACGGGACAGTAAACAATTACTACTGAGTTACATATCTAAATTTATTGCCAAATGGAAACTGGCTCAAAGTGCAATAAATTAGTATGGCTTGCTTGAAAAATTATTTACACGCTATTAATTTTCAACAGTAATTGTTCTTCAGAGTTGTCGCTGATTTCGCGACTTTTCCATGAAGACATCAGCCGCTGCACTGAATGCTTTCTTAATTTAAGCGCTAGATGGTGTGGAACAACGTTACATCGCAAGAACACCTTGCCAATGCTTCTATACCATGTCCTCTATAAAGGACCACGCTTCGTTGCAGGCACTGTAAAAATCTGTAGACGTTTTAGCAAATAAGCAATTGATTACCGATGATTGATCACAGAAAAATAATAAATGATTTACCCCGAACTTTACTGCCCGAAAAAAAAAAAAGTAGTCAGTTGACTACACAATTACATGGAATTGTGATTAATTACAAGCAATCGATTACAAGTAGTCAATTACGTACAACTCTGCCTAAAACCCAATGAAGCGGTAAACATTCCTCAAGAGACGCTCTCTCGCCAATGGCGTCGACTTACTCTTATGACGGTCGACGCTAGAGGACGAGAGGACGAGAGGAGAGGTGTTTGCCTCATCATTAGTTATATCCGACTATACTATAGATCAAAGGTCGGTTACTTAGGTTAGAAGATTACTGAATGTGAGTGCTCGCGACAGTGGTTTTGCGGTGCTGGGTTCGAGCACATTTAAGGCTGAGATGAAAACCCTCAGTGACTGAAATAGCGACGACAAATTCTTCGGTTACTAACAACTGCCTTCTTAAATAATGGGGAACCATGCAACCGAAACGTCTTTTCGAGCCGTATAGAGACGGAACTTCATACTGAGATGGAACGCACCGCTGGTCGCTCGCTCGCTCGCTCGCTCGCTCGCTCGCTCGCTCGCTCGCTCGCTCACTCACTCACTCACTCACTCACTCACTCACTCACTCACTCACTCACTCACTCACTCACTCACTCACTCACTCACTCACTCACTCACTCACTCACTCACTCACTCACTCACTCACTCACTCACTCACTCTCACTCACTCACTCACTCACTCACTCACTCACTCACTCACTCACTCACTCACTCACTCACTCACTCACTCACTCACTCACTCACTCACTCACTCACTCACTCACTCACTCACTCACTCACTCACTCAGTAGGGCAAGGCTTTCGCTCTAATCAATAACCGGTGCAGCTGCCGAGATTGCTGAGCATGGAGTGGAATTTTGGCATGCAGCTTGGCTGGCAGAAGCGCTAGTGGCACCGTTCTCTGTACATGTGCAGGCAGCTACCGGATAGGTCCCGAAAAAAAAAAATATTGTGGGAGGAAAATATGCGAGTGACTGCCCCGAGTCTTTTCCGTATAATAACGCAATGCGCTATCGTGTTTTTAGAAATACCCTCTCTAATATTAGCACAAATCTTTAAATTGTTCTAGCAAGAACCAAACATCTTGCCTAATAATTATTAAGACATTACTCTATTTTAGCTACCGGTAGACGATTCTCTGCCCATCAACTTGCTCGTCTCAAAATCGTCATAATTCGTAGCATGTAAAAGACACACAGAGGAAGGAAACAACTGCCTGCAATTCTTCTTCGAGAATCGTTTCTGGTTTTTGCCCCCGTTGCTTGGCGCTTACACCACGTGGTCATCTGACAGGATCCTGTTCTTTTTGAATATGATTAATAACTTTTCAGATTGATGACAGTATAAGATTTGTAGGTCGACACTGGGTTGATGTTACGGTTTACAGAATGTTTTAAGTCCTGAGCTTATGACTGAACGCGAGCCTTTCATTCGCAGTATCGCTAACGGCGCTGTTACCCCTCTCACTGAGGCTTAATTGTTCTTTGTCATTCATTTCAGACCATTCGTTGTCCCTTCTCTCTTCCCTCTTTAATCCCCTAATCCCTTTACCTCAGTGCAGGGCAGCCAAACGGAAACCTTCTGGTTTACATCCCTGCCTTCCCTCCTCCTCATTATCTATCTATCCATTTATGCATCCATCTATTTATCTGTTTTGGAGAAATGTTTTTTTTTAATTATTATTATGGTGAGAATGTGTGCGTGACTTGCTTGAGATCAAGTTACACTCACGATGCAGAAGATGCCGACGTATCGTGAGCCTGTTTTCAGCGAACACACGCAGCATGATCGGGTCAGGAGCGCCATGGTGGGCCACACGCCTTGTGAACTCCTGCGCCGAAACGATCAGGTCAGTGCTCAAACGCGGTTGAAGGGCAAGTTTCGAGAAGACAAGTGTGTGTCAGTCAGAAGAAAGACTACTGCCTTCACGTAGCGGAGTATCATGGCGGCGTTAGAGGGCTCACCACAGCAGTGGCTAACGTCGTGTGGACAGGTGCTGCGGTTAATTTCCAGCTGGCTTCGCTGTACTGGCACAAGTGTGTGTCAGTCAGAAGAAAGACTACTGCCTTCACGTAGCGGAGTATCATGGCGGCGTTAGAGGGCTCACCACAGCAGTGGCTAACGTCGTGTGGACAGGTGCTGCGGTTAATTTCCAGCTGGCTTCGCTGTACTGGCACCGAGGGCATATTCCCGCTAAAGGAGACCGCAATAGGAATGGGCAGAGACACAAATAGTCTGCTGCACTTAGCCTCAATACGTAATCCATTAGGTAAACCATGAGTCATACAGGCGGGAAGGCAAGAATATACCTGCCGTCTCAAACCGACATTATACTTGTCTATGGTAACTGTACTGCATATTTCTGCAACTATATCCCGTTCTCTCTAGCTACATTTTTGCATATCTCCGTGTCTATCCGTTCTTCATCCTTGCGCGTCAGTCACTCTGCACTATTTTTGCAGCTTCATTAACTGGAGTCATAGAAAATGTAAAAAAGGACAGGAATCAGCTTAAACCGCGAGTGCTCGCTTTATTGTTCCTTAAAATGATAGCGCGAAACTCTTTATCTCGTTATTTCTACTAACTAACGAAAAGGTGTGAGTTCGCCGCCTTTGGAGTACAACAAATGCGTCATAGCCCCGCAAAAATTTCCAGAAGAGTTCGTCTCTCTTTCTACCCCTGGTAAGGAATACGGGATATGCATGCGGCGTTTAATTACCCGATACGACGTATGAAGCTAACAGGAATGCTTTAGCGGTGCGCTCATAATTAATTCAGATCACCTGGACTTTTTTTCTTTTAACTTACATAACGCAGAAGACGGGCATTTTCGCATTTCACATTCATCGAAATATGACCTCCGCGACAAGGATTCTATTCCGCGACCCTGGGAACCGCAGCCAAACGTCGAAGTTACTGAAGCATCGCGACGGTTTCTTTTTTTTTTTTGTCGTTGCTTCATATCTTCGGCGGCATTACTATGGCATAGGAGCAGAACCTGCAGTGTGTGTGTGTGTGTGTGTGTGTGTGTGTGTGTGTGTGTGTGTGTGTGTGTGTGTGTGTGTGTGTGTGTGTGTGTGTGTGTGTGTGTGTGTGTGTGTGTGTGTGTGTGTGTGTGTGTGTGTGTGTGTGTGTGTGTGTGTGTGTGTGTGTGTGTGTGTGTGTGTGTGTGTGTGTGTGTGTGTGTGAGTGCGCGCGTGTGCGTGCGTGCGTGCGTGCGTGCGCGCGCGTAGGGTGATGTTTTAGGGTGATGGCGTGCGGAAAAAAAAATAAACTTCGGCGCAGTCATGCAAACCAATCGCCGGAAAAGACTGCAAATATGAATGCGCTCACATGCTCGGTACGCTGGTTTAATAGCAAGCGCCGGGGTCGCGAGGCAGCGAAGTAATCCTCGATCACCTCAGTCACACCAACTGTGCTCACAAAACAATTACATAAAATAATTCCTTACAGACCGCCAAGCCTACATTCGAATACAAGATGCGGAACACGGGCCATACACCATCGGCTCGAGGGGAACACCTCAAAGCGCTGTCTTGTCTCCCCTCCTCTTCAATTTAGCCAAGCTTTTGTAACGAACAGAATTCTCTACTCGACCCCCTACTTGTACCTGCGTAAACACGATGATGAATAATTGGAGGCCATCCACCGGAAAGTCATCAAGCGGGCTCTCGACCTTCCGGTCAGTACGTCCAACCAGAAACTTCTGGCCCTGCGCGTGGTGAACATCTTCCGGGAGCTACGAGAAGCCCACTTACTAAGCCAATACACGCTTCTTACGCAGACCACATCAGGTCGCCGCCTCTTGGACGGACTACACACCAAACGCAATTACCACATTGAGGAAAGGGTAAGAGTGCTAGAACTCTGGAGACGCGCCCTGCGGGTCCGACCCCTTCCCCGCAACATGTCCAAAGAAGACCATAACGGTCGTCGCCAAGCGCGCGCGGAAGCGTTGGAGCGATACTATGGTCACCAGCAACACATGCATTATGGGGATGTTACCGGCCCACACCACGGGGGGTGGTATACGGCTGCAGTCGTACCCAACACAAACAAGGTTAATGGGCTAACTTTCAAAGCCTACAGCACAACTCACGCAGAGGAGATTGCTATCGCTCTGGCTCTCAGTATTCCCAAGTCGAAACACATCATGACCGACTCGCGAGGGGCCTGTCGGGACTATAAGCTTGGATGAGCTCCCCCGCTTGCCCGGCGTATACTGCAATCTAGCTGCCTATACATAGACCCAACTCCGCATAACCTCATTTGGGCATCCGGTCACCAGGGACTCAAGAGAAACGAACAGACCGATCAGGCCGCTCGCGCACTCTCTCCCTGGGCTATCTCCCTGTCCCTAGAAGCCTACTCCCAATCAGACAATCTGGCCCTTACATTCAAATACATCACCGATTACTACAAGGAGGAGCACAGGCGCTACCCGACCCCTTGTAAGGGACTGGATAGCGATGACGAGTGCCTCCTCATCAAAATGTTTACCAATACTGTACTGTGCCCGGCGGTGCTTAAACATTTCAACCCGTCCTTTGATGGTGCGTGCCAGTACTGGGGGGAGGTGGCTGACACCTTCCACATGGTCTGGGCGTGCCCGTTAAACCCATCCATTCCCCCCAACCTCAATCCAACTAGAGAGGACTGGGAGGCGGCCCTGCTCGGGTGTCCAGACCTTAAGGCTCCAAAGGCCTTGGTTCAACGGACGCGGGCGGCGTTGCTTGCCAGTGGGGATCCGGAATACGGGCTCCACCTAGTATTGTGAGGGCAGGAGACCGATGCGTCTCTAACCCAAACACCTCTCTGTAACCATTTAATTGTTAATAAATGTTTTAACCGCCACCAGCACAGTAAGTTTGTTCTCGAGGACACGCGTTCCGTAAACTTTTTCAGGAGACTGCACTGCGGGGGTATTGTTTTGAGCCCCGCGCACGAAATGATTCCAACGTTTTCCGCAGTGTAAGCGTACGTTCGAACTCCCCAGAAAATTACGTAGTAGTGCTGCACTGAAAAAACATTATTCATGTGTCTGGACACTTTTCAGAGAAGCAAACCTAAAGAAGCAGTAGCAACTAATGAAAATGAGCATGCCTGGTTTCACTCACTCGCTTTGTCCTTGATCGAGAACCTCCGAAAGTTACGTCGCCGAACCGACGGCAACGCGCTGCGTTTCGTTTCCCGGTCGCTGAGTGTTTCACCCGTTTTGACGGTGAGCGAAGCGGTTCGTCAGGGATGAGTTCTCTTCCCACGGCTCCCGAAAATAGCCCCACTTCCTTCGAATCGATAGGGCGTGCGCACCCTCCGGCGCTGGGCCAGAAATGCTGCGCACTGATTCATTTGAACCGTGGCGAGAGAGAAATAAAAACTCGAAATGCAAACACGGCACATTTTGACCGATACAGCTCTATAAAAGCATAGAGTGCCGACATTATTGCTCTTGTTAACTTCCGTACTCAACGCTTCGGGTTTGACTGGCAAGCAAGTGCAAAACCTTTTCGCATATACTATTCTTGTTCCTCATGTGCCCTGACAAGACTGCTAAATAAAGTTTCTTCTTTTTTCTCCCTATTTCATGGATTGGAAACATGATATTATCTGCATGTTAAAACATATCACTTGTTACGTCTTATCTCTTTACAGGCATGTTGCGAAGTTGTTCTTAAAAAATAAATGAAGGCACACTCCTGAAACGCTGAAATTCATTGCTCGAGAAGTACAGCTCCAGCGACTGTTATCTGTGATCGATTTGAATCTCCCATAGAAGCCCATGCGTTCGATCGATATTTATCTTCTATCCTTCGGTTAAGATGATCAGCTACTTTTTCGAAGTAGCGGGATCGAAGTTTGAACCCGACCGCCGGCGGCTGCGTTTCGATGGAAGCGCAACGGAGAGGCTTCCGTGTGTTGTGCGATGTCAGTGCAAGTTAAGGATCACCAGGTTATATAACGGTTTGGTTTGTGGTGTTCAACGTCCCAAAGCGACTCAGGCTATGAGAGACGCCGTAGTGGAGGACTCCGGAAATTTTGACCACCTGGGGTTCTTAACGTGCACTGAAATCGCACAACACACGGGCACTTTGCTTTTTGCCTCCATCGCAAAGCTGCTTCCGAGGCTAGGATTCGATCCCGCGTCCTTGTAAACAGTAGTCGAGCGCCGTAACCACTACGCCACCCCGGCGGGGCCAGGTTATATAATAATAATAATAATAATAATAATAATAATAATAATAATAATAATAATAATAATAATAATAATAATAATAATAATAATAATAATAATAATAATAATAAATAGTGGTTCACAAGAAAGGAAATATGTAGTATATGTCACACTTGTTCTCCTAAACTGCGCCGTAAAGGAAGGGAGGAAGGTGGGAGTGAAAGTGGAAAGAGAGAAAAAGGTGCCCTAGTGGAGGACTACAGAGTAATTTCCACAGCACACGGATGCCTCTCCGTTTCACCTCCATCGAATTGCAAACGCCGAAATTTCTAGCTGCCCCGCCGGGGTGGTGCAGTGGTAAGACGCCCGACTACTGTGCCGGAGTTCCCGGGATCGAATCCCGGCCTCGGCGGCTGCGTTTCGATGGAGGCGAAACGAAGTGGCGTCCGTGTGCTGTGCGATGTCAGCGCACGTTAAAGATCCCCAGGTGGTCGAAATTGCTCCGTAGCCCTCCACTACGGCTCCTCTTTCTCTCTTTCCACTTTCATTCCCACCTTCCTCCCTTCCCTTACGGCGCGGTTCGGGTGTCCACAGAGCAAGTGTGACAGTTACTGCGCCTTTCCCTTCCTGTGAACCAATTTATATTTATTATAAATTTCTAGCCCTCCTGCGGCTCCTCTTTCTCTCCGCAATCGCTCCCACTTTTCACGCTTTCCTTGGGCGTCTTACCACTGCACCACCCCCGCGTGCCCCGCCAGGGTGGTGCAGTGGTAAGACGCCCTACTATACTGTGCCGGAGTACACGGGTTCGAACCCGACCTCGGCGGCTGCGTTTCGATGGAGGCGAAACGAAGAGGCGTCGTGTGCTGTGCGATGTCAGCGCACGTTAAAGATCCTCAGGCGGTCGAAATTACTCCATAGCCCTCCACTACGGCTCCTCTTTCTTTCTTTCCACTTTCACTGCCATCTTCCTTCCTTCCCTTACGGCGCGGTTGATGTGTCCACAGAAAACGAGTGAGACAGTTACCGCGCTTCTCCCTTCCTATAAATCAATCAGTTTTATAAATCAATCCTTGTGGCGCGGTACAGGTGTGCACAGAACTTGTGTAACAGACACTCTGCCTTTCCTTTTCTGTTATCCAAAGCCTGGAAAACATCCTACAAGCCTACAATCTTTGCGGCCAATATGCTAACGCCCACAATTAGATTTAAGAAAAAATGACAACCACCCCTCTGTTATGGTTGTTGGAATGTCAGCAAAAATATCATGCTCGGCAAATTGGGTTCCGTACAAGCCTTGGCACATAATCTGGGTTGGCTATACTAGCCGAAGAGGTCGTAGAGGTCGTAGAGGTAGCCGAAGAGGTCGCCTCATAGCCACCTTGAACGCGCCGTGGTGGCTACCGACGTGACAAAGGCATGCGATAACGTGTTACATGCCAAGATATTTAACAACATGGAAAGTATGGGCATTCCCTTACAGGTCACAAAAACGGTGCATAGCCTGCTTAAGGGCAGGACGTTTTCTGTTCTGATAAATGGACAACAAATCGGCAATTACCCCTCAGAGGAGTGCCGAAAGGGCCCGGGTCTTAGCACCTTTGTTATTTAATATTGCACTGATCCCTTTGAAGTGGAGATTAGCTGCAGTACCTGAGGTGCAGTTCAATATTTACGCAGACGATGTCACAATATGGTCTACTTATAAACGCCTTGAGACACAAAATCTTTATTTGCAAGATGCCCTAAATACACTAAATGATTGGTTTGGTCTTTGGTTTTTGGGGTTTAACGTCTCAAAGCGACTTAGGCTATGAGAGACGCCGTAGTGGAAGACTCCGGAAATTTCGACCACCTGGGGTTCTATAACGTGCACTGCCATCGCACAGCACACGGGCGCCTAGCTTTTCGCCTCCATCGAAAAGCGGCCGCCGAGGCCGGGATTCGACCCCGCATCCTTGGAAACAGTAGTCGAGCGCCCTAAGCACTGCGCCATTCCGGCTTTTTTTTCTTTATTGCATGAGTTGGTACAAATACATCAGTAAAAGATCGTGGTTGTCATGCCCCTTGGCTGACAACCATGTCTAATGAACTTTCATTACCACAAGTTCGCCCATCAGACTCAAGACCTCCTCCGCAGCGTCTTGCTGCTTCAAAATTTCTGTTAGTTTATACACTTGCTCAACAAAATAATCACATACAGATCGCGCATCGACATCACAGTGTCTATAAGCCATCCTACTCCTCCAAATACTGTGAAGGCCCAATAGCATGATGAGGTCATACTGAAAATCATCATTAACAGTTGTCAAGTACCGAATTCCACGTGGCGTCAATGGCAGGTCTTTTTTAAGTGTCCTTTGTAACACCATCCCAGTAAAACAATCCAGGAACACGTGCTCAACTGTTTCAGGTTTCCTACATAGTAGACAGTTTGAGCCCCAAGGTACAAAAAGGCCCTTTTCTTCCATCCATGTTTTGACTGGGAGGGTTCCTGTATGCAATTTAAAAAAGAATGTTTTTACGTCCGGTGCAACAGTCATGTTTTTAACTCGCTTGAGCAGGTCTTTCCCTGGGCCTTCACAGTATAAGGTTCTGTACAATGGAGCTGGGAAGAATTGTGAAATAAGATCCTTGTACAGCCGCTTAGGTGGTACCGTCGCTAAATACTCTACAGAGTACCGCACGCGCAAAAACCTGAACGACCACACCACTTCTCGCAGGAAGCGTGACACAGTGTATCCCCGAGCAGAGCATGAAGAGACTATAAACTCTGGAATTGCACTGGATAGCATGATTTGCATAAAGGTTCTCAGGAATGCATCTTTTTGGTTACGTAGGAAACAAAACCTCGAAAAGGCACTGTGCCACCCCGGCGGGGCAATACACTAGATGAGTATGTCCGCGATGCAGGTCTCTAGCTGTCACCCCAAAAGTCGATCTACATTCATGCTGCAAATAAAAATGGAAAAAAAAAAATTGTCACCGAAAAGAGGTACGCCAAATATTGGAAATCAGGCATTACAAGAGGTGGACGAGTTAAGCGTTCTTGGTCTAGATATTCATAAATCTGACAAAGGAACACAATGACTTCATGAAAAAAGTAGCTGCGACCTCCTTGCACTTGATAAAACGTATTTCGTCAAGGGGAGGAGAAGTCTGAGCAGAGATGGCAAGACGTCTTGTACAATCGGTGTTTCAGCCCAGGATACTATACCAGGCTGAGTTCCAAGGACTCACGAAGCGACAGTGGGCAGAGTTGGAAACAATAAATATGAATTATGAAATATGAAACAATAAATATATATATATATATTTATTTATATATATATATATATATATATATATATATATATATATATATATATATATATATATATATATATATATACAGAGAGAGAGAGAGAGAGAGAGAGAGAGAGAGAGAGAGAGAGAGAGAGGAAGGGGACCAAGGGAAGGAAGTGGTGGGGCGGCAGAAGGAGAGCCACCGTATCTGGGCTCGGGGCTCTGGAATAATTTCGGCCAGACAAATTGGTGGTCTCTGGTTTTGCGGGTGAGCTCCGCAGTACAGACCTTAAAACGATGCCGCAAAAATCTGGTGGCGTGTAAGCAACATTTACATTACCAAAGAGAAAAAAAGAAAGACCCAGAACGCGCTGAACTTCCTCTCCTTTTTTTTTTTCTTTGCATTCTAACGTGACCGCTCAAAGAGCATCGCATCCCTGAGGTGCGGATTGTGGCTCGGATGATAGCTACCTACGCCTCCTCGTAGAAGCGCAGTAGAAACTTAAATACTAAGGCTAAAGAAGCAGAATAAACGGAATAACGGTTGAACATTCTGGTGATAGCATGTAATCATGCGTGACAAGTAAACATTTAAAAGCGTTAGCGTTAAAGGCTCCTCTCAACAGAAAATCCGCCGTCAGCGTTCCCATCGGCGTTGTGTGCGAAAACTCAGCTGGCATGGCCGCGTGCTGACCTGAAGTTGCCTGACGTTTCGTTCGGCGGGAGCCGCAAACTCGGGCCTTTCCTTTCATTGCGAGGGAGATATCATAATCATCATGCCTGCCCGCCGGGGTGGGGCAGTGGTAAGACGCCCGACTACTCTGCCGGAGTACCCGGGTTTGAACCCGACCTCGGCGGCTGCGTTTCGATGGAGGTGAAACGAAGAGGCGTCCGTGTGCTGTGCAATGTCAGCGCACGTTAATGATCCCCAGGTGGTCGAAATTACTCCGTAGCCCTCCAATACGGCTCCCCTTTCTCTCTTTCCACTTTCACTCCCACCTTCCTCCGTTCCCTTAACCCGACCTCGGCGGCTGCGTTTCGATGGAGGCGAAACGAAGAGGCGTCGTGTGCTGTGCGATGTCAGCGCACGTTAAAGATCCCCAGGTGGTCGAAATTACTCCGTAGCCCTCCACTACGGCTCCTCTTTCTCTCTTTCCACTTTCACTCCCGCCTTCCTCCCTTCCCTACCGGCGCGGTTGCGGTGTCCACAGAAGACAAAGTGAGACAGTTACCTCGCCTTTCCCTTCCTATAAATAAATAAAAAAAAAATTCGTTCCCTTACGGCGCGGTTGAGGTGTCCACAGAAAACAAGTGAGACAGTTACCGTGCCTTTCCCTTCCTATAAATCAATCATAATCAGCATGCCTGGACACTCCCATTCTGTCAGACACACGTTATCTCTAGGGCTGCAGGCAGGCTCATACGGCTTGGTTAAAGAGGGGTTTTATGTGTCGGATGGCAGCCTACGCTCACGCGTCGCATCTTTAAAAGCGGAACTTGTGTCCCCAATAATTTTTTTCTTGCTAGCTGTCTTTGCCCCGCCCGGGTGGCGCAGTGGTAAGACGCCCGACTACTGTGCCGGAGTTCCCGGGCTCGAACCCGACCTCGGCGGCTGCGTTTCGATGGAGGCGAAACGAAGTGGCGTCCGTGTGCTGTGCGATGTCAGCGCACGTTAAAGATCCCCAGGTGGTCGAAATTACTTTGTAGCCCTCCACTACGGCTCCCCTTTCTCTCTTTCCACTTTCAATCCCACCTTCCTCCCTTCCCTTACGGCGCGGTTCAGGTGTCCACAGAGCAAGTGTGACAGATACTGCGCCTTCCCCTTCCTGTGAACCAACCATAACCATAACATAGCTGTCTTTTTGGCACATATTATCCGAAAGTCATTTTCAACTTCAGTTAAATGTAATAAGGTGTGTGTGTGGGGGGGGGTGAGTGTGTGTGTGAGAGTGTGTGTGTGTGTGTGTGTGTGTGTGTGTGTGTGTGTGTGTGTGTGTGTGTGTGTGTGTGTGTGTGTGTGTGCGCGCGCGTGTACGAGCGCGTGCGTGCACGCTTGCAGCTTTTTCATATTGGTGATAGCTTTAGGACGATACGCGCTTGCAACATTTGTGTACTTTTACCGCGAGCTAAGAATCAGTCGCCTTGGCCAGGCCGCTTCGTCTATATACGGGTTGAAGACCGGAACTGAAATGATAGGCTATAGGACACAAACTACTTACCGAACTGTTTCGCAAGAAATTCTATTCAGTTCTGGCTGTACACTTTTTTTTTGCTGCCTGAACGGCAAAATACTCAACGATGAATCTCCTGACCACTGAATGAGGGCATTTTATTCGTTTTCTCTATAGCCGATCGAAACTGCCCGATTCGTTTGAGTCAGCCGGTCGCAAAAAAACGCAGATTTTTCATTGGAATCGTTGGGACTTCCAAGAACACTTGCCGCCCCGGGTATAGAGATAGCCGTGCTTACCTCATAAGATTGCCTATCAGCAAACTCTTTTCTTTTTTTAAAGTAATGGTCGCACCTTGGTTGCGATCCCTCCTCAATGAATGAAGACGATGTAGTCCGTACAGTGAGCGTGTGCAGCTTTGGAAAAAAGTTCTTTACTGAAAGGTGTTTTTCTAAAAAACTTCCTTCTCTTACGTGTTACTCATGCAATCGGGTGTCACCGCCGCCCTTCGAGACTTTACGGCATAGTAGTAGTGACACGATCGCGTGAAGTGGCGCGAAATACCCTAGAAACTCGGCCCGGGTCAGCATGTGCTCTCTGGGATAAAAAATCCTGAACTGTGTGAGTGAGTGTTCCGCGTGTACTATTTCGGACAATAACGACCGATCGCCCACGACGGCCGTCAGTGTTTTGTATAGTGTGAAAGTGCGTGCGTTGTGAACAGTTGTCTGGACGCAGAGCTATTGCGGAGGCCCGCCCGATGTGCCGAGTGCTCAGTTACGTAAAACATTTGCGGGTGGGCCTCAAGCAAACTACTGTATACTGTACCATAGTGTATATATTTATTTTATTTTTACCAACCCCTTTCTTTCTTCCTATCGCTCACCTCTTTGATTTCATCTACCTCTTCCTCGCTATCCCTTTTATTGCCCCTCCGGGGTGGCGCAGTGGTAAGACGCCCGACCACTGTGCCGGAGTTCCCGGGTTCGAACCCGACCTCGGCGGCTGCGTTTCGATGGAGGCGAAACGAAGAGGCGTCGTGTGCTGTGCGATGTCAGCGCACGTTAAAGATCCCCAGGTGGTCGAAATTACTCCGTAGCCCTCCACTATGGCTCCTCTCTCTTTCCCCTTTCTCGCCCACCTTCCTCCGTTCCCTTACGGCGCGGTTGAGGGGTCCACAGAAAACAAGTGAGACAGTTACCGCGCCTTTCCCTTCCTATTATTATTATTATTATCATCCCTTTATTTCCGGCGCCCCAGTTCAGGTGCTTCAGATATCAGATACCGGGGCTGGCAAACATCTTTTCCTTCCTTTTATATATACAATAAATAACCACCATCACCACCATGCAGCGCGATACTGTCACGTGCGATGGTATCCGATTAGTGTACGGTCGGTGCATATGTTTTTCACATAGTTTGTAAAGAAACAGTATATGGTGCAGTGTGAAGTTTGTAAAGAAACAGTATATGGTGCAGTGTGTACGGCAGACAAGGTGCAATGTTCCATAGCTATGCCAAGATGAGGGACAATGTCGAGCTTCGTCTCTGAACGCATCAAGGACATTCCGCTCTTTTTCCCCGGAACGCGTGGCTCCGAAATCTTTGTCTTCAGCATGGCACACAATATAGTACACTGCTTTAGGTGTCTTTCAGCGCACCCTCAGCATCCTGCAAGCTTCCTCAGCGCCTTTCTTGCCCTGTTTCAGAACAATAGCTGTGCTCCTGCCGTGTGCAGTCCTGAAGGTCATGTCGCGCTGA
Organism: Amblyomma maculatum; assembly: GCF_055883805.1. Taxonomy (NCBI): domain Eukaryota; kingdom Metazoa; phylum Arthropoda; class Arachnida; order Ixodida; family Ixodidae; genus Amblyomma; species Amblyomma maculatum. Next base: position 370,065,696 of record NC_139344.1, on the reverse strand, counting down.
ATAGTAAATAAATTGGTTTATAAGAAAGGTGACCCAGTTTCTGTCACACTTTCTACGCGGAGACGACCCGGGCCGCAAGGAAAGGAGGAAGGTGGGAGTGGAAGAGGAAAGAGAAAAAGGAGTGTCGGTAGAGGAGGGCTGCGAAATAATTTCGACCACCTGGGGACATTTAACGTCCACTGACATCACACAGCCTACGGACGCCCACCCACTTCGCCTACATTGAAACAAAGCCGCCGATGGGCCCCGCCAGGGTGGTGCAGTGGTAAGACGCCCGACCACTGTGCCGGAGTATCCGGGTTCGAACCCGACCTCGGCGACTGCGTTTCGATGGAGGCGAAACGAAGAGTCGTCCGTGTGCTGTGCGGTGGCGGTTTGTGGGGATTTAACGTCCCAAAGCAACTCGGGCTATGAGAGACGCCGTAGTGGAGGACTCCAGAAATTTCGACCACCTGGGGTTCTTTAACGTGCACTGACATCGCACAGCACACGGGCGCCTTGCTTTTCGCCTCCATCGAAAAGCTGGAGGCAAAATACAAGGCGCCCGTGTGCTTTGCGATGTCAGTGCACGCGATGTCAGCGCACGTTAAAAGGTCCCCAGGTGGTCGAAATTACTCCGTAGCCTTCCACTACGGCTCCTCTTTCTCTTTCCACTTTCACTCCCGCCTTCCTCCCTTCCCTTACTGCGCGATTGAGGTGTCCACAGAAAACAAGTGAGACAGTTACCGTGCATTTCCCTTCCTATAAATCAGTCAGTCAGCCGCCAACGGCTGGGTTCGAACCGACTAATGTCGAGGGAATTCCTTGTCATAGTAAAGTTTTGCAGCGCGAAGTTGCATCTCTGCAGGTCTTCCTGGGACCGGTGAAACGAGGACATCCATATGATTCGCCGAAGCACGATCTTGTGCTCTGCGCATGTGGGACCGTACACCGCATTCGTCGACGAGTAATCTAGTGCTCTACGCATGCACCCGATTCCCGCCTCTTCGACAGTGAAGGCCAGGATGAGCCATCTTGAGCAAAACTAGAAAAAAGAAACCTCGCCTGATGAATCTATGAATATGATTAATTGCAATGACAAACTATGACTATCACTAGCTAAACATTAGTATTATTAATATGAATTAGTAACCATGACAATGACTACGAATTTGACTCTGCTTAACCATGACTATGCCATTAATATTAGTTGTGGCGTCGCATGCGGCTGAACGCGCACTGGAGCGCAACAGTCATCCAATGTTCGGCTAGTAGTAGTAATAATAATAATAATAATAATAATAATAATAATAATAATAATAATAATAATAATAATAATAATAATAATAATAATAATAATAATTACAAGGATTCAACGCTGCTGAACCAAATCTTGAGCGAAAGCATTAGCTCTGGGTGATCGAGCGTTTTCTTCTTCTCTTTCTTCTTCCTCAGCCCCGCTTTAACCAAGCCGTATGAACGTGCCTTAACGTGAATATCAGGGTCCTAGCAGGCTGATTCTGACATAACCATTCCATGTGAAGCGAGAGACCCAAGTTGGCAGCTCCTGCCAGCCCATCTCTCGCTTTTCTCTCTCGTGGGGTGTGACGTCACGCGCTGCGCCATGGCTGCGACCGCGCTACGCCGACCACTTGAGTTGGTAACCCACCTCTCGTCCTGGTGTCATGTGGGGTGTGACGAGCATCACGTGGGTGCGGCCACGCTACGCCGACCACTTGAGTTGGTAGCCCGGCCAGCTCTCACCCTAGTGTCACGTGGGGTGTGACGTCACAGCGGCACGTAGGTGCAGCCGCGCCATGCTAAAGGCTCGAAACCTAGAGTAGTATTGCTTCCGTAATAATACACAAAACCAAACTAAACCAAACCTTTACTTTCTTTCCCGCTTTTAAATAAATCTGTTTAAGGAAACGAAAGGCGCACTATATTTCACCCTATTTTCTTCGTACACATGTTGTGGCTGTAGGAAGAAGGTAAAAAATGCACGGGCCTGATAATGGCTCTGCAGCTGCATGAGCCACCTCCGCTGCCTGTTGCTGTGGCTGTAGAAAGAAGGAAAAGAAAATGCACGGGCCTGCTACTGGCTCTGCAGCTGAGCCACCTCCGCTGCTGTAGGAAGAAGGAAAAGAAAATGCACGGGCCTGCTACTGGCTCTGTAGCTGAGCCACCTCCGCTTCCTCGTGCAGACAAAAGAGAAAACAGAGAAGAAAGAAAAGGAAGAGGGAGAGAAAGATGCGCGCCGCAACAACAGCCGTCCTCCACCACCGAAGCGGTGGCGGGTACAATGACGGCCTACAACAGATAAAAATTCGGTGGCAGGCTGCGTATTTGGGTTTGCTCGGTACGGTGGCTCCGCAAGGGACAAAATGACAGAAGAGACGAAGAAAGCGGGCTGTTCCGACTAGCATCTACCGCCCCCAGGAGCCGAGCAGCCTAGCGATTAGCGGCGCATGCTTTTTCAATGGGCGTCATGTCATGTTGGACGCGACACTAGCTTGAGAAAGCCTATACTACTACTACTACTACTGTTACTACTACTACTACTACACTACTACTACTACTACTATTATTATTATTATTATTATTATTATTATTATTATTATTATTATTATTATTATTAGTAGTAGTAGTAGTAGTAGTAGTAGTAGTAGTAGTAACAGTAGTAGTATAGAGGAAGACTCGTTTCATTAAGTTGCCACTTGTCTGTAGGTATACGGCCAAATTAACTGGCTAAATATTGTCTTCCCAGTTTTAATTATTAATGATAATAATATTAATTGGTTCGCAGGAAGGGAAAGGCGCAGTATCTGTCACACTTGTGCCTGTGGACACCAAGGGATGAAGGTGTCCACAGACGCAAGTGTGACAGATACTGCGCCTTTCCCTTCCTGTGAACCAATCATAATTATTAACAATAATTAAAACTGTGAAGATAATATTTAGCCATGTAATTCGGCCGTTAACTAGACAATTCAGTGCCAACTGCGTGAAACGAGTCTTCCTCTATACTACTAATACTACTAATGATAATAATAATAATAATAATAATAATAACAATTAGCAGAGAATAATTACTGTGTATTATTATTATTATTATTATTATTATTATTATTATTATTATTATTATTATTATTATTATTTAGTAGTAATAGTAGTAGTATTAGTAGTAGTAGTAGTAGTAGTAGTAGTAGTAGTAGTAGTAGTAGTAGTAGTAGTAGTAGTAGTATTAGTAGTAGTAGTAGTAGTAGTATAGGCACTCTCAAGCTAGTGCCGCGTCCAACGCGACGCCCACTGAAAAAGCATGCGCCGCTAATCGCTAGGCTGCTCGGCTCCTGGGGGCGGTAGATGCTAGTCGGAACAGCCCGTTTTCTTCGTCTCTTCTCTTGCTTTGTCCCTTGCGGAGCCACCGTACCGAGCAAACCCAAATACGCTGGCAGGCTAGCCCCCGCCGCAAGCGGCGGCGATCTACTTGTCCCAGCCCCATCAGGGGAGTAGCTCGTGTGGACAGAATGGATGGATGGAAAAACTTTATTTTCGTCAGAGAGCATGTGTGGACGATTCCGTGTTAGATGGCCATCAACCCATGGCTGACGGCGACCTGGGTGGCCCACTCCAAGGCCCTGGTCTGAACGACCGGGTCTGAGCTGGCCAACACGGCCTCCCACTGCTCGAGGGAAGGATCACGCATAATATCCGCTGGTGGCGGTGCTATGCTACAGCTCCATAATATGTGGTCATAGGTTGCCAATTCCTGACACCATTTGCACTCCGGCTCAATGTCCGGGTTGATTTTGCTCAACACGTATGGGTTGAAGAAACATCTAGTCTGCAATCGTCGCCAGACGCATTCCTGCGCCTTCACCAATTGCTTGTCCGGGGGTGGGTAAATCCTCCGATCAAGTTTGAAATGATTATTAATGTCATGAAAGGATACCAGCCCATCTCTCGTGGACCTTCCCGAAACGTCCGACTCACCTACCCGGCTGACGAAACCTCGAGCATTCATGTGAGCCGTCTCGTTCCCAGGATTCCCAGAGTGTGCTGGTACCCAATTTCCGCCTCCGTAGTCCCTCGCCACGTGGCCCGATTCAGCAATCGCGCCGCTGTGACAGATATTCTGCCCCTCGCCAAATTTCGGATGGATGTTTTGGAATCGCTGAAGATCAAGTCAGCATTACTACTAGTAATAGCTAGTGCTATCGCCGCTTCCTCTGCAGTTTCTGGGGAGCGGGTTTTGACTGATCCGGAGGCGATCAAGCGTCCCCGCCCGTCCACCACCGCAATTGCAAATGCGTCCTTGTCCCTATACTCGGCGACATCTACATAGACTGCCCCGTTGTACTTCCCGTACTTAGCATGTAAAGCTTTGGCTCTTGCCTTCCTGCGGTCCTCGTGATGTATTGGATGCATGTTCTTGGGCAAAGGTTTTATGTACAAGCCCTTGTGCATTTCCTGTCTAATCTGAATTTTAGTGTCACCAGCTGGAGCGTCAACTCCAATGCCGATCCTTTCCAATATGTCCCTTCCTGCTTTTGTTTTGAAAGCCTACCGAGCTGCATCACCAAGTGCGCCTCCCGTAGTTCTTCTAGGGTGTTGTGCACTCCTAATCCCAGCAGTCTTTCGGTAGACGCATTGTGAGGCAACCCAAGGGCCGCTTTATACGCCTGCCTAATCATAGCCTCCACCTTGCCTTTTTCCGTCGCGTCCAACTTCAAATAAGGCGTCGCATACACTATTCTACTGAGCACAAACGCCTGCACCAGCTTACACAAGTCCTTTTCCTTAACACCTCTCTTACGATTGGCGATTCTCCTGATTGGACAGAAGAGAAAATAGAGAAGAAAGGAAAAAGAAGAGGGAAAGAAAGACGCGCGCCGCAACAACAGCCGTCGTCCACCACCGAAGCAGTGGCGGGTGCAATGTACTGCACCCGCCACAGCATCTCTCCTCCAGGTATAAGCAGCGGAATCGGCATTCTCACCAGTCAGGCGAACCGCCGCCGATATCTTGGTGTTGAAGCGCAGTCCGTGGCGGGAGTTTTCAGCCTGGCAGATATCTAGAATATCTATGATTTATATTTAGGTCTCTTATGCCGAAGGGTATATCTGCGCCATAAAAGAAAAAAAAAAACATCGCGTACGTGGCACCTCCTAGGTGTAAGAATATAACTAGGTGTAAGAATATAACTCGCTAGGCTCGCAAACGAATGCAGTAGAGCTAACGCTCTAAAATAGCTAGGAAGGCTTGGACTCCTCTTAAACCGATTAAGACGTGCGAAAGCACGTTTGATAAGTATGTTTACGTAAATAGTGGTCTATCAAACATTACGTAACCGAACAGAAAGAATCGCATTCTTATTCAAGGACGATCAACCTGAAATTTACACCCGGAATAGGGGGCGTTAATGCGCAATATGGAAACTAAACGCGAAAAAGAAAAAAAAAAATCGTACACTAGTTTAGATGATTGATGTTATGTTTAATAGACACAATAATTGAACTGAATGCGTTATACATCGTCCCTTTGAGAAAGTTATCGACATTTCTTGACATGATCGAGTAAGGGAAGAGAACATTGTTTCCCATTGCTTTGATTTAAATTCGTTCTGGGATGCTTGATTCCAGCATAGCCCCGGTTTTCAAGCGCAGGGAACAAAACTGCTCTCACGGACTGACGAGTATCTGCGCTCAGAGGTGAAATTTCAAGCGCAGCTATCCGAGTTACATTTCGACTCATTGCTAGGAAACTTGGAGATACCACATTAAAAACTTCAGCTGCGCAGTAACAATAATAATTAGTGGCTACACATGAACGACCCAACGGCATTGTGTTCCTTCGTGTTGACAAACAAACGCGAGATTCAAGCACTGGAAGGCACAGCGCCACAGCGCGGCTACCCTCTTCAACCAGAGCCCGCATAGTACAACTTGTTCCTCTTCGATGTATCGGGGTAAACGCACGCACGCTGCATCTTCCGAGTTTCGCGTGGTGTCGGAAGGAGCGAAGTAAAGAAGAAATGCACAGCCACAAACCTATCGATGTCCACAAAGAAAAGAGGCAGAGAACAAGTTCGCGGACGAACTACACCACTGCGACGATTATGCATGCAACATGTGCGACTGATATACATTGTGGAGTTAGGGGTGGTGGTGCCCTATATATGTTTCGCAGATCCATGACTGTGAGGGACAAGCAGACAGTCTCAGGGGCCGCTGCTCGAGGCCGAGTTAAACCCGCTCCTCGCGACATCAGTTACTCGTTTTATGGGCGGGCGCTCAACCCGAAGTCGACATAGCGCTTGTTTGTTGGCGCAGACATGTTTCGTCGTCCGTCCCCGTGGGTTGAGTGGTGCCCGGCCAAAGAAGACGGCGGAGAGGTAACAACAAACGCCGCAGCTCATAAATACACTCGAATGGTGCGTCTTGTGGCAGGGGACGGAGGTTCTGAAAGACTAGCCGTGGTCCGTGTCGTGTGTTCTCAGTGCATGCTGAGCGGAACGAGGTTTGCGCAGCCCAGGTTCTCGTCAGTAAGCGTCAGCACGTCCGTGCCGTACAGATGCGGTGGCGCGCTGCACGTGATGTCGTTTCGCTGCCAGAACCGGTCCAGGTAGTTGGAGTTGGTGAACGCCCGGCCCACCCATGTCAGGTTGCAGTCGCAGTAGTACTGGTTATCTGCGCAGTCAAGGAGTAAGAGAGAGTAAGAATCAGATAGATCTGCAGTTCGTTTGACATGAAACAGGCTGCGGTCTCGGCTGCTTTAAGGCTATTTTGAAAGTTTAGGCCCAACCAGAATATCAGTTCAGTTCATCGTGCTCAACGTCCCGTGCGACTAAATCTCCGAGGGACGCCTTGCTGTGGGGGCTCCTGTACGTCTACACAGTACTCCAGCGCCTTGCTTTTCACCTAGGGCAGCTTCCACGGCCGGGATCGAATCCGCGTCCTTGGGATCAGTAGTCGAGCGACCAACCAACGCGGCGGGTTAACAAAAGTGTCTCCTGCATAATTTGATGTCAATAGTTGCTTCTGCCGGTAACAAGACTCAGAGAATGAGCTGCAGTCCCCATACAGCTACACACCTTAAATCTACAGTCCTTACATACCAGCTGTAACGGCGTTACAGCGGCTTTGTGGGTATTAAACTGGCGAAATGAATGAAAACAAGCTAGCAAGCAACAAAAAGCTGCATTACCTACGAGCAAAAAATGCTAACATGCCCATGTCATCTGCAAGGCCAGTCACGCTATACACAAACCGCGTAATGTGTGTGGTAATCTAATTTAGAGTGTGACTGTCCATGGGTGCTCATCAAACAGGAGCTTACCTCACTGTAATCACGGCAGTGATATTTGCCTTTCAATACCCCCTCAAACAGCCGTTTCTATTTGAGGCACACTGCGATCAGGTGCTCGCTGCAGCTAATGTGTCTACAAATATACCAAGTGTATGCATCACCGCACCATACGTGCAGAGGCGGAACCCGACAGGGCAGTCCAACTGTAATATTCGTTGCTGTTTTCCCTATGTATTTAGGAGCAGTTCAATTAAAGCAGAGGTGGTCGTGTCACATCGCCCAGACAGCTCCTCCCCAAGGTTGTAAATACAGGCCATTCGTGTGCTCTTCGAAGACAACTACACTGGAAACGGCTTCACCGAATTATTCTTCTCAGTAAAGATTTGTTCTTTAAATTTTTGAGTATGTTTATGTTTTACGGTAGAAACATGCGCTTTTATAGCTAAGAAAGGAAATGACTGCAATAATGTTTTCGCTAATCGATTCTAACTCGTGATTTCTGCGCCAAGACTCGTTGCCAAGGTTCTGTGATATAGAGTTAGTTGTATCATAGCGTGATCCTCGACCAAGCGTCGCCAATGCATACGCGCTGGTTGATCCCGATGTAGCAGGCGCGCACAGCCGGCTAGGGAGCTTACATGTTGTTCCACGGCGCCGCGCCGCCCCGCTCACGTGTAGGCTCCCTACAGCCGGCCGACGTAAGGCGCCATCTGGCGCCCTTAAGGTGATCAGCGCATGCGCACTAAACCGCCAGATAGCAGATCATTGTACTGACTCGCGGATCTCACTATAACTCCATTTTGTGGTGCAGCGCAACTTCTAGGATTCTCTTGGAAAATACGACGTCGGCGCAGAAATTTGGTTCCGAAGTCGACAGGTAATGACGACAGCTGTATCTTTTTCCTAGATCACAAAAACGCTGTTTTTAGTAAAAAGTGATCTGAAATTTATTAGAACACGATTTCGTGTCGATGCCGGGCAACACAAAATCGCCCAACAGCGTCCCTTCAGAAGTCCACAGGCATCTTGTTCAAGAAGGACCATTACCCACCTCGCTTCGCCAGTTCATATCTCCGCACATAAAAACGGCAAAGACTGCCATTGAAGAAACGAAAGACGTAAAGGCACGTGCCCGGGCTGACGTTCTTGCGCCTGTACCGATAAGATAAGCTGACAATGGCTGCGAAGCTTTGTATCGCAGCAATGTGCGCAACACTGCAAATGACCTCCACGCGTGTCTAATTGGCAGCGATCGAACCACGCGATGGAAACTAAACACACTTTGGTCAAATCACCCTCCCTTCATCCCCTTTGCTTCAACACTGGTCACTCGTTATCTGAACCGTATTGTTCACAGTCAGAGACCGCTTATAATGCGGGGAATTTTTAAAAATCACGTCATCACCCCGCTCGTGACCCTGCGAGGTGTAATAATATGATACCAGTGGGGTTTTCCTGTATATACAGTGCATGTTACTGAAGACCCTCTCCTATCTTCTCCCGGTGCAATTAGACGATGACGACGACCTTCGTCTACTGCCGGCGATGATGAAAGCTTGCCTCTGTGCTCTCGACGAGATGTCACGATTGCACTGGCTTTCGAGCGCTTCACATGATAGCCAGACAGACAAACTATAGGCGCACATGGCGTGATGTCTTTCGGCTTACGAGGAAATCTGCTAAGTGCTCACCGGTCACAAAAAGGAGTGGGCAAACAGAGAATCGATATCACTATACCATTTTTTTTTTTACGTATAAGCCCGGAAACTTGCCAAGCCCGTCCGAACTTTTCCTCCTGGTGCCATTACCTTCTTTAAATAAAGTACGATTGGCTGATTGATTCATTGATTTATTGACTGGTACTGAACCGTCGTCATGAAAGTATGCGCGTTATCACGGATCTCACCTCAAATGGCAGGAGATCAGAGTCAGGGATAAAGGAAAAATGGATAGACCGCCGACGTGGGAAAACAGCAGCATAATTTCAAGCAGCGACTTGAGCCTAAATGTCAACACAAGATTAGCCGGGCGCACGTGCCCGCATTCTGTATACTTGAGGACAACTTTCTCTGGCGATTTCGGTAGGCTTTCGCAATACCGCTTGTTTTGACAATACGCTTCATGCGCAATACTGATTAAAAAAAAAAAACTTATGTAAGCATGGTTGCATAAGGAAACTTTACGCGTGTGGAGGCTCGAAATATGTCGGGTCAAAAATGAAACCGAAACGGCACGCAAACGAGGCCAGATACTTCTGAAGTATATGGCGTAGTAGCACTGTAAGAAAAGCTCCAACCCTGCTGCCTTGGATGCATGGCCGCAACAGAAAGCTATCCCCGAGTACAGCGCGATATACCCGGATCAAGGCCAGCAAGCGCATAATATATTTTAGTGCCAGTAATCCAGAAGTTCAGAGCCTAACAAAGTCGTCCAACGCTCTGTGTCCCTACGCTTGAATGCCCGCTGGCGGTGCTTTCACGCACGCATACAAAGAAACATAAACCGTCGGAGCAGACTTGAACCCAGAAATATCTCGCGGCAACCGATTACGGAGTGTCCTACAGCTATCGCCGTACCCGATTGCACTGTGTATTGAATTGCATGCAACGCACTCTCGCGCTGTGCATTGCACGCCGTTGCCTGCGTCAGCTTCCATCTGTACACGCAAAAGCTTTCGCACATCCTAATCGGTTTATCTACGTCAAAAAAAAAAAAAAAAAAAAAAAAACTACCATTTTTGGCTACGACATTTCGGTTACATCGTTTATCCTGCGAAGTCTTACATAAAAGCTGCAGCTGTTAACGGCAGATAACAGAGAAACTGACAGCTAAGGAGAGAGAGAGAGAGAGAGAGAGAGAGAGAGAGAGAGAGAGAGAGAGAGAGAGAGAGAGAGAGACTAATTGTTTCACGGAACTCGGTGGTTTTCCTTAGTCCAGGATTCCAATGGCTTCGGCTGCCTCCCGGGCCCTGATGAGCAGCTTTCGCTGCTCAGGGAGACCCGTGTAGCCCACCTCCTCCTCTCACTCTGTTTGGCTGAGTGCTCGAGTTTGATATTTCTCTAATTGTTTTTTGTCAATCCATATATCATGTGAATGATTTGCGACACTTATCCGCATGCGGTGCACGTGTTTCTAAATTTTTCGGGCCAGATTGTATTGTAATTTTCTAGGTTTGGGAAGGTCTTAGCCTGTATGTTCCTCCATACTACTTCCTCCTGTCTGCTGAGGACTTTCTGTAGTCCTGCGTATCGTTTCCTTCCTGACCTAGATGGTGCGAAAACAAAGGGAAAAACCGAACAATTATGACCACTATCGCTAATCTCGTGATAAACATCACTCATGCAATTTCAAGCACGTCCCATATTGTTTGAATCCATCAAGCCGGCTCTCAGCTGAGTTCTCACAGTCACAAGGTGTGGAGCCCGCACTATCGCCACCACTTGTTGAAGGAATCGAGCCAGCGCACTAGTGCTGCCGTGTGCAAGTGTCTCATAGCTATCGCAACTATTGTAGATAAAAGCGAGGAAGGACTCTCGTTTTTACTGCTCTTTATGAATCCCTGACGATGGGATCAAATCATATACACCGAGTTCGGGGTACCCATATTCTTGTTATGATATGGGGGTGCTTTGCTGTATGTTTGAGGCTACTATTGGAGATATAGTACTTGACTTAGAACATCAATAAAGCTTTTGCCAATCTTAATTTACTTTTGCGCAGCGGTCAAAGACAATGGCAACCTGCAGTGAAGTTCACAGTGCATATCATAGCGCTATAAAGCACAGCGAAACAAGCAAGGAGTTTTTTGGTCATCCGCAACACTTTTTCATGGTACCGGTCTTTGCTGATCAAGTTTTGCGTGCTGTCATCTAACTGGGCTACATGGAGAAAAGCTAGCTGGTAAACACTGTCACCTACATGCATGGTTCTGGAGGTTCAGAAATGCGCGTTTGTAGCAAGCCAGCATGTCAGGAGAGCAGTTTGGAGGGTACCAGATGGGCTTCTTATTATGAAATTGTGCCGCAGTACCCGGGTTAGAACCCGACCTCGGCGGCTGCGTTTCGATGGAGGCGAAACGAAGAGGCGTCCGTGTGCTGTGCGATGTCAGCGCACGTTAAAGATCCCCAGGTGGTCGAAATTACTCCGTAGCCCCGCACTACGGCTCCTCTTTCTCCATTTCCACTTTCACTCCCACCTTCCTCCCTTCCCTCACGGCGCGGTTGAGGTGTCCACAGAAAACAAGTGAGACAGTTACCGCGCCTTTCCCTTCCTATAAAGCAATCAATCTTATGAAATTGTCATGCAGCTGTGAGGATCAACAGTGAGGATCAAGTACAATCCTTTTGCAATGTATGAGAATAACAGACCGCTAAAACGGGCTTTGCCCATTCGGCTTAGCTTCACCATAACACATTAAAATTGCTCTTACTGTTGGCTTTTTTTTTTTTTTTTGCGCTCCCGCGCTGTTAGGATAATTGGCACGCCTGCCTAATAACTACCGCATTTCGTTCAAACGATGCCTTCAAAAAGAAGGTATTACACAAACCACACTTTCAAATGTTCATTCAACGTTGGAAATACTTTCTAATGTAATACATTTGGGTCATCATTTTTTTATCGTGAGACGGCCTCAAACGTCCACTTAAGTTATTTATGTCCAAGACTCCGCAATCTATTATGTATATCGTAAAACGAGCTTCTTGTTACGTTTCCGTTCACGGAAACAATTTATCTGTGCCCTCGTGTACAGATGCTATGGATTCACTTTTTTTTCGCCGCTATTCCTTCACTTGGCATTTCAAGATCAACGATGTCTAATCGTTAACCTCTAACTCGTTACCGTGGCAGAATCCTTCAATGCTTACTCTGTCTGAGGCTATTATTATTATTATTATTATTATTATTATTATTATTATTATTATTATTATTATTATTATTATTATTATTATTATTATTATTATTATTATTATTATTATTATTATTAAATTTCTGTTCATTTTAATAGAGCGGCACTTTCTGCCGTGCACATCCAGCAGAAATGCGGGAGAAAGGAAATGAAAGCAGTGGAAAGGCTCACTCACTGCTCATCTCCAGTAGCCGCAGGTTGCGCAGCACGGGCGCCATGGAGCTCTCCGACAGCGTCACCAGGCCGTTGTTGCTGAGGTCCAGCAATGTGAGAGCGGGCATCTCGCTGAACATGTCCTCGGGCAGCGAACGGATTCTGTTGTGCCTGAAAGCGAGAGACGGTACAGTGGAGGGTCAAGAATTAACGAGCTAGCGAGCAAGCTTCTGCCTGCTTAGCGTAGTGAAGTCAGTGGTCTGATTAATTTATAGGAAGGGAAAGGCGTGGTAACTGTCTCACTTGTTTTCTGTGGACACCTAAACCGCGCCGTAAGGGAAGGGAGGAAGGTGGCAGTGAAAGTGGAAAGAGAGAAAGAGGAGCCGTAGTGGTGGGCTACAAGGTAATTTCGACCGCCTGGGGATCTTTAACGTGCGCTGACATCGCACGGCACACGGACGCCTCTTCGTTTCGCCTCCATCGAAACGCAGCCACCGAGGTCGGGTTCGAACCCGGGCACTCCGGCACAGTAGTCGGGCGTTTTACCACTGCACCACCCCGGAAGTGAGTGGTCTGGTCTACACATAACGTACACTGCGTTCGAAGACAGAATAGGGGACAACATCGCCTCGAGCGGTGTCATGTCGCCACCAACAAGACCAGCAGCATATCTCGGTTGTGTCGTGCACCACACAAAAGTTATGGGTCGCAATATATTACACGAGAGAGTATACAATTCGCCGTCGCCGTATCCCACTTTGGTTTCGTTTGGTTCGTGGGGTTTCACGTCCCAAAGCGACTCGGGCTATGAGAGACGCCATAGTGGAGGACTCCGGAAATTTCGACCACCTGGGGTTCTTTAACGTGCACTGACATCGCACAGCAAACGGACGCCACTCCGTTTCGCCTCCATCGAAACGCATCCGCCGAGGCCGGGATTCGATCCCGCTTTTTTGGCCACAGTAGTCGAGCGCCTTAATCGCTGCGCCACATCGGCGGGGCTTCGGCTCTGGTTTTGTCGGTAGTTTTCGGAACGTGGTGAGAAAAACGGGGCCTGCAGTTGAGGCGGTGTCCCATTCCATCCCGTACGGTTCAGGTGTCCACGGAGAACTATTACAGATACTACACCTTTAACTTCGTATAAAGCAAGTTGCGAATAAAATGTAGTTGTGCGCCTAAATATTACATCTCCGCCTAAATACCTACTACATCTGGTGCGCCAGATACATCTTAAATCCTTTCCCGAAAACAACGCAAACAAAAAAAAAATGCGAAATTAAAACGCGGTGTTAAATAAAGAAAGCTTGAGCGTCATTTCTTTCTTTTCTTTTTTTTTTTTTGCGCCAAACCAAAGTTTTGTAGCAGCAGACCTGGTCTATTGTATAAAAGCCCTGCCGCGGTGAAACAATGTGCTCGATTACTGAACCGAAGAAAGCGGGTTCAATCCCGGTCATGGCGGCTGCCTTTCGATAGAGCAAATAAGCAAGGCGTCCATGTGCTGTGCAGGGTCAGCGTACGCTAGAAAATTCCAGGTGGCCGAAACTTCCCAAGTCTTCTAATGAGTCGCTTTAAACAAATCTAATTGGTGACATATATCGTACGTTATGTGTCTGATACTGCCTGATGCAGAATTTTCGAGGAGGAAACCAGTAGCGAATGTCTCAGACAAAATCTTCGCTTTGGCTGAAGCTAAAAAAAAAAAAAAATACACGTTCCATAATTTTTTTTAGTCAGTGCATACACTTTCTATTTCTGCTTCCATTTTTCATTTGTATCGTTTCTTCGTACTTAGATGATAATCGGCAAAAGGAGTCGTTTCAACCAGTAATTATCGTACAACGCGTCATCACTGTCACCTCTGCGTAACCTAAAACACAGTCGTGATATAAAGGCACTCTTAACGAAAACGACGAATTCAGGCTTTTCTGACGTGGCAGCAGCAGCTGATATAAAAGAACACAGATCGGTCGGCCCGTATGCGCAGGAGCGGTATATAGATAGCAGACATCTCCCCAACAGAGATCACCTGGCTCTCATCCCTAAGGAATCCGAAGAACTGCTCGAGTGGGTTTCTATATCAGCCACTTCCTTGGCCGAACCTTTCTCCCTCGCGTGCTGCTGCTTCTCGGTTCAACACTTGCTTCACGGAGTTTATCAGATAGGGCCGTCTCGTTATCTTCCAGGAATGCCATTACCTCAAGGCTCGTCTCGCTGCACGTGCATCATTGCAGACAGCAGCAACTTGCTACTGTCCTCAGGACAGAGGCAGAGAATGAGGAGAATACGAGGACAAAACAGGCGAAAAACAAAAGAACTTGATTTGATAAGGTATAGGCGGGAAAAGAGATTTCATGTCAAAGGACCCTGAGCCCTTGTTTTTCGCATAAACGGTATTGATACGTTTGGTTTAATGTCCGAAAGTGACGCGTAGTCTTGACTCTACTAAGGCGGGCTCCAGAGTGATTTAGACCACATGGTTTCTTCTTGAGTACTGACTATAGTACTGACGCCGCACAGCCCGTGGTCGTCTTGTGCAGTTTCAGTTCAGTTCAGTTCAGTCGTTCAGTCGTGTCCGACTCTTCGTGACCCTATTGACCATGTCACGCCACGCTTTCCGGTCTCTCACTATCTTCCTAACATCACATAACTTCATCTGCAGTGCCTCGAGGATGCCATCTAACCATCACGTTCGCTGCCTACCCCTTCTCCGGCGATCCTCAACCTTTCCCAACATCAAATCTTTCTCCAGCGACTCCTCTCTTCTCATCAGATGACCAAAGTAGCTGAGCTTTAACTTTAGAATTTGACCCTCCAATGAGCAGTCAGTGCAGTTTACCCCATATATACGCGACCGCATCACGTGGCACTGAGCTTAGACCGTCGAACGCAGCAATCGAACTTCCAGCATCTACTGAATTCATCACCGCGCCGGATTGAATTCTTTTTAATGCTCTGGCAATATAGTCCTCTGTAAGTGAAAAATGCGTGGTCTAGAGGAGTGTGAAGCATTTGCATCTCAGTTTTCCTGGGGAATTAAGCGAACACTTTTACCCGTCTGGACTGGGGAACCACTCATTTCCTTCCTCCGGAAGACTATACCTAACCACAAACAGCGGCGGATTTAAATAAAAAAATCTGCCTTTAAAAGTATGGCGATACAGTGTTAGCTGCTCCGGTGCGCAGTACAGATTGCGAGCCATCGTCTGTGATTCGTTTAATCAACAATCCCCGAATGTTTGCCTCTACTAATTATAAAGTATACCGATAGCATGAAGTGGTAAAGAAGTAAGTGAAGTGCCGACCGACAAACATGTGGCTTGGGACGTTTATGGTTTCACTTATGGGCTCTAGCGTCCCAGCGCCACCGCCGTGGTGCAGTGGTTAAGATACACTACTACTGTGCCAGAGAACTTGGGTGTGAACACGGCTGCCGGCGGCTGCGTTTTGATGGAGGAGAAACGGAGTTGTGCGCGTATGCTGTTTGAGTTTGATGTCAGTGCGCGTTAAAGAACCCCGGGTGATCAAAATGAATCCGCAGCCACCACTACGGCTTTCTTTCTTTCTTTCTTCTTCTTTCTTCTTTCTTTTCTTTCTTTCTTTCTTCTTTCTTCTTTCTTTCTTCTTCTTTCTTTCTTTCTTTCTTTCTTTCTTTCTTTCTTCTTTCTTTCTTTCTTTCTTTCTTTCTTTCTTTCTTTCTTTCTTTCTTTCTTTCTTTCTTCTTTCTTTCTTTCTTTCTTCTTTCTTTCTTTCTTCTTCTTTCTTTCTTTCTTTCTTTCTTCTTCTTCTTCTACGAGAGACGCCCTAGTGGGAGGACTCCGGGAATTTCGACACCTTGCGATACAAAAGGAAAACGAAGCGCATCAACCTACTCAAACGTCACGGACACAGAAAATACGGGAGGTGGGGAGGTGCAGATAAGCGATACCGAAGACCGGTCCTAATTTCTTCAGGTAAGTAATCTCTTTTTCTAGCAATGCTACCGAAGGAGCGCTTACACAATTGTCACTCCTTTTCATCAATCAGCACACCCGGCCCCGTTAACGATCGACTAAAGGAGCACGATGCGTCTATGAGATCTCCTGAGTCCAGCTTCCAAGGAGGAAACAAAGATGATGCCCCGGTGCCCAAAGTGGTAACAAAGGTGTTGTCAAGATCAGCCTTGTGTGCAAAACTTGCGGTCGTTCAAACGGTGACCGGTTGAGAAAGCGCGCTATGTCATAGCAGACGCAAGCCTCAAGAGTAACTTCACACTATACTGCGCAGAATGCCAGGAGGGAAAGTACAAACCCAATCCCTCTGGCCGTAGATCATAAAGAAAAGCTGGAATAATGTCAAACACGAGGTCTCTGAGCTTCTTCACTATGCCAAATATGTGACGATGTTGGCATTGTCGGAGAAAGAGATTGCTTATCTGGAGAGAGAGAATTTTCTTCGTCCATCGCTTACCGATACGCCCCCTGCCGTATTTTTGTGATGCTGTTGTTGCTAGCCCGCATAAAATTTTGAATAAAGTTTGAGTAGGACTGTGCGTGCTTAGTTGGCACTCTTCGTTTCCCTGTTGTGTCGCACCCCCGTGCAACAGTATGTATGTCAATTAGTAATAGGTAGCGTTTTGTGTCCTTATCTGTGCGCGATTTTAAGTTATGCCAATTTATTATTATTATTTTTATTATTATTTTTATTATTATTATTATTATTATTATTATTATTATTATTATTATTATTATTATTATTATTATTATTATTATTATTATTATTATTATTATTATTATTATTATTATTATTATTATTATTAACCAAATCAACTATATCAACTTCATGCCTTGACGAACTTTATATACCCCCCGTGCTCAACTCTCGATGCAATGGCTTCGGAGGTTCGATGCTCACTTTCTCAAAGAGCTGCCCGAGTCGGCAGCTTCTGCTAGCTGTCGTGACGTCACAGGAGGTCATGTGACGTCACACACCTTGCCGATCAGTTAGTGCCCGGTCATGTCACCTACCTACTATAACCCCTGCCCGAAGCATCCTGGTGACTGTTCACTCACAGCACTTGTACGAGATTTTAAATTTTGGTGTTAAAAAATTAACGAATTATGTGTGAAATGACAAACTGCTACTGTGTGGGGGGCAGGGACTCTCTGTCAGGCTTTCACATAGCCTTTAGTCCCTGCCCTCCTCTCGCTTGTACGGGAAATCAATAAACCAATTCCAATTCCAATATACTGGTATTCATTCTGCGTTCAAATGAACTAAACTAACATTTCTTTCACGGCTTTGCAATGACAAATATATTTCTCAATGTGCAAGAATTTCTTTACGGTATAACGGCAACTAGTTTTCTGCCCTTCAGTCGGTGCTGTCGCCTTTCGTAGTGTGATCGTCTATTTTGCGAAACTTTGACGGAGTGTTTTTTTGAGAAGGAAATCTACTATGGTCCATGTTTCGCTCGGCTCTGCGAGGGTTAACTGCGTTACACGTAGCCTATATACGTCAAAAGCCTTTCCAGTCCACAAAGGGCGCGGAACGTGACAGTTTCCCTTGAGCTCCGTGTGACGCCGCGCACAAAGGGGTAAGTTTATCGCCACACGCGTGTAACAATTCTAGGGCGCAAGCACAGCAAAAACCATGGCATTGTGTGCTGAGGCTACTGGGTGCCAAGTTCGAAGGGCAGCGTACCGAAAACAATCAACCCCGGAGCATATGTAGGCTGATTAGCGACCTACGCATCTCTTATGTACATATCATCAAGGCCTGTAACCCTGACTCGGCACGGCTATATTCCTTCCGGAAGAACAATGAAATAAAGTCGCCTGGTCTGGAATCCCGTGCAATAAGGCCATTTTCTGCAGGATCTGCCGACTTCGGGAACGGTCGGGCACGTTTCACCCATTGTTCTTGTGACGCAACTCGCCCTCGGTGCAATTGAGCCCTTCATAGGAATACGGGTAATCATCGTCAACATATCGCAACCATCCTCCAAGTTATTAAGCCCGCTATGGAGCAAATGCTTCTTCGCCCACTGACCTTCCCGTTCTGCTCCAGCCAACCTTATGGAAACAAATTTCCCAATCTGCTCTCCCTGCAGGGAAACTGTTGGTAGTGGGCAGCCTTATATGCACCAATGGATTAAAAAAAAAAAGTCCTTCATGAAACAAAACGGCGCAGTGTCGTTATTACAAAGAAAATTTCTCGCTCAAGCAATGAGGGCAGGAAGGTCGACAGGAACGGCAGCACGGGTCTGCGGTTAGGTCACACATGCGGCCTCGAGTATGCAGCTTTTGCTTATAATTGGGGGCACAGGTCGACCCTTCAACCACACCACCACCTGCATCCGCTGTGACGTATAGAGAGTTGCTCCTTTTGCCAAGAACTCGCGGTTATGAACCTGCAAACTGCGCTCCGCCGGCATTCGCAGGAAGCGCCACGTTTCAAAAGTCGGCTGTACTCTTCACAGGCACAATATATAATCGCGTCAAAGCGTCTTGAAATGCACACCGAAGAAAGCACCACCGAAACGTTCTTAGTAAAAACAGATAGTTTGGCTCTCGGTTCCAAAGCAAGTGGCGGATTTGCAACCCAAAAATTTAAAGTTGGAAATACTTCCTCTCCCATCTGCTTCACATTCATAGCGCTGGTGACGAAACCAGGCTTCATGTTTTCAGTGGGTGAGGCCAGTGCTCCGGCACGGCCTCGGATGCCAGCGTAAAAAAGAAAACGAAAAGCAAGCAAGCGCTTAACGTTGCCGCAATAACATTTTGAAAATAGGTCACGGTTGAGATATCTGTCTCATTTTGTGGGATTGTTTAGCTTACGAAAGCTACGAAAGTATTTTTTTTTCTTGTCAAAACATTGTAATAAGTCGATAAAGGATAGCATTTTCCCATTTTCCCCGTTTATTGTACGTAGCTTTACTACATACTCAGTGGGTTCACCAGCTCTTGGCACTCGCTTCTGATTTTCATGTAGTGACAACATTTGCCGTGGAGAGGCTCGATCAATTTTATTTTGAAACGGATAAATATTTGATATTAGTCCGAGAAGGCGATTCTCATGCAGGACAGCATGTATACGCGTTTATTTTAGGCTGCTACGCTGGAAGCACTTCAGACAGTGCATCGTATATTACAGGAAAGAGCAACCGTCCAGTGTACATTCAGACCACACTCAAATCGGTACGAAGATGGGCATGTGTCTCGAATATAAAGCTGAAATAAACGAACACACAGAAGCTTCTGAGCATTGCTGGCTATCGAGTCGCTGCGATGGCACGTGTCTGTCATTCGTAACGGGACCTTCATATCGTCAAACTGTAGGGTAGCAATATAGGACACTCGAAAATAGAAAGCGCTTTAAGATACTTTCGAAATAAGGTCGACTCGAAAAGCAGGCAGAGAGGTGGGAGTAGGCGAGCGCCGTTTTAAGGCGAAGGCCTTTCCAGGCTCACGGTGAAAATCTCGCGTTCGCGAGATTCCGCGAGATGTGTTCGCGATACGTGGCGATGTGTTCTGACGTCGACACAACTTCCCATTTCGGCTAGCAAAGGCCTTCATTCTCGCATGTCGAGGAGAGGAATCCAGAGATGCCGATGTCGTCAATGACAAAGCCAAAGAAAAGAAAGGAATGAAACTATAACAAGTACACAAACACGCGAGATAGAAGTAGAAGAGAAGAGGTAGGCAGAAGAGGTAAAGGGAAGAGGTAGAAGAGAAGGATGGACACAGGCTTTCGCCATTAAGATCTTAAACGATGCTAAATGCAGTCCTGTAATCGTTTCATCACTCTTCACGCCTCTACTTGTCATCACTCTTACAAACTAAAACGTGAATGGGACGGACGTGAATGGAAGTTCCGCGCTTGGCGGAACTCGGTCGTAAACAGGATTGGGCCCAGCATTGAAAACACTTGAAATCGTACTGCGGACCCTTTCGAGAGCGGCCCATGCTGATGCTCCGTTTCCGACCCAAAGTCGCAGCCAGCGATAAAGGTCGCGCAAGCTTCGGCCGTAAGCACAAAGGCCATTGATACGCGAAGGAGACTAAATGCGCATTCTATTGGACATGGTGTGAAAGAACAAGTACGAATCCGCCGTTGGACAACCACTACAAGAGGAAATGTAACACTCCCCCCCCCCCCCCCCCCCCCCTTTTGCTTTTTACTTTAGCGCATTGCAAATGGCCCTTAAGATACAGTTCCTGGTTGCTGACCCGCACTGGAAATGAAATCTTGAATGCTGAATAGTGTTCTGCTTTTTTGCACCGCTTGATGTTTTTATCTTTTTTTTTCTATGCCTTGCTAAAAGCTTCGTTCACAAACACAATGTTCAAGAGTCTAATCTATGCATGAAATTATTCGAACTTTGACTATCATCCAACTTTGTTGCACCACTTTGTTGCACGCGAAGCGAATACAGTTCGTTCGGTTGAAAAGCCGTCGGCGTATAGTAGTAATAGTAGTCTAGTAGTAGTAGTTATAGTAGGAGTAGTCGGCACCAGTGTGTCGCAAATATTCGTGCGGAAAAATCCTCATTGGTCGACAGAGTTATGACATCGAAACCAAATGACCTCGTGCGGGAATTTCAAACACCCCATATTCAAAATAAAAATATATAACTATTTGGGGAAGAGTTCAAATGGAGCCAAAATTGACGAGGAAGTTCCTCTATTTGACGTATTTCAGAAATTAGAGGTAATTCAATGAAATAAATTTGTCACCCTCTCTACAGGTCCTTTGCATGCCAGACGAGCACGCAGCGCATAGGCCCAGGCCCGGGTCTTTTTTGTTCACTGCATTCAAGATATACGATATTTGCACAAGAGCCGTCAGCCGTTTTGACTGAGGTAGCATGACTAGAATTATTTCAATGTTAATAATGTTTAGTGTGCTTACTGTGACATTAGTACCCATCCCAAACTAACGTTATTAAATCATGAGCACATCGAAGTGTCACCTATCACTTTTGATACCAACCACCCTTCATGGCCTCTGACAAGCTTCTGTACGTAGGCCACGAAGGGTCATTGGTACCAAGCGTGTTATAAAAGCACCTAGTGAACGCGTTGCTGTGCTTATGACATACAAATGTGATTCTGAGATGTGTATGTTACATAATAATAAGTTTACAACTGAAATGATTTAAAGTGACAAATTAAAAAAAAATTCGCGCAAATAAAATGCGGCGTGAAGGAGCCTTTGCGTCAATTCTTACGGCGAAAGCTTAAGCGTCCGCCTGTATTTTTTTTTTTTGTTTCCCCTTCATCCACACCACGTTTATATTACCAAAAATTGACGAAATTTAGCTTTGGTACCACGGAACCTTACAGCGGAAAGAAGCTGTTTTTGTTTTATTTTGTTTTTTTCCCCAATGACAGCAGATAGGCGTGAGAACTATGGAACGCAGTGACTATTCAAGACAGTGCACTGTTCCTTAAGTTTTTTTGTTTTTTGTTTTTTGCGAGTGTTGTTATGATATCACGCCACAAGAAACTATTCTGAATGAATTGTCGGAATTTGTAGAAATTTAAAGTTTGATTGCTTACGGTGGTAAAGAAATCTCCTCCAGGGATTCCTGGTTAAAATACAAACAGCAAATCGGCAGCAGAATGTATGTAAATGCAGCCCTAACAACGTCTTCATGTTCCACACAGGCAGTTGAAATTCTCATTTTAGTGCTTGTTGAGAGCCAAGTTCTCGTCCTCTATTTCAAAATAAATTCTTCAAGTGGTACGGAGCTGATTAAGTTAGAGAACTCGTCCCATTCTGGACAGTAAGCGAAACACGGAAGTAAGACAGACAGACGAAGGACTGTGTCTTGTTAACTTAGCTCGTTCACCTTTTCGCCTTCAGTTGGAAAAAAATAACTGCATTAATTTATGCACCCCCATTTTTTTTTCTTGTGTTGTTACGGTGAGGTAGGCACAAAAAGAAGCAGTTCAGATGTGACGCGCAGAAATAAGTAAAAATAGAAAAGGTTAAGGTTATGCGTACTCGGTAGCCGCTATCGTTTATGGACTCCACGAGCGCCAAAACTAGCTACAGTGACCCAGATAATGTAGGTGGGACACACCCCCGTGGTACGATTGTCCAGATTGCCGTGATTACAATCTTCGCGATTTTCTGCTTCTACGCCGCGCAGCGACGTATGTTATCAGGAAAATTCGAAGCGCTCTAGAATCGCTAAAAAGCACAACACGTTTACAAACTGTGTTAGGGATGATTGCATGTGGCACCCTACCCTGTGCGGATAAGCTGCGTATATATCCACTTTAGAGAAGCATTAAGATTCCTCGTTAAGAGTTTTGGCAGCATCTGATCGTAAACTGGAAAAGGGTTTAGCTAGTACACGAGTCAATGCATCGTTTTGGAACAAAGCGTCCTGTCTCTATCTTTAGCATGGTGACCATTTGGGCTAGTTGGTGTGAATCTAACATACTGAACCAGCGAAAGACACAGACCGGCCTCGGCGGCCGCTTTTCGATGGAGGCGAGAAGCAAGGCGCCCGTGTGTTGTGCGATGTCAGTGCCCGTTAAGGAACCCCAGGTGGTCGAAATTTCCGGAGTCCTCCACTACGGCGTCTCTCATAGCCTGAGTTGCTTTGAGACGTTAAACCCCACAAACCAAACCAAGAAAAGAAGTACACGGGACAGCGCTGGACTAATGACTGAGGTTTGATCGAAGAAACGGGCAGCCAAGGAACAAAATGGCACATGCGTATCAAACGCTCTCAAGAAGACCAGTAAGTGTCGAGTCAACACAGTATTGCTAGAACGCTGGCAATCATAGACAGCAAAGCTTCACTTATTTCGTTTACTATACCTACATGCGCACACATGCTTAATAATCTAACCGCATTAATGGTGAGTATTAGTGACGCGGTGCGCTAATGCACTTGTAACTGCCTTGCATCCTAATGGGATAAGCCTCCACAAGCTCCTTTTCCTGCCTGCTCTTTCCTTTGCCGATTACTGAAATACTGTGAAAGTAAGGAACACAGTTTTCTCATGGAGGGCACTTATTTTGGTCTGACATATTTTTGTAATAAGTTCGGGTGTTCACGTGTGCGGTCATTCACGCATCTGCCAGTATGACCCGTATATACCCTACCACGAGAGAAGGGAATCTTATATGACATGATTGGCACAATTAACGAACATGTTGGTATGCTTTACAGAGCGCCCATGGTAGCTTGCTTTCCTTTTTTTGCACTTGGAAATTCTTGAACACAGGCCTGAGGCCTGAAAGCTTATGGGATGCTGAAAAGACCCCTTTCACACCATGCCCTTGTGCTATACCTGCTTTAGGTAGTGGGAAATGCCGTGAAGATAGGGTACTACTTCGACTTTTTCTTTCTCCAGCTTAGTAAACCTGGGCCTTAACTGTACATTGGTGGCACGTCCGATGGTTTTTGTGAATCCACTGATTACCTGACGACAGTTCGAGTGCACCTTTAAAGTCAGTACAGCTCACGAATCACAGAAATGGTAGTGATGTGAGTGACAAGGAGCAAACATAAGTTCATGATGACCTATAACTGCTGTCTCGAAGCCAACAATGGCACGGGCGGGATATGTGCATGGTGCACAAAACAGATTATTGCAACGGAGTGGACCTGAAAATAATGAAAGTTAAGAACGGGGCTGCAGAGGGTTGGGTGACGAGGCGAGATAAAGAAATCGTAATATAATGGTCGTATATCTGGCGCACGACAGGGATATTAGTAGGAGAGGCCTTTACCCCCACACTGGACACGAAGGAGCGTACCCGGTGGTGATGGTGAAGACGTTTTAGCGTCATCGGACAGGTCAAGTCCAGTGCACGAAAAATGCCTGTCCCCCCCCCCCCCCCCCCTGACCCTCAATAAGGCCTGCCCTATACGCCAGTTGCGACCACCGTATCTCTGTGAACTTAATAATCTCATCATTCCCTCTGACTGGCTGCCGCCAATCAGAGGGAATGATGTTCCCCTGATGTTCCCCTGAGGGAATGATGTTTCCCCTCTCCTGATACCCAATGTTATCCCATTAAATCACAACTTCTCGATTCCGCGCTTTACGTGCCCCATATGCTTCATATTGTCGATCTCGGTCATTGCCAAGTTCATTTTTTTTTAATCCACTCTGCTCTTTGTCCCTCAACATCACCCCAATGAGCGATCCCTTCCGCAGCTTGCTGCGCGACTCCTAGCCTTATATCGAGCTTAGGGGTCAGCTCCCAAGTGTCGGCTTTAGTTCCGAGGTTCGGTAGGGTCCATCGGTTATGTACCGTCTGCTGCAGAAGTTTGCAGCCCAACGCGCCGGGCGGAGCAGCAGTATCGCTCCCGAGAGGCGGCGCTGCGCTCGCCGGCGCTGCCTGGTGACGCAGCTATAAAGAGCGAGGAGGTTTGTTCTCTTCCCCTCATCCCGCGGCTGAGAGCAAAGATGTGCGATATCAACCGCGGGATGAGGGGAAGAGAACAAGCCTCCTCACTCTTTATAGCTACGTCACCAGACAGCGCCGGCGGGCGCAGCGCCGCCTCTCGGGAGCGATACTGCTACTCCGCCTGGCGCGTTGGGCTGCAAACTTCTGCAACAGACGGTACATGCCCTCATTCTTAGAGGTATTAGGGACTCGTTGATTATGATTACTGAAAACGCACTGAGGCGTAGTGAAAGGGTGGTTCGTCGTCCATAATAATGCAGAGGCCAGAAGGATCACCACGTAAAGTTGGGCAAGATAGTATTTACTCATATACAAAAGTATATCAAGCGGAACCAGAAAAAAAAAAAACAGGCAAAATAAAGCAGGCAAACGAGTCACTAAATCATCAAGGTATTATTTGAACAATTGACAGCAGTTACATAGGACAACCGAAGCACTGCAAAGCGCAGCACAGTAAAACACACACGCACGCACGCACGCACACACACACACACACACGCACACGCACACGCACACACACACACACACACACACACACGCACACGCACACACACACACACACACACACACACACACACACACACACACACACACACACACACACACACACACACACACACACACAATAAACAAAAACACTTGCTGTGATCATCCCTGTGAGCGTTAGACGTGCGTTTGTAGCTCTGTATACATATATTCTGTCGTTCCATCAAACACAACTTCTAGCGCCTCTGAGCCTCTTCACCCCCCCCCCCCCCCCTTCGCGCTTTGTTTAGCTGCGCTAAATACTCCTCGCACAATGTCGTACAAAGAAGTACAGGCCCGAGGTGTTTGTGTACAGCTGTACCGTGAGTCGTGGAAGCTGCGTGGGCTATATAGAGCAACGGGTGCTCGTGTACACTCGAACAGAGAAGGCCATGTTGCCGGCCGACAGCACTTTCTGGAGTGCACGCGGCAAGGGGTCGCGCGCTGCGACTATCAGCTGCTGCTGCCGATGCCAGACCGTCCGACTCAGCTCCACCTTCGTGTACCATGGGGCGGCCGGCGCCACAAAGGCGCGACTTGACCCTCTGTCGAGCCGTTTACACCACGGCTCCGGGGAAGCATGTCTTCAATGAGTTTCTCACGCTTATTACTCATTGTTTCAGCGCCTATCAGCAGTAATGATTACCCTGAGAAAAATGAATAACACCATAAGACTGGGCGGAGGAAAGGACTCGCATCTGACCTGTCCTAGTAGCGCAGTTTTCCTTCTGGAGATGCTTCACCGAACTTTCCCTGAGTTAACAGTATCTGTGAAAAGTCTTAAGACCACAAAGTTTGCTTCTTACTTGTGTAGTGAAGCATTCAAGGCACCCGACAAGTTGCAAAGCTCAGTAAAGTGCAAAGAACCATTGTTATAGCCTTCCAAGACCGTTTGGGTTTTAAGGGTTCGTCAGTACTCTACTGTGGGTCCCAGAAGCAGATGGTGCGGTCAGAACACTTTCGAACAAGGTCTTACTTTATTGAATCTGCATTACGTGGCACGTTTTTAATAGCCCTTATATAGGAGCCTGCCTGCTTGAGCTAGTTGGTTAGGTTGATGCCTTCTCTGCTTCAATTCTATAGCCACATTGTTCGCTACATTGTGAGCTCGTTCAGACAGCTTGGCTAATTCGGTTTCCGCAGTGCAGTGCCACTTACATGAAACGATGGCTTTACCATAGTTTAAGCTACTTGCATACCAATCAAACGTATTGTGTGTCATATCGTGAAGAAAAAAAAGAAGAAAATTTTATTCATTGATTCTATAGTGGTACATCGTTACGGTTATGAGGTGTTCTTTCTTTCTGTCGCTATACACGCGGAGCAAGCACGAAGGCTAGCAAACGAGACAGCGTTATTAAGGACAGCAGGAGGGGGTTGCTGTAACTGGAAGATCTGGCTGGCATCGCGATCAAAGGGACTTTGGCAAAGCTTAATTAGAGGCGCGCAGGACGAGAGAAACGTCGCAAGTGAACACAGGACAGGCGCCGACAGTACATAACACTTTTTCCCCCACACTGACTCTTTCGTCACTGGTTTGAGAGTTACACAACCAAGATCGCGGTACACAGACCGGCTAAACAGAGCGCTGCCCAGGCCTCGGTGTACCTATCGTCTGAGCTGTTTCATTGCCATAAAAACATACTGCCCAGTACCCTTACAACATTTTGACGGCCTGGTGTGAAACGTTCATTTAGTCCCGATCGACGCGAAAGGCTTTCGCTTTACGGGATTAATTAACGTATTTCAAGTACAGTGCAACGTGTTCGTGATCTGTTCCAAGCATCGGTCGTACTTTGTATATGAGGAGGAGGAACATGAGGAGGAAAGGCAGGGAGGTTAACCAGTAAAAGCAACCGGTTTGCTAAAATCGTTACCGGCGTATTATACGCGAGCAAATGTGGCGGCAAAGGAGAAAAAGCAGGCGATTTAAATTCGAAGCTGAAGTGCGGAACTCTGGCGCATATTTCGTTACACTGCTCATGGTCGATGGATCCAGAGGTGCCGCGTGCAAAAGCGTTTGGCCACACTATGTACAGGCGAGAAGAATGCAGATCCCTATAGGACCCTTAATAAATGCTCTTTAGTTTGTTCTTGAACACAGCACAAACCCTGTGCTATGGTAAACTTATCTTTAGTAAAATGCCGATGTTCTGGACTATTTTTGATTCATAGTTTGTTGCTTGATCATGACCAATGTTATCATAAAGCCTGCCTGGCTACCTGATTTGACAGTGACTTATAGGCACCATTACTGAAATACGAGAGCTAGTGAAACGATACTGCGAGTGCAAGTCAGTCAAAAAAGAAGACTGGAATGTGCATATAGCCTGGAATCATCATCGTGGTGCTTCTTTTCTGTATTGACACTACCATGCTTAGGAATGTTTGTGGGTGTCGGTGATAACGCATTTCTGGGTCGCTTTAGTGGGCCGCCTGTACGGCAGTACAACCGAGTAGTAGCGGTAGCGCTACCAGTATAAAAAAAAATGACTGATTTAGTCATTAAACGAAACGCTGTTTATGACCGTCCACGATGGAGGGGAGTCTTCAGAGTCCAGGACGCCCGTTCGATAAGTGACTGCTGGTCGCTCGAATCCGAGCTGGACAGGGCAGCCTCCAAGAAAAAGGAAGGATGGGAGGTGAGTGTTCGCATGAGAGTTCTGTCCTTTGATGAGTAAAGAGAAGATCTGCCTACTACAGCAGTGCACGCGAGAGACACTAATCAACGCCCCCAAAGATAACGCTCTTAATTCAAGGGCAAAATAGGGACATGGTGCAACGACCCGAATTGTTAGATCACGCGCCTGCGGCTACCGTTGATATCATATGCATTTGAAAAAAAAAAGAGGGGGAAGTTGAGAGAACACTCGATTGTACGCACACGTTCCTTGACGATCGTGTTATCTTTTTATGCAATCAAGCCTGCTCAAGTGCCACTTCTCATTGAATTAGTGACAGGCTTGATTAGAGTTTGACCTCTGACCTTACAATAGCAACCCCGCTCGTAATCGGGAAGCCATCATTCACTTTACCAACAGCAGTCACGTCATGCACATGACGGCTGAGGGGAGCCAACGTTCTCATCACTTTCATCTTGAGAAAATACACAGCGCGAACAGAGACGACGGACGACGGACAACACAAGCGCCACAAGTCCACATCATTGAGAGAAATATGGACTATCGTACCAAACTGAGAATCAGGGAAGCGCTCCTTCACGTGGTGTCGAACAATGTGGGGCATATTTGTTTCGAGTGAAAGTGCGGAAAACAAACGAAAAAGGTCAAGTACCCTGATGTAGGCGTTATCGGCGGCGCGCCATACAGCGCGACGCCTGTCGCTTGGAGGACGCGCGCGCCAACTGCTCAAGACGCCGGTGGCACGACCTCAGCCCACGCAAAAAACAATACTGCTATCGCGCGCACGTGGCAGCGACAGAAGCGCAAGTTAGCGCGTATTAAGAAGAATTGATTTCGCTTAAGGATAGCTTTTAGAAAGTAGATGACCTGGGACCCAAACTTCGCATGTTACTAGCAGCATGGCCGCCAACAAACTAAACCTCGGACATTGGTTTCTCCGGAGCTTTTGGTTAGACGACATGTCTTACACATCGCGACTTCGACTCTCAAAGGCTGTCTTTAGAGGCTACACTGCACTGTCTGAACTTTCGTGCCACTACCGAAGCCATGATTTTGAGATTATGACCCCAACTTTCGCCAGTGCAGAAAGCTAGCAAGACATTACTGTACTGTAATGTTTCGAAATATCCAGACCAGAATGGAAGCCTATATATATATATACGACTCAGGCCTAGATCTGAACAGAAGCCTATATATCCACCTTTCCAGAAAGTGGTCGCTGGTCGCCGCCATAGTGCTCACCGGACTGCATTTTGAGTTTGTTGCTAGCACGGTGGAAGCCGCAGCGGAACCGGTTTTTCTGGGCAAAATACAGTCCAGCGAGCACTATGGTGGCGCCCAGCGACCACTTAAAGACACGGCCAAGAATCTTGTTCCTCTCACTGTGTGGGTCAGCTCTGCCAGGAATTACGTCCAGTAGAACCTTTCCGCACCTCTTTTATCTTGCTCTCGCCCAGATCTTAACTAAAGTCGCATCACAGAGCTTTGTAACATGCATTTTTATTTCATTTGTGTGTAATCGTAACTTGCATCCACAGACGTAAGATGAGATTACGGATACGCCGCCAGCGAATATTGACATCCAATTAAAATCCAAATCCTGCAAGATGCACTTTTAGCTGACTCTTCGTGAAAGGAATCAGAAAACAAATGTTGTTGTGGCTGTAGGAAGAAGGAAAAGAAAATGTACGGGCCTGCTACTGGCTCTTTAGCTGAGCCACCTCCGCTGCCTCGTGCAGACAGAAGAGAAAATAGAAGAAAAAAAAAGAAGAGGGAGTGAAATACGCGTACCGCAACAACAGCCGTCGTCCACCACCGAAGCAGTGGCGGGTGCAATGACGGCCTACAACAGATAAAATTCGGTAGCAGGCTAGCCCCCGCCGCAAGCGGCGGTGACCTGCCTGTCCCAGCCCAGTCAGGGCCAGGATCAGCCACCATTCGGGCTCGTTATGAAATACACACGAACTGAGATCAGCGAATGCGAAATTCGGAGGTCGTGGGTTTGGATTCAGCCGGAGAAATGCGTTTTGCTTTGATTTCTGATCGGCTATTTCTATGATTAATATTTCATTTTGACCAACGAACACCAAAAAGGAATCCCCTGCTTTACGCGGTGTTAGCGGCTGTTGGTACCCTCTGTAAGAAGTGCGACAACAGAGATGGTACTCTTATAGTGCCATATATCCTGACGTGTGCAATACCGAACTCCCAAATTTCGATGTTCGCTGTCAGTATGCACAAACCACTGCTGGGCATGTAGGACTAGCATCATGTCCCCCTGAAGTAGAAGTGATGTCCCGTCTGGAAAATTTTTCATGTTCATGAAACTCTATGCGGTAGATTTTAGTGAAAATAGAGTTTCTACGGAGTTTCAGGACATCTGAAGAAACAAAATCACCTCACTCCAAAACTGACACAATTCTCGATGTATTGCCGCAGAATAAAAGGTCTAAAACCGAAAATTTTGGTTCTCGTTGAGGGAATAGCCGGTTACGGCATGAAATATCACTGCGAAGTACAGCAGAACCCCCCCCCCCCCCCCCCATTGTTATATTTCTGAAAAGAAAAACGCACAGGTAGCCTCCACACCTGCCTTGTCTACTCCCTTCGTCCTTTGTCGCTGCGCTGTTGCGTTCAGTTCTTCCATTATTACTGTAGCTTGCACATACGATGTCTCGGAGCTACATAGTGCCGAAAAAGAACATTATACGGGTGGCTAAAGGGTAGCATAAAAGCTTAATGACCCTGCTTTGAATTTTTGTCATTGAATGAAGCAGGGAATCAGCAATGCACCTAGCGCTAGAATCCCAGTCGCGCTGATTGCCCTTGCTCGTCCCATACAATTTTGTTCTTTTCCGTAGGTCTAGCCTTGTCGTAAACAAATATTCCTCACAAACCACTGTTTCAGGATCCAGCACGAGTAAAGGTATTCCGAATGAACTGAAAGAAGCCAAGAGTTGTACTTCGTTTTCGTCCACCTGTGCCTACAGCTCGCCAAACGTTCAACGTGCAGTCAAAATAACAATTTCGCGCTTAAACAATGGGACGTTATGTCCGTGGATGAGGGATCAAGTACTAGTCGCCTACAGAGGTACAAAGGCCCCAACGTACCTGAGTGAGAGGACGCTGAGGCAGGTCGCCGGAACGGGGAACACGTTCCTCGAGATCTTTTCCAGCCTAGTGAACGAAATCTCCAGATCTCGAATCTCCAAGCCGACGAAGGCACCCTCGTCGACAAACTCGAGGCTCCCTCCTTGCACCATGACGTGCGTGAGGTTCTTGGGCATGAGAGCGAAGCTTTTGTCCAGCTTCGGAAAGTCGGTCGAGAAGATGAGGAGCCGCTGCAGGTTCTTGAGGCGACTCAGGGCGCTCCAGTGCAGGTACTCGAGACCCTTGGCCCGCTTTATCTCGATCATAGTTAGCGTGTCGTCGAAACCGTCGAAAAGGTTGCTGCTGTTGGACACGTTCGAGAAGTCCGCCATATACGTGTACAGCTCGGTGACGCGCACCCCTCTGAAGACGTCCGACGGCGCATCCTTGAGGTTATACTTGGACAGCTCGAACTCGAACACGAACGAGCCGCGCAGTGCGCTCAGCGCGTTCTTGAGCGCCCTACGGTCCACGTCTTTGCACTCGACACGCTCGTAGTTGTGGAAGCTGGAGCAGCTGCAGGGGCGCAACACTTCCTTCTTGGGACACGCCGCGTGCGTCGGGGTGGCCAGTTGGACGATGATGGGCAAAGAAAGCAGCAGCGTGGCCAGCGTAGCAACAGACCGGCTCGATCGGGATTGAGAAGCCGTGGCCATGACTGCACGATGCGGCGGCGGTATTTTTTTTTTATAAAGATAGCGTGGATTGGAGACGCCGTGTCCGTTTGCAAGTCGTCGTCCTGGACACCGTTCTTCCCCGCCGCTGTGCTTGCTACGCCGGTGCTGCTGCCGCGGCTTCTTATTTCTGCTGCCGCCTGCGCCTGCTGTCCCAGCCGGGACCTAAAAGAACCGCCAACGAGTGTCGAGAACAGCAGCACTGGCGCTGGCGGAGAGCCTCACTGATAATGTCCCAGCCTCACCTGCTGGACGCCTCTACCTTCTGTCTCCCCATTTCTCTTCTCTTCTATCTCTATTTTTTTTGTTCCCTCCGCGGGGCTCAGCTTGGATGCAGCGGACTGGCCGAGCGTGTCGCCCTCAATGTCCGCGCCGGGAGTTAACATCACTCAACCGTCCGATAAGGGACAACCGAATTTCGGAGATACGACACCAGGTAGCGGAAGACTGCGGACACAGGGGCCACTCAAAAGCCTGTAGGCGAGCCCGAGATAAAGGGGACGGGCATCTCCTTTTGTTACTTGTCGTTCGCTGTTCCTGGGGTCTTTCTTGCCCGCCGCCGCTCCTGCCGCTTGGACAAGAAAAGCAACCTCGGAGCGTGCCTGAGATACGCGTTCCCGCGAGCTACCGCGAGCTCGCCGGCGGAATTTCCAGCTAGACTAGCGCGTAATTATTGTCCTCTACAACTCGACCCTGCTGGCTATATCGTCGTGGTCCGGTCGCGGAAACCAGGACAGGTTTTTGGCACGAAGGAGTTGAGGATCTTAAACGGTTTTTCTTTACCATTCCTTCTTGGTTTGTTTATCATCTCTCTTAAGTGTCCTGCATTCCGACGCTCGCTGCCGTCCAAAGATGCATTTATCCTCCTGTATGATATGAAACAGCTGGCCTTCTCGGCTGCCGCCACGAATGCGAAACAATTCTCTCTGGTGATCTTTTACGGTGTTCGTTTTTTAATACCTGTACTTACGGTGTCAGTAACGAGACATAAAACAAGGGGCGTTGAGGCTGACGATTTTACAAGGTTAGAAGACTGTCCTTTCTCAACTCCTGTTTGCTGCTACAGGCCTCTTATAGACTTACTTATAGGCTTACTGTGTGTAAGACAGCAAGCCGGCAGCGTTTTGATGAAGGAGAAATGCAAGGCGCCCGTGTACAGTGCGATGTGTATGAATTATTCCGGAGCCCTCCACTACGGTATCCCGGAGCCTATGTCGCTTTGGGACGTCAATATATATATGAGTCGGTCCTCATTTATATGGAAACTTTGGTACACGGCGAGATCTGTCCATAAAGTGAATCGCCTGCAGTAACGAGAGTATGTTAGGAAAAATCGCCTCGCTATGAAGGTCTGCTTTTGTACAAAAATGGCGAGAAGTGAATTTGAAATTAGACAACACCTTCGTGAGCCCACATTCATTAACCGAGTTCCCACTTCTTTTGTGATGAAACTTGATTCTCCCAGTATAATCTGTGAGACGCAAGATGATGCCTCGTGGCGGGATGACGCGTTCTATACTACGACCTCACCGGCTCTCTTTATTAACGACCTAAGCTCAAACCTTGATCGAAACGTTCCTACTGACACACTGTGATTCTGAAAAAGATTTTAATAAAATATCGCATAAAATACTGACACTAAAGCTATCGCGCCTAAATCTTATCCCGTTAGTATTGGAACGGCTTTGTAACTTTTTGACTAACAGAGAGCAATTTGTCCAATGCTAACAATAGTTCTTCTCCTCGTAGCCCTGTCATTTCAGTTGTTCCCCAATGTACAGTGCTAGGACCCTTGCTTTTCCTCACATACATTAACGATCTTCTTTGCAATAATTCCTCTACTATCCGCGTATATGCATATTCCATCTAAATGCACTCTTTTCTGCTCTGAAGTGTCGTCCGTCTCTTCCTGGAAGTACTTGACTATTACTGTAACGCAAAACCTAACATAGTCATCTCATATCATGAACATCGCTAACGAGGCTAATCGCACTCTTGGTTTCACACGGCGCAATCTACGATTTGCCACCCCATTTATCAAATCATTTGCATACCTAACATTTTCCGTCCTAAACTAGAATACGCTTCAGTAATGTGGAATCTTCACCAGTCTAACCTCTCTTTAACCTTACAAAAAATACAAAATCGTGCTATCCGCTTCATTTTTATTCTGATTATTCATACTACACTAGTGTGTCTGCTTTAAAATCTAGAGCCAACTTACCCAGCCTTGAAATGCGATGAAATATTTCTCGATTGTGCCTCTTTCATGTGTTTTATCATTCTTAGGAGAATCAGTCATATCACTGGTTATCGCCTCTCAATCCGTATTAATCACCGTAAGGCCGCCTACGCCACAACCTACCCCTCATTCTCGATCTTTTTTCCATGTCATCCCGGGACTGGAATGACCTACCACAGGACGCCGTGCATCATATAAACGCCATCCATTTTAATAACGCTCTCAAGACCATTGTTGTTTAACTGTCCTGCCCATCCCTCATGTAATGCCCCATACCAGGGCCCTTTGAAGTATAAAATAAAAAAAAAAACTGCTAGCAGACAGCTTCACTCAGACGGCCGAGAGCTGCTGATTGCGGCTTTCAGTGTAGTCCAAGCTCGAAAATAGCGTTCATTAAATCATAAGCAAATCATAAGGCGCGACGGGTCGCCTTTGAAAGGTATATCATGTATGAAGGCCACTAAAAAAAATTGGTGGGGTTCTTACGCTCCACTCTTAATGGTATAACGCCACAACGGTAATGGCTCCCGTTCGCCAAGTCCCCCTGCGGATCCTCATTCGCGTACATGTACCTAGTCGGATGAGAAAGGCTACCAGACATGGGTATAAATCTCCGCTTTAACCAAGCTGTGCTAACATGCCGGCGTTACCTACGGGGACAGCATGTCTAACTGAGAATGCAAGGATCTTGGAAGGCTGATTCTGATCCTCTCAACTGAAAGGAAAGGCTCCTGCCAAATCAGCCACGTCATTTGGTAATGTAATTTTAGGCAACATATCCATCATATGGATACCAGCGCACGAGTCTGTCCCTGGAAACGAAGCTGCGCACCTGCTGGCCCGAGATCTCTACCACCGGGCAGCGGTAGAACAGCCCGAATGCAAGGGAATTAAAGATTGCGCTATCACATACAATGAGATCACAGAATCTTACAAATTAGATCGAAAAGTATACTCTCCCCCAGATCGGTCTCTCACTAACAATGAAGCACGCATCTGGAGGCGATTACAAGCCGATAACTACATCTGCTTTGTCTGGGTTTTCTTAACACAGACCGGGGAGGAAGAAGATTCTAAATGTAAAAATTGCGGCCAAAAAGGCACGCTAGATCATATAATATGGCAATGCGCCGATTCCCCAGGCGCCGGCATTAACATTGATAGCAGAGAAGCCTGGGAGGTTTGGCTGCGGAGCGGAGATCCCACCGTTCAGCGGCACGCGACCCGCCTGGCGGCTGAGGCCGCGAAGAGTGCTTGTAACCTCACCTGACCTCAACCTGCGGGGCCCTCCTGACCCGCTCCCCGGCCTGCGTGCCGGGGGCGGGAGATGAAGGGCTCCTTTTCGGTGGAAATAAAGTTTTCATTCATTCATTCATTTTTAGGCAACACCTCACACGGTCATGCCAGCCACCAAGTATCATCTGCCGGAGCCATGCACGTGATTTTTCGCTCACGACACCGACAACGCCAGTGCCGAATTACATGTGGAGACCGGAACCTTTAACGCTATCGTGGTAAAAAGAAGGCCATCTAATAATAATAATAATAATAATAATAATAATAATAATAATAATAATAATAATAATAATAATAATAATAATAATAATAATAATAATAATAATAATAATAATAATAGGTTCACAGGAAATAAAAGGCGCAGTATCTGTCACATTTGCTCTGTGAACACCTGAACCAAGCCGTAAGGGAAGGAAGGAAAGTGAGAGTGCAAACAGAAAGAGAGAAATGGGTGCCGTAGTGGAGGGCTCCAAAGTGATTTCGACCACCTGAGGATTTTTAACGTGCACTGACATTACACAGAGGCAGTTCCACTTTTTCCCTCCTTTCTGCTGGTGTCCAAAACTCGAAGTATAGGCAAGGAAAATTCTTTTTGGGGCAGTCCAGGTTTCGGTCTTGTTGCTGTCCATATTAACGCGGCAGAAGTACATGGGCTTCAATCGCTTCCGCGCGTTTTCATCCTGCCCCTTAACCGGACACCGAGTATTCATATCAATGTGGCTTCAGCCCATTAAAAAGGTTGCCTCTCAGAAAAACTGTCCCTAATTCGAGTCGCACATATTAATGAGGGAAGGAGTCGAAGAGGGCTGGCTGCTCCTGGCCCTACGGGGCTGGGACTGGTAGGTCACTGCCGCTTGCGGCGAGGGCTAGCCTGCCATCATATTTTTATCTGTTGTAGGCCGTCATTGAACCCACTGCCGTTTCGGTGGTGGACGACGGCTGTTGCCCCCAACGTGCATCTTTCTCTCATTTTTTTTTCTTCTCTATTTTCTCTCGTCCGCACGAGGCAGCGGAGGTGGTTCAGCTTCTTCTTCTGCCTTGATATTTGGCACATACCCACGAAGGGGGATTGGCCAGGGTTCAGTGTGGACTGCCAAATGTCGTACGCAAACTGAATAAATGCATTGAAGTAATTGACAACTAAACACAACATAAGATTTAAGATCACAAAAGTGATTGAAAGAAAAATATGAAGCAAAAATTTGGAATTTTGTAAATTTGGAATACAATTAGCAAGGGAATCTGTCCGTAGCTGTGATGAAGTTATGTAAGCACTGACAAATTTGAGGCAACGCAAATCCTTTCGCACTCGCACCGAAAGAGAGTAGAAGCGGGACTGGCTCAGCTACAGGGCCAGTAGCATGCCCGCATTTTCTTTGCCTTCTTCATTCAACAGCAACAATATTAATGGGGGTCGCATGAAAGGGGCACCTTAATTGTATACCATCTTGTTTCATGATCAGTTAAGCTAAATGACAACCGTATCTTGCAAAGGCAGCCATATGCCTGCCAGCAGCTAATACCCGAAGCTCTCTACTTAGCACATTCACACAAAACTTGTGCCTCTTGTCTTCATTCTGTAGCTGAGGGTAAATTTTAAAATGTTTGGCTAGCAAATGCTGGCCACACCTCCAGTTACCGGCTGACATTCCGAGCAGAAAGAACGATTCAAAGAGCCGCTTGTTTTGTCAAATTCCGGTTTAGACCGAGTGACACGTGCTCTTCGACCTCTGGCGAAGTTAATTAAGCCCTTCGGGCCGTCAAATATAGCAGTTATAGGATGACTGTCTCATGCCAGTTGTGGCATGACTGTTATAATTCACTGCTTTTTTCTTACCATCTCTGGTTTCTACGTACAAACTGAAATAAAAGACCGATTGATTAACTGAATAATTGATTGATCGATCGATTTATTGAATGACTAATTGAAAGGCTCTGCAACTGTGGAGGAAGGGCGACAGGCGGACCTGCCTTAATCTTTGTCTGCATGGAAATGACAGTTTCTCTCCTCTGCTAATCAGCTCCGACCACATGATCAGCACCAAGCTTCGTCCATCCATTAAAAATAGACTTCCGGCGTCGCTAAGTGCCTACTGCTGATTATGGCCCAGCTTATAACAAAAGAATTGCAGTGTGACATGTAACTTCCAGACTTGTGTCGTGTTTGCACGAGGTTTCACATTGCCTGCAAACGCTCCTGCTTAGCTTTTGACATGCAAGCCGTGGAAAAACTTCTCTATTTTTGATCACTTGCATGACTATTGCGTTTGACGATGAAATGAAAACATTTATGTCCATGTTGGTGAACTCTGTTATCGCATAAATTTCCCTTTGTATATTCAACCCATTTAATGTCGAGAGAAAAATACCGCTGAAACAAAAGCTGTCTATTAAAGAAACAATAGGAATGGATTTGCAAGTGAACCAGTGAAGGACCGAATGAAGAATGAATAAATTAAAAATCTGAATAAAACATGAAATAACTAATGAATGGACAAACCCATTTACGAACGAACGAATGAACGACCAAGTCGGCAAAAAATGAATGAATGAATGAATGAATGAATGAGGGTACGCGTCTTGAAAGCGCCTGCTATCCGCCCTTCACTCACAGTTCCTGTAATATTGCTACTAATCGGTTGCATTGCGTTTGTCGAAAAGTAACAATCGGGGTAACTGAACTATTTTTTTTTTTCTGTAATAGAATAAAAGTGTAATCACTTTTTCCAAAAACAAGTTGGAACCGACTCTTCAGCTTTGAGTATTTCAACTTGGCTGTGCACCGCCGGGGTGGTGCCGTGGTAAGACGCCCGACTACTGTGACGGAGTACCCGGGTTCGAACCCGACCTCGGCGGCTGCGTTTCGATGGAGGCAAAACGAAGAGGCGTCCGTGTGCTGTGCGATGCGAGCGCACGTTAAAGATGCCCAGGTGGTCGAAATTACTCCGGAGCCCTCCACTACGGCTCCTCTTTCTCTCTTTCCACCTTCACTCTCGCCTTCCTCCCTTCCATTACGGCGCAGTTGAGGTGTACACAGAAAACAAGTGAGACAGTTACCGCGCCTTCTTTTCTTATAAATCAATCAATCAATCAATCAACATGGCGGTAAACACAAGCGCTGCTATTTAGCGCGTCTACATTGGGAGAGTATCTGGAGTAGCTAGAATAGCAGCTTGGGCATGTTGGTTATGCATCTTGAGGTAACAGCGCGGAACGTGGATGGGAGCACAAGATTAGAAGACGACACAACGAGCGCTGACTTTCAACAACGTTTATTTTGGAAAACCCTCAACTTCTTATACCCTTACGCCAGACATCACGTACAAGTGACTTGCACATCTCAGCATAGTAATAAGAAAAAAAAAAACAAAAAAAATAATAGATAAATACACGTGCCGCATAACCTTCTCTTACACACAGCGTGGTACACTCTCTGAACTCATGGAAAAGATTGCACATTCAGCAGCTCGATTTCTTTTTGTGTTAGCAGCAGGGACGGTTTGCTTACACGTCGTTCCTGCAGTAAGAGACTGCGCGTCGAAAACTTGCTCCGCGCAATTCACACAATCTAAAGTGCTAGCAAAACATAATGAGCCGCTGGTTCGTGAGATAATTGAAGCCGCTGAGATAGCTAGACCGCAGGAACGATGTGTAAGCAAACCGTCCCTGCTGCTAACACAAAAAGAAATCGAGCTGCTGAATGTGCAATCTTTTCCATGAGTTCAGAGAGTGTACCACGCTGTGGCAAGATAAGGTTATGCGACACGTGTATTTATTTATTTATTTATTATTTTTTTGTTATTTTTTTCTTATTACTATGCTGAAATGTGCAAGTCACTTGTACGTGATGTGTGGCGTAAGGGTATAAGAAGTTGAGGGTTTTCCAAAATAAACGTTGTTGAAAGTCAGCGCTCGTTGTGTCGTCTTCTAATCTTGTGCTCCCTTCCACGTTCCGCGCTGTTACCTCAAGATGCTGGAGTAGCTGCCGATGCTTTTACGAGGAAATCAGAAGAAATTAGGGAATGAAAATTTTAAAAAGAAGGGAAAAAAGCTCATCCCCAAAAATAACGACGTGGAACAAAATATCAAGAAGTGGCACTAGTTCATTATAGTGCAATTGCGTATATTTGTGTTTGGCAAGAAGCCATGTAAAGAAAGGTATGCGGCAGTAATCAATTGCTTCCCTGTAGAATTTTTCCGTTGCTTTCGAGGGGCTATAAGCGACCATTGATACGGGTCACATTTCAGACATACCAATTCTAAATGTTATCTGTAATTATTTTCTGTGGCGTGAAGAACACTGGAAGTATATGATTGAATTGAAACACCGAATAGTTGCTTGTTTGACAAGGTACTATTACATGATACTACATCGTATACCCGGGTTCGATTCCGACTGGCGGCGGCTGCGTTTGGAAAGAGGCGAAACGGATTGGTGTCCGTGTACTGTGAAATGTCAGTGCTCGTTAAGGAATCTCAGGTGGTCGAAATTTCTGGAGCCCTTCACTAAGGCCTCTCTCATATCCTGAGTCGCTTAGGGACGTTAAACCCTGCAAACCAAACCAAACCATGACGCTACACCATCACAGAAGCTATTCGAAACCGGCGCGCCAGGACTCCGGCGGCTACATTTTTGCCATCTTGCAAGGGTCGGTCCTAATCCAATGTTTAGGAGAAATCCTCAAGGTGGAGTAGATGTTTAATGAGGGAGTAAGTACTCATTTAGTACCTACCCAAGCGCAGCCACACGTCTACATAGGAAAGATATACAAATTTCCCAGAAACTTTGCTGCTAAAATATTGGCCCTGGTCTGAGGTTCCAACCCCGGACCACCAGATGCCGGGGGCAGTCGCTCTTTAAACCGGTTCGCCGTGGATTTTGCACAGTATATTGAAAGTGCGGCGTTGGCACTGGCGACGGTGTCTAAGCCTCGAGTCCGCAAAGTATGCTGGGAACGCGATCGAACCAAATACTGCAAAAGAACGTCCTATTCTAGGCATAAGCAAGGATGGAACTGCACGAGAACTATTGGAGGCGTATCACAAACAAAAATGGCACGGCAACTGTAATAACGATGAGGCAGTCTTCCTACATGCATCGGAATTCGACCTTTTGTCATGTTCCTAGCCACGTATTGTTTATAGTTTCAATTTTACACGTCGATGTACGTTCTTTGTGTGGCACGTCGGCGCAAGAAGCCTTTATACTTAGCAGGTCGTGTCACCAATAAAGGTATAGTTG
The DNA here is from genome assembly GCF_055883805.1 of Amblyomma maculatum. Taxonomy (NCBI): domain Eukaryota; kingdom Metazoa; phylum Arthropoda; class Arachnida; order Ixodida; family Ixodidae; genus Amblyomma; species Amblyomma maculatum. Next base: position 370,025,162 of record NC_139344.1, on the reverse strand, counting down.
TGAATGCAGCGTTCGTCCGTACGTTGTGTTTCGTTTCTATATGATCGTGTTTCTTCACTGCAGTAATGATACGAAAATACAAAACCGAGTATATACCGTGAGTGTATAAACGCTAGAACGGGCCTGCGAGTCGCCCAAGAGCCAAAACAGGACTGCCACTCCAGACCTCATGGGCCGCTAAGGCCAGTCGGCTTTCTTCGATTATCGTAATAAGCCGGTATGCTTATCTTTAATAATTGCTCAGCCCTGCCTAACTTTTAACAGCTCCGCTTCAGTGAAACTGGCATCTATAGTTAGAGTACAGTTTGTGGTGCAGAAGATGTCTCCTTGAACTTCACAGTACACACAGTCCGTTTACACTCCTGTCCGGACATCTGTGCATCTGTCATCCTTTTTTTTTTTTTTTTGTTCGCAACCCACGGGACTGGAATGAATTGCCAAACACCATCGTACTGCATTGCGACCCCTCAACATTCAAATCATCCATCGAATGATTCTTGTACTCGTCAACCAGGCTCCCTCATGTAATACCCCTTAAATGGGGCCTTTGGGGTATCAATAAATAAATAAAATAAGTAGTCATCGATTCAGGTCAACTGAAATTTGTCTTCAACATACCTGTGAGTAAATATTAGAGCTATAAAATATTTCACTTTTTTTTTTTTTCGGAAGGGGGAGTAATGCCACCTAACGTTGCCAGGTGGCGCATGACTGAGTGAAGAACGACGAAGTGTCGCTTGCGGGTTTTGCGTCTGTGCTGCTCACCGCTGTTGTATCGGAGCTAACCCCTTTGCTATTCTTTATATCCTCAATCACCTTGTACGTGACATTCTGGTGGAGCTGCTGGGTAAGATCACCTATGCAAGAGTCTCCATCTGAAAGACGTCGCGCCAGCCCTGTGCCATTGGACACCCCCGTGCATCGCTGCAGTCGACGGCTCCAGGGACTGTCTCCGGAGTTTCAGCCATCACCCGCCGCCATGACATCTAGTGCTTCTGCTCAGCAGGTAACGGGCGTCGCACCGGCCTGTAACTACACCTTGCAGGCCCCTCGAGTACCGAAGCCTTTTCATGGTGACCTCTTTGAGGATGTGGAGGACTGGTTCCTTCAGTTTGAGCGTGTCGCTGCTTTGAACCAGTGGGACGATACTGCTAAACTAAGGAACGTCTACTTCAGCCTTGAGGATGGCGCCCGGATCTGGTTCGAGAACCGAGAGCAAATGTTAACATCGTGGCAGGAATTCCGTCGTCAACTGCTCGAGGCCTACACTAGCGCGGATCGTCGCGAACATGCAGAACGTGTCATTCACTCCCGCATCCAGATGCCGAATGAGAGTGTCCAAGCATACGTCGAGGACATGACGCGCTTCTTCAGGCGAGCCGATCCCGCCATGTCCGAGGACAAAAAGGTCAGGCACTTAATGCATGGTTTGAAAGAGCAACTGTTCGCAGGACTTGTGCGCAACCCACCGTCGACTGTAAATGAATTTCTTGCGGAGGCCGCCACAATGGAAAGGGTGCTCCAACAACGTGCCGCGGCTTATAACCGACCTCTCAATACTGGCACAACTGCGGAGTCATTTGCATCTTCCGAGCGGCATCCTGATGCTTTGCGCGAACTAATTCGCAGTGTCGTGCGCGAAGAACTGAGAAAATTCTGGAACCCCCTGCAGCAATCGCCAGCTTCCGTTTCTGCTATAGTGCAAGGGGAGGTACGACAGGCGCTCAAGAGCCCTCTTTCGCCTCTAGTTACGAGCCCGCCATTGCTGTCGGGGACCGAAAACCGTCCCACATATGCGGAAGTTCTGCAGAGTCAGGCTCCTCCTTCACCGCCACCCATTCCCGCGCCGCCTACAGTTCCGCTGCCCTCGGTGCAACCAGTGCAGTACTTCAACGAACGTCCCCTGCCCCGACGCAAAGCCGACATTTGGCGCACGCCTGACCGCCGTCCACTCTGCTTCCACTGCGGTGAACCAGGCCATCTCTACCGGGATTGTCCTTATCGACGCCTCGGTCTTCAAGGCTTCCGCATCGACTCGCCTCCTCCCCGGTTTGGTCAACGACCCCGCGTTATTGAAGAGTACCTGGCGGAACAGCGTTCATCTCGTTCGCAGCGTCAGTCCCGCTCCCCTTCACCAAGGCGCCCATCGACGTCCACCCAAGGCTCCTCGCGAGAGGGGCAAGGCCGCTCGTCTAGCCCTGGTCGGGAAAACTGAAAACAGCGACCTTCGGGGGCGAGGCCGCTGGTAGTCGCTGCGTTGAAGACCTCCCGTCGTCGCCGCTTCGATCCGACCGCGAGCTGCTGGTACCGTCCCCTAGGGAAGCCAAAAGCGTTTCTCTGGACATTCCTGTTATTTTAGACGGTCGCACTCCTTGTCACAAATTTTTCTAATGAGCACCGGCACTTGTTTCCGGGAACTGCTATCGCTTTCGCTGACCCTGTTACGCACGATCCGGTCTGTTTTACATCCACGGCAGTCGAAACTAATGAGCCATCTCTTGCGACATTAACTGCCTTTTGTCGAAGGAGAAACGGCGGGCCTTAGAGCTACTGTTGCTGGACTTCAAGCACTGTTTTGCTTCTTCCTCGAAGGTTCGTCAAACGCCCATCACGCAACATCGCATCATTACTTACGAAGACGCTCGCCCTATACGACAGCAGCCTTATCGTGTGTCTGCCAAAGAACGAGAAGTGATCCAGACGCAGGTTCAGGAGATGCTGGATGATGGTGTTGTGCAGCCTTCACAAAGCCCGTGGTCCTCACCAGTAGTCCTGGTCAAGAAGAAAGACGGCACTCTTCGATTTTGCGTCGACTATCGGAAATTGAATAATGTGACAAAGAAAGATGTATACCCGTTGCCGCGCATCGATGACTCACTGGACAGATTGCGACGTGCGAAGTATTTTTCATCTATTGATTTGAAAAGCGGCTATTGGCAAATCGAAGTAGACGAAAGAGACCGAGAAAAAAACCGCATTTGTAACTCCAGATGGCCTATATGAATTCAAAGTACTCCCATTTGGATTGTGCTCTGCCCCAGCTACATTCCAAAGGATGATGGACACCGTCCTCACTGGCCTCAAGTGGCAGATCTGTCTTGTGTACTTGGACGACGTAGTTGTTTTTTCCGAAACATTTGACCAACACCTCGAACGCCTTCGAGCTGTACTGGAAGCGCTCCGTTCTGCTGATCTCACGCTGAAGCCCGAGAAATGCCACTTCGGGTATACACAACTCAAGTTCCTTGGCCATGTTGTGAGCGCCGATGGGGTGCGCCCGGATCCCGAAAAGACTGCTGCCGTCGCACGGTTTCCCGTTCCAGCTAACAAGAGGGCTGTTCAGCGCTTTCTCGGCCTGTGCGCATATTATCGGCGGTTCATTGCGGACTTCTCTCAAATAGCGGAACCTCTAACGCGCCTCACAAGGAAGGACACCGCCTTTGTGTGGAACTCTGAGCAGCAGACGGCCTTTTCTTTGCTTCGCGAGCGCCTTCAAACATCCCCTGTTCTGGCGCACTTCGATGAAGCGGCTGACACAGAGGTGCACACTGACGCCAGTAGTATCGGTCTTGGCGCGGTCCTTGTTCAGCATCAAGACGGGATTGAGCGAGTAATAGCCTATGCTAGCCGCACACTCTCTCGCGCCGAAACCATCTACTCCACCTCGGAAAAGGAATGCCTGGCGGTCGTGTGGGCCACTATGAAGTTTCGCCCCTATTTTTACGGCCGACCATTTAAAGTCGTCACGGACCATCATTGTTTATGCTGGTTGGCAAATCTGCGAGATCCATCGGGACGACTTGCACGCTGGAGTTTACGACTTCAGGAATTCGACATAACTATTGTTTATAAGTCAGGCCGCAAACACGAAGACGCTGACGCGCTGTCACGAGCCCCCGTTGACACTGACGATGCTGCAACCGATGGCGACAACGGCTTTCTAGGAGCTCTCAGTGCATCTGAGCTCAGGGATCGACAAAGAGCTGATCCAGACATCCTTCCATTCATCGATTATCTGGAAGGGCGTGATACGACGCTCCCTCGACGCCTATCTCGGCACATTGGTTCATTCTGTATGCAGCAAGGCGTCTTGTATAAAAGAAACTCCCAAGGCCAAGAAAGAGCTTTCCTCCTGGTAGTACCATGCGAGCTCCGTGCGGATATTCTACTTGCTTGCCACGACGAACCGACGTCTGGTCATTTGGGTTACTCACGGACGCTTGCTCGAGTCCGCAACATGTATTACTGGCGAGGACTCTCCGCAACTGTGAAACGCTATGTAAGAAGCTGTCGCGAATGCCAGCGCCGTAAAACACCGCCCCTGAAGCCTGCCGGATTTCTCAAGCCCGTTAGAGCACCACGTATTCCGTTCGACCAAATCGGCATGGACCTCCTTGGTCCTTTCCCTTTGTCGCAGGCGGGAACCAAATGGATAGTAGTCGCTACTGACTACCTGACCCGATACGCTGAGGCAAAGGCAATCCCTCATGCCACAGCTTCCGAAGTAGCCGAGTTTTCATGCATAACATAGTCTTGCGGCATGGCGCCCCTTCGTATGTCATTACCGACAGAGGGACAGCTTTCACTTCGCAGCTCATCGACCACATATTTGAGTTGAGTTACACGACGCATCGCAAGACCACAGCGTACCATCCGCAGAGCAATGGTCTTACCGAAAGGTTAAATAAGACGATTGCGGACATGTTATCAATGTACGTCGATGTGCAGCACAAGACCTGGGACGAGGTGCTGCCGTACGTCACATTTGCGTATAATACAGCCCAACAGGAAACAACGCGCTTTACACCATTTCGACTTGTGTACGGGCGTGAAGTTCAGAGCATGCTCGATTCCATGCTCCCATGCCCAGATGATGACCAGCTTCCGCCAGATGCCCAGCAGTACGCCATCCGCGCTGAGGAAGCCCGCCAGCTTGCCCGTATGCACATCGGGCGGCAGCAGACCTCTGACGCGGACCGCTACAACCTCCGGCACCGCCAGGTTCACTACAAACCTGGGGATCAAGTCTGGGTGTGGACACCAGTTCGCCGTCCAGGCTTGTCAGAGAAACTCCTTTCCCGCTACTTCGGGCCGTACAAAGTGTTGCGTCGTGTGAGTGATGTCAGTTATGAAGTTATTCCAGACGGCGCCGCACTTTCAAAACATCGAAAGCCCAGCTCGGACATTGTGCACATTGTGCGGCTGAAGCCGTACTACCAACGATAACGCACGGCCACCTCCTGTGACGACTCTCTTACTTTGCACACCGTTCTCACCGCCCGTGTTCACTTTTTTTTTTTTTTTCGGAAGGGGGAGTAATGCCACCTAACGTTGCCAGGTGGCGCATGACTGAGTGAAGAACGACGAAGTGTCGCTTGCGGGTTTTGCGTCTGTGCTGCTCACCGCTGTTGTATCGGAGCTAACCCCTTTGCTATTCTTTATATCCTCAATCACCTTGTACGTGACAATATTTATTTCCCTCACTATTGGCGGAAGCGTGGATAATTGCTGTAGGTGTTTGTATTTAACTCGTTAGAATAAAATTCGGAAGTCTAGTCTATGTATTATTTATTTTCTATGGGTACTTATTTCTATGGGCATATGGGTAGTTATTTTCTGTGACGCTCTGTGAAGATTTTATGAGACGAGGAGCAATATTGCTTAACGAGGTGTCATATACCGCCACTTTTTCTAGCGCTTTCAGTAGACACCTTCAGCAACAAAATTAAAGGCAAGAACATAGGAAAGGTGCAGAGTTCGTGTCGAACCATAAATGGTCGAAATTAATCCGAAACCTTCCATTCCTGTTCTGCCTAGCACACATAAAAAAAAAAAAATGCACCACACGTTCAATCAGGAGAGAAGTGTCACAAGTCCATTGCGCTTTCACGTGGTTCCTGCCTTTCAGCATTGTTCCCTACATGCCGACATTTCATCTTAGGCCCGCAGACTCCATGCTGAAGCGTTTTGTGCACGTAAACAGTCTTGGACGAGATGATTGCTCATGTCGTCTACAGATGCCTCAAGTAACATCATTCCATGTTCATATTTTTCCGCAAATTTCAGCCACAAAGTAATTAATTTCAATTTTAGTCAACGGAGAGTAAGGTAAATCAGTACGGGTATACTGACGCGGCGGCGTCACGGGCTACGTTCTGGCTTTCAGCCAAAGCCCACGCAGCTCCAGCTGTGCGATTCGGGGAAGGTGGATATAACTATTACACAGACGCGGAGCTCGGTCGCCGAAGGGGTGCACATTAAAATGGCGGCCAATGTGGCTGCAGGGAACCGACAGCATGCACCCTGTTACCTGAAAATGATTAAATGTAAACAGTATAGCTCTGTTTGAAAGGGAAAAAGAGTTCTGGCAGTACGAACACCGAAGCGAGAAAATATACAAGAGGCAAAAGCTGTAACTTTAGTCAGGCTTTGTTTACGGTCCAGACGAGGTCATTTAATGCTGAAATCGTTTTTCGACCGATTCAAGCGAAAATGCGTTGGCAGTGGCCTTCAAACTCTGCGCATGTCTTGCTTTAACGCGACAGCGTTGAACTATCATTGGCCAGAAACATTCGGCGCCGGCGTTGCCGTCGTCAGCTTTGTGAGCGAAAAATCACGAGAATCCCACTGGCAGGTTGTAGTTGTAGTTGAAAGCAGAAATTCAAAAGAAGAAGTGGGCATAATGAGGTCACGTAACGCGAAGGCAACACTGATGGTTTATATAAGGGTGAGAGAGTATAATGTTAGGTGAGTAGGCGAGATAAGGACGTTTGTGCAGACAGAATGGATGCAGCTGGCACAGGACGGGCTTGATAGGAGAAAGATGTGAGAGGCGGTTGTAGTGTGTGTAGTGAGTAGTTAGCAGTGAGTGTAGTGAGTTGTCGTGCCGGTGGGGTTATCACACAGTAGCCCACCGTCAACAGGGTTGTGCCAAGGAGTTGGTAACGCAGCGCTCGTCACCCGTTTCGTGAACGAGGGCTGTCAGCTCCCTGGGCGGTAGCGATGAATCCGAGTCGGCGTTGGTGAGATGAAGAAAAGGCTTTATACACTATTTACAGGTACTTAAACAAGGAGTTCGGCTCTGGGGCCGAAAGCTACCATAGCCGTACGCGACTGTTCTCGCGCAGCGACGGCCGGGGAGATTCCGCCGCGTCCGCACTGTCAGGGGGCGAACTGCTCCCGATGGACGCTCGTGACGAACTCACACTCGGAGTCAGGGTTGCCAGGTCCAAAAAACGAAAAGTCACCACAAAAATGGAAAATGTAGCCAGAAAGTAGCCAACCAGAGGAAGAGCAATAAAAAGTAGCCAAAAAGGAGCCATGGGTACCATGGGGCCATGCATGGGGCAGTAAATAGAGCGCTCACTGCAAAAAGACAACCAAAAACATTCGTTTAATAGTCGTTTTATTCCAACGCTCGTGAAGAAACAAATGCCAGTTGCGTCTTATAGCAACTAAATCCCATAGAAAAGTTTTCCGAAAAAAAAAAACTGGCTGCGTATTATATAAACATTATATAATATTGCGATATTATATAAACAGACATAAAACTAAACTGACCAGATAAACACACATGTTATCAGAAACTTCTCTGTGATCATTATAGAAACAGTATAAAATGCATAAAATTATGTCCACGAAAATGTAAGTATAAAATGTTAGTGGAGTTGGACGTCTCAAACAATGACTACAAAAGGAGAACACGACGAAACGAAACTGCAACCACTCAGGTGCGATGTTCAGGCCTGCCGTAAATAGATGAGTTGACCTTCTCAATCATGGTTTGGGATTATCAAGGATACGGCCAATGTGCAGGGGGTGTTCACATGTTTACACACACTTCTTTTTGATCATGACTACTAGGCGTTGGACGGGAACCTTCGGTTTCTCAAGTATAATATTACATTATCGGGAGGCGTTTACCTTGCCTAGAGATATAGAAATCATTCTTTCATAGGTATACCAAGTATATTCGTAAGCTTTCTTGACACCAGTGCCCAATAATGTTCGGCGAATTGCGGTCAATGAATGGTTGTCCGCGCTGCTTGATCGCATTGAAAGTGCGCAACTGTTTTATTCACTGAACAAACTAGAGTGCAAAAGCCACTTTCACACTGATGTGACAAACCCATGGACGGAAGATGCACTCATGACTAATTTATTGTCAGCGGGTGCACGCTAAATAAGACCTACTGCACGCAAATATGCACGGGCAAAGAAAAACATTTCGAAGCAGTTCGTGGTAAGCCTAGTTAGTGTGTTAGCTCTGTTGTGATGTTTATCTAAGTTTGGCTAGCTAGCATAATGCGTTTACACTTGCCCTTTGTTGGCCATCTGTAATGCAAAATTTGGCTTTAAGTGCAGTTAAATAATTAACACTAATTAATTCGGTTCGATAACTAGCACAACTCATTTGCATTCAACCTAAGATTTCGAAAGGTCTATGACTCGGTATATGAAAGGTATACGGTTTTGATTGCATATATAGCTCACTAACGCTAATATGGATCGCTAATTCAGAGCATTTAGATTCATCCTAAGCTTTTCAATGGTATGACTTGATCGTCTAGCTCAAAGTTAGGTTTTATACAAAATAAATATTTAACGCAGATTAATGAGGATCGCTAACTACCACAGTGTCATTACACTTGGCCTAAGCTTTCCAATGGTATATGACTCGATGCTGCAGTGCAAATTTGGGTTTCAAGTGCGGTTTACTAAATATCATTTAATTTGGCCCGTAGTTGGTCAAAGTAAGTGTATATTTACCAATGATCCAAACTAAAGGTTTATTACGTGACATATACTATGCTTAGCCAAGATAGCTTGAAAGTAGCGAAATAGACTAAGCGGCCGCTTTGACTTTCTCTGATCTTAAAGTTCAAAGCACCAGCCTGGGTCGTTTTCTCGTTTTGCGAAAAAAAAAAAGAAAGCGAAATTGACTAAGCAGCCGCTTTGACTTTCTCTGATCTTAAAGTTCAAAGCACCAGCCTGAGTCGTTTTCTCGTTTTGCGAAGTTTTACCGCGGTGACAGAGTTCACGCTAAAAAAACAAACAAAAAAAAAAAAAACAAACGGACAAAGTCAGAGGCAGTACTAGATCCTGGAGCGCAGACTTGGACCAAAAACGCGCGCTTCACTGACTGCTGCGGCCGGCCGGCGGGCACCAGGTAGAAAAAGCGTGTCGTGCGCAGAGCTCGCAGCCGCCCCGCGCTAGGAGAATTGAGGAGGAAAGCGCGGCGCGGGGGAGAGTGTCGCTACTTTCAAATTATCAAGGGGTTTTATTGGATGGATGTTAAGAGCGTCCCCTTTGAAACTGGATGGGGACAGCCGTTACCATGCACAGTTGGTTGTATTGCAGCGCTACCGTTATTTGCTATCTGTCTATCTATAAAAATGAGCATCCTGAACAGCGCGCAAACGGGCTCGTTGGAATAGGCGAAAATTTTTCAAAGTAGCCAGAAAGTAGCCAAGTAGCCAGCCCAAAATTTTTGTCGCCAGGCGGCTCAGAAAGTAGCCAATTTGGCGTAAAGTAGCCAAATCTGGCAACCCTGCTCGGAGTCTCGAACGGAAGCACTTGAGACTCCGTTGCCGAGAACCGTTGACGCTCAAAATGGTCCAATCCGACGGCAGCACTTTCGCAGGGCCAATGGGAGAGCTTGCTGCGCTCTCGCTTCAAATATGCCGCGGGGCGAGAAGGGGTTCACCGTCAGGGCCACGGCGCGCCGTGCTGTCTGGACGTTCAGCGCATGCTGAAACACGTCGCTTCTGTCCCTTTGGTACGGCTCGCCTCCAGTGCATTGGTGCTTTGCAGAGAAGTATCCAAAGTTTGTGAAGGAGGCGTTCGCCGAAGAAGTTTGGCGTCCGGCTGAATTTCTAGGCGGCTTTGGCCAGGCACAACAGCACCCCCGCCATCAGACAATGCGCCGGGAAGACGAGCTGCTCGCATGTGGCTCGGATGCCGGGCGCGCTCGTTCTCCAGGTTCCTCCAAGCTCACGTCCAGTGTCCGGGCGCCAGGTAGCCTCACGTGCCTCGGGTTCCACTCGCCAGGTCAGGATCTCTGCCGACAGCCTTGTTGCCGGGGCACGCCGATCAACTTCGCCCGGGTCGCTCCGATGCCCTTGCCACTCGCCACTGGTAACGGTAGACTGTTCTGCGGCTTGCGAAACCGACCGCCAACAGGCAACACCCAACACAAGCAAGTACCCTCGGCCACCCGTCAAACACCAGACAGAGGCAAAATTTCAAATTCAATTAGCTAAATTGTTGTCCCGTTTTTGCTCCCACTACAACAAGAGACAAGTGTATAGGATGCAGTACACAAGGTTCAAACAACAATTTTGCACATTAACGATACAGTAAATAGCAAGGAAAATTATTAATCAGTAATGGAAAAGTCTCCTTGAAATCACTTGGGCCGTAAAGCACAACCGAGGAAGTAAGGAGGTCATTCAATTTTGCCCCGATCTGCCTACAACATTACCATTAGCGACGAAATGGTCGTCGAAGGTAGCTATGTTTTGAATGCATGACTCAAAGCATCCGATTTCGCATTGTGCTGCTCTCTTCCGCAAGCGGCAGAACGCGAAGCAGTATTCGGGTGGTTTGGCTCTCCTACCTCCGCTACAGCTTCGGCTGTCCATTTCTCTACGAGACCTTTCTTTCCACTTTGTATGTGAAAGAACAGACGAGCACAAGTTACTCGCTTTGTTGAACGATCTGTCTCGTTCCTTACGCTTTGCGCACCAATCGCGCATTTTCTCAGCACGGGTGCATTTGCGCCGCTGGGATCGCCGCTTTTCCTTTCGCGATCGTTTGCGTTTTCTCACCTTTCGATGAGAGCATTCTTTCGTGCACCTGCCTTTCCGCTCTTTTCGACGGCGGCACTTGAGTTTTTGCTTTCTTTCTTTTTGTGCCAGCTCTTTCAAGCTGCTGGTAACTGGAGCTAGTATGGCGCCGACATCGTCGGAGTTTGGCGCCGCGCCTGCATCGCGGCCAGCAGCGCATGACTCACTGCCAGTCGCGTCCGAACAAGGACAAGGCTCTCTCACGCCAGCCCCCAAGCTAGGCATATCCTCTGCAGGCTCGCCACTCAAGTTACACTGATCCGCCGGTGTGCAGCCTCGCTCAGCGCTAACCGGCGCACGATCAAGGTCGTCTGATAGCTGGGGCGTTTCGGATCGCGTGAGGTCCATGTTCGCACTAGGGTTGTTGTTTTCGCCAATGCGATTGGGCGCGTCAGGACAGGAAGATTCATGGCTCCTGTCTAGTCGCTCGCTGTCGACTTCACAGGTGTGATTCTCGACAGCGCCCGCGTCATGGTTCTGCCTTAGCTGTTCACTTGTGAGCTGCGCAATTTCCATGAGCGCAACTTCGTTTTTCCGCGAGTGATGATCTACGACAACGCTGATCTCAGACATTGCCAGTTTGTCGTCTCCTAGGTTGACTACATCTCCGCCATGTCTGACAACTTCTGCTTCTGAGTTGTCAGGCGGTTGATTTACTGCCAGGTCCTCACTCTCGATTGGTGGAATGCTTACAGCTACGTGGGAATGCGTGCAGGACGGTGTCACTTCGGATTTCTCGCCGATGGAGTCGGCTCCAACCGTCTCAGCTGCCAGTGGCTCGACCAAGGTAACCCTAGAAACTTCTGTTCGAGGCTCGATCGACTCGCTGCTGCTATCGGGTTGCTCGGCCGCTTCCCCAAGCTTGGTCTCATTCTCAGGTGCAAGCACAATTTTCTCCGAGACTTCCTGACTGTCTAGCCATTCGGTTACATCGGCTTTCAATTGATACGCCAAATCCAAGAACGTTTTGGTACAATTTTTCTCACGCCGATACCTGTACCCAAGCTCTATTGGTGACAGCCGATGTCTTTTCAGTAAAGACTCTTTCAAGTAATCGTAGTTTTTCAAGTCAACGCCTAACACGCGCTTGATTTCTTCCGACACCTCGGCGGAGAGAAGAGCCACCAATTGTTGTGCCCAAGTATCTCGCTCGAAGCGCTTACTTTTGCAGACACGCTCGAAATCTGCCAAATACTCTGCCATATCCTCAGCAATGAGGAATGGTTGCAGACACTCTCGCGGCTTCGAACTGTTATCTTGAATGGCAAATAAAGCGTCATCCCTTTCAACACTTTTTTCATCTGCCGAACGCTCGAGCTGGATAAGCTTCTTTAAGCGGGCCAACCGCTTTTCGCGTTCTAACCTACGCTCATCGTGCTCTAGCCTTTCACACTCATCGCGCTCTTGGAGCTCTAGCTTTTTACGCTCCTCACGCTTTTGGCGTTCTAGTCTTTCACGCTCATAGCGCTCTTGGCGTTCAAGCTTCTCACGCTCATAGCACTCGAGTTCGTGCTTTTTACGCTCTTCGCGCTTTTGGCGTTCTAGCCTTTCACGCTCATCGCTCCTTTGGCGTTCTAGCTTTTCACGCTCCTCGCGCTTTTGGAGTTCTAGCCTTTTGGCTTCCTCCTTACCTTCTCTCTCTTGAATATCATCCCAGGCCTCTGCGGCTTCCTCAACCGTCACTTCCTCTGCCTTCATGATCTCAAGAATATCCTTTTTTCTTTTCGCTGAGCCCAAATCGATGCCCAACTCATCACAAATTTGGAGAAGTTCTTTGACCTTGTAGCTCTCCATCTTTTACCGGCCTCTTGTTGTTTGTCTTTTTAGAATAGTGTACTATACGTTCGCTATCTCGCTCCTAGCAAGAGATGCGCAAGCCTTTCTCACACTGATTCCCTTCTCAGCATCCCCTGGTTTTCAAAACACTTCCTGTAGGCTTGAAACACGCAAGGTTAACATAATGCTACGCTCAGCCTTTCTCTAAGCTACCCTGTGTGTTAGAGAAGTCTGGCGTTTGAGGGAAACTTCAGGTACTCACCGCGCCGAGGTGCCTGACGCCGGTCAATCCCGCAGCTGCCATCCAATGTCGTGCCGGTGGGGTTATCACACAGTAGCCCACCGTCAACAGGGTTGTGCCAAGGAGTTGGTAACGCAGCGCTCGTCACCCGTTTCGTGAACGAGGGCTGTCAGCTCCCTGGGCGGTAGCGATGAATCCGAGTCGGCGTTGGTGAGATGAAGAAAAGGCTTTATACACTATTTACATGCATTTACACAACAAGATCGGCTCTTTGGCCGAAAGCTAACATAGCCATACGCGACTGTTCTCGCGCAGCGACGGCCGGGGAGATTCCGCCGCGTCCGCACTGTCAGGGGGCGAACTGCTCCCGATGGACGCTCGTGACGAACTCACACTCGGAGTCTCGAACGGAAGCACTTGAGACTCCGTTGCCGAGAACCGTTGACGCTCAAAATGGTCCAATCCGACGGCAGCACTTTCGCAGGGCCAATGGGAGAGCTTGCTGCGCTCTCGCTTCAAATATGCCGCGGGGCGAGAAGGGGTTCACCGTCAGGGCCACGGCGCGCCGTGCTGTCTGGACGTTCAGCGCATGCTGAAACACGTCGCTTCTGTCCCTTTGGTACGGCTCGCCTCCAGTGCATTGGTGCTTTGCAGAGAAGTATCCAAAGTTTGTGAAGGAGGCGTTCGCCGAAGAAGTTTGGCGTCCGGCTGAATTTCTAGGCGGCTTTGGCCAGGCACAACAGAGTGTAGTGAGTGTATTCCTGCTGGTGACGGGCTGACAAGTGGCATGGCCGGACGAAGCTTGGTCAACGAGAAATGCGACGACACGAGACCACATGAGCGAGTTGACAGAAGTCTTTCTGCGTCCCCAGCTAGGCATGGTCGAATTTTTCCTTAAGTACAAACTTTATTTGGAAGCTTTCTTCAGTAGCTATATGGCTGTCGTTTGTTGAATGTTAATCAGTAATTACTCCCGTGTAACAAATCTACTTCTCCTTGGCGTGCTCTCTTGAACATTGTACCAAACCCAAGTTAAATACGAATAGCGCTGCTTTGCCATAGAGTATACGAATCAAACAGTGACTGAACCTAATCAAACAGTGCGTATCAAACATTTTTACGAATATTCGTTATTTATGCGAAGACGTGAAAATAATAGCAGTGCGAAAATTTAAGCGAAGGCAGCTGGTACAGCTGGTACGGCAGGTACGGCACTGTATGCCTTATGGAGCTATATATCTTGGGGAAACGACGCAGCACCAATCTCCGCCAGGAAGTATAGCACCAAGAAATCCTTACACTGGGACACTTGCGTCATATATACTTATAGGAAAGCTCTTTATGCGACTAATGGTAACAAGTAAACTATTGTTACACCTGCATCGGCGAGGGGCCGCATGGACCTCAAGACAATGCTTGCATAACCTTTAGCGCAACCGCTTCGCCAAGTCTGAAAGCCCTGTGACACGAATCGGCATCGTCGTGGCGCTGAGTCCTTCACACCACGCAGACCGATCGTGCAGGGCCCACTTCATCGCAGACTACTGTGTACAGTGGTCACGAGTGTGGGCTTTGAGCAGTGTAATCTGTGAATCACGGCCACTGCGCCGCCTTATCTTTCACCTCGTCGTCACGCTGAGTGAGTTATCTGGCGTTTGGCCGTAAAACTATGGAATAATCGACAGCATTCAAGATCCCTAGAGGGCCGCTCTGCCTCGAGTGATCAAAACCAAGGAAACCGTGTTATTTCCTCTGAGGCTCTACCACGATGGGACGCTCGAATGCTGAGCCCGAGGATGCGGGTTCGTTCCTGGACCAGGCGACCTTGTTTCAACGGCCTTGGAACGTAAGGCGTTTGAGTACTATATGCTATGTTAGTGTGGTGGTCGAATTGTTTCTGCAGCCCCCAATATCGGCGTCCCTCAGCCAATGTCTTTTCGGGTCGTCAAAGCCACGTGTATACGATAAGGCAGACCATTTTCTTTAGGGTAGTGTTGATCTGAGGAAAACATTGTACGCGCCATCGATACTGTTACCGAAAGCAGAATGAAAGACAACCATACCGTGCCGGCAGGATTCGAACCCACGAACACCGCATGTCGCGTACAGTATACTCTACCAAATAAGCTGCGGATATGTTTTTTTTTTTCTTTACTGTCCAAAAGAGCTAGAGCCTCGGCGACTATTTTACCTTACCTTTTCAAATATATTCTTCTTCTAGGCAATCTAACCTTTACGGTAACGGAAATCATATGCCATATTCCGGAGGTGAACGTGGAGAGCACTGTCAGCCGCAGATGCAACGTGAAACCCTAACCGATGCTCTTGACTATTCGTCGTGTTTCTAGCATGAAAAATGTATTTGGCAGTGCCTGATACAATTACTTGTGGGCAAATTTTTTTCTCTTCTATCGGTCTAGTAGCATTGGTTTTCACAATGCAACCAGAGTAGTCGATGCCACTGATTGTATTTCCCCTCACTTATTTACTTGAACCCAAACAGGTGCAGTAAGGGAAATTTCCAGTATCGCAGCAAATACCTCAGTCCCATTTTAACGAGAAACCTCGGTCTGTAGCTTCTTTGCGTTCTCAGCTATTGATAAAATGCCTAGCAGAGCGTGGTACATCAACGCCTCTTTAAAATTAATTATTTCTTCGTTATAATTATATCACTACCTCCTTTTATCTGACGCCCCTAAATCTGCAAAACCAAGATTAGTAAGTGAACAGGTTTTAAAAAAAGAATGGCTCCCCACTTAATAATCGTGCATTATCACACGATTTTTTTTTTTTTTTTCAGCAAGAGAAAAACCCAGGCTGGGAAAATAGCTGTTACGTCACTCGCACGTGGCGGGTTTGTGTAGAGCAACGCACCAAGATATATACAAAAGTAAAAAAGTGCGTACACATAAGAGCGCTTTGGTGTTCCCGATTTGTGTGCTTTCTTTCCCATTAAAATAGGACACAATGCGGCAGCCTTAAATTCGGAACACACGCACCGCGACACTACCTCGCATTTTTATTTAAAATTTAACGATGTACGATCGCGCTAGAAGGCCGCGACATAGTGACCGCTTTCTTATTACAAAATAAAACTGGAACCCTCTTATCAGCCGTATTTACCCAGAGTGGAGAACCGACACGCATCATTCAGGTTTGTACACGGCATTTCATTCTTAACTCCTACGCTCTAAGTCTGAGCGCACTTAGCAAGCGCCAGTTGCATGCAGGATAAATCCCCACAGACCCTTTTTGCTTAATCGACGCTTGAGTGCACCCGAAGTTGACGGAAAACGAGTGGTTGTCGAAGCAGGGGTTGTCTGCAATCGCAAATTTGGTAGGTGGTTGCTCTATTTCCTGTTAATGAGGTGTGATGTGGTTAGAGAAAGCATCGTCATCATCGTGTCGGCAGCATTAAGTCAATTTAATCCTTCTTTCCTTAAAGCGGGAACGTGAAATGGCTCCTTATTTCACGCCACATTAACTTGAAAATTTCTCACTAACCTACCTCCTGCGAGCAAACTAAGTGCTAGTTTACACCAAGCGTGCATGGGCCTCACTCACAGTCGATATGTACTTACTTTAGCAAACATAAGTTCGCACAGCTACCATCTGAAAAGATTAATTGCAAGGCTTGCAAATGGAATCGATTCCACACTTAGCTATGATTTGTGAACTTCCTAACACAAGATGTGCGCATTTAATGCCGCTCACAAGAGGTACACATACCTGCAGGATTCGATCAGCCCAACAAGACATGCCGAAGAAAACTTCTATGCACTAAGCGTACACGGGTAAGGATCGACTATATGGATCATTATCGGAACATGGAGCGACCGACATTGGGGACCCTTTGTCATAATGGAAGCAGTGTTATAACAATACAATCGCGTTATACTTGAACGAGTTGGAGATTGAGAAAGTTCAATGGCCCCGAAATGGCTGAATAGAAACGAAGAGGGCAATAAGTAATCATTAGGATCGCCTGGTTTTGTATGTGAAGAAGATATGACAAACGACAATTCACTATGAGCTGCCACACGCAGCGATGCAAGAACTAAAATGACTGTGAATGAAACTATGCTCTAACGATAACAAATGCATCTTTGAAAAAAAAAAGAAGGGAGAGGGGGGGGGGGGATTGCTTGTTTTGTAACAAGGAATGATACACAGTAGGATGCACAACTGTTACGACCAGCAAACGCGTTGGATAAAATCAGGCGGGCATTACATTTCTTTTTTCTCCACTTCAGAGGTACAGATGTGTACTTGACTCTCGTCAGGTGACTCAAGACGACAGAAGCGTTGTGGTCGATGGGGTGATTAGAATTAAAATTTAAATAGCCATTGCTGTGTGCATAGACTTTCTAAACACAGAAAACTCCATGTCTTTTCCTTGTCTTCCTGCAAGGGCATCAGGCATCGTCCTTGTCTCTTTCCACTATGAATTGGATTGAGGGTGCCACCGGGTTCAGGCTCGAGCCTGCACACACACACACACACACACACGCACACACACACACACACACACACACACACACACACACACACACACACACACACACACACACACACACACACACACACACACACACACACACACACACACACACACGATAGTGAAGGAGGAAGACGCGGAGAAGGGTAGGCTACAATGCGAAACCATGCTACGCTCCGAAAAAGACATCTCCAGAAAAGAAGGCTTCCTTCAGACCGCAGAATTAGCTCTTCCTCTTTTTTGCCACAACCGAACCCAAACCAGACCCCCCCCTCCCTCCCTCCATGCGCACACACACCCCGCCTACTACTGCGGTACTTTCTGTTCACTGGGCACACGTACATCAGACGATAAAAGCCGTACTCCGGTGCACCACTTCGATCTTCACATTTCTTCCTTTTGTTTTTCTTTTCAGAGGGAACTAAGGTACCGGCGCAGGTTACTGGAAGTAACAGAAGTCACAACTGCAAGCGTGACAACCTTAGAAAGTAAGCTTCAGCGTCTATTTTCCCAATAAAACCCGACAAGGTTATCTCTCATTTTCTACTTGCTGCAGCTGCGATGAAGGTTGCCTGGTGTCTCATGGTCATCTGCATGGTTGTCGCATTCCACCTAAAGCCTGGTAAGTCAAAATTTATCAAGCGTGTTTCCGCAATATTCATGACGCCCTTTTGTTGGGCTGTATGAGGTGAGGTATGGCTAGCATTGACCGCCTAGTAAAGAGCAGAGACATTAGTCTGCCAACCAAGATCCGTATAACTAGTGCTATGGTCTTTCCGTTTGTGATGTATGGATGCGAGAGTTGGACTGTGACGAAGGCTGACCGCCGAAGAATTGACGCGTTTGAATTGTGGTGCTGGCGGAGGCTCTTGAGAGTTCCTTGGACGGCCAGAAGATAAAATCAGTCGATATTGTCGACCATAAACCCTGACTGCTCATTGGAGGGTAAAATTCTAAAGTTAAAGCTCAGCTACTTTGGTCATCAGATGAGAAGAGAGGAGTCGCCGGAGAAAGATTTGATGTTGGGAAAGGTTGAGGGTCACCGGAGAAGGGGTAGGCAGCGAACGCGGTGGTTAGATGGCATCCTCGAGGCGCTGCAGATGAAGTTATGCGATGTTAGGAAGATAGTGAGAGACCGGAAAGCGTGGTGTGATATGGTCCATAGGGTCACGAAGAGTCGAACACGACTGAACGACTGAACTGAAACTGATGAGGTGCGTTGTGTGGTGAAGAGAGGTAAGGATGAAGGGAATGAGTGTTTGTCCACGCCCAACACGTGCTCGCGACCATGACGCCGCATGTCGTCACACACGCGAACACCACAGAAGGCCGTGAAAACAGTGCTGAATGAGGGTGATGATGGAGGAAAGCATTTATTACAAAAGGAGAGGTTGCTTGGGGAGCCACCTCTAGTGAGCCGCTCCCATTGCAATACTAGGTGGAGTTACTTATTCCGGGACTCCCTTGATCCGGACCGCCACGCAGGCTCGCTGAACCAGCGCTTGTTGTGCCCCTATAATACACAGCCCATAATCACCTTTGCTGAACACCTACAGACAAATTCAGGTACTGTTAAGGGCCGTCTCCCAGTCCTCTCGGGTGAAGAAAAGGGTTATGGGTAAAAGAGAAGGATTTAGCTGACATGCCCAAACCATGTGAAAGGTGTCAGCCATCTCTCCACAGAAAGGGCAGAGGCCAGAAAAGGAAGGATTGAAATGTTTAAGTACTGCCGGGCACAGTAGAGTATTAGTAAAAGGTCTAAGAAGTATTATTTCGCCCGTTTTCCCTAACCCCTTGAGAAAAGCTGGGTACTGACGGTGCGAGTCCCGGTAATAGGAAGAGATTTCTTGAAAAGTTGTGAGGATATGTGTCCTGAACCAGATCGGTAGGGTCTACGCCGGGGGCCCGGTCAGTGAGTGCGCGGGCGGCCGAGTTGGCGGCTTCATTCCCTGGTAGGCCCTGGTGGCCTGGAGTCCAAATGAGAAATCGGGTCTGGGGATCCTGGTCCCGAGCTACTCTCCGAAATATGCTTTGTGCTGTAGGCGTTATCCAGCCCAGCTCGTAATTCCGACAGGCCCCTCGCGAGTCGGATAGGATGAATTTAGATTGATTGAAGAAAGAGCACGAGTGCCTGAGCTATGGAGAGGCGCCCTCCGTGTTCGACACCTTCCTACCAAAATGCCACAATGGACGGCATCAGGCGCAGGCGAATGCCCTGCACCGCCATTATGGCTCCGAACACAATGTTTTCTATGTGGATGCTGCGGGGCCCGCACCATTCCAGGGGAGGATGGTACACGAGTCACGACTGCAGTCGTTCACGAGGAAAGACAGGTGGACGGCCTCACTTTTAAGGCCCCTAGCGCAACCCACGCGGAGGAGGTAGCAATCGCCTGGCTGCCTCCCGCCCTCAATTTGAATGAGGGAGAGACAGACATCAAAGTGTTTTATTCATCACAGAATATGTGGCCGGGGCAGCACAATAAGATAAGGAGCAAAAAAAAAAAAAGAAAAGGAAAAAAATGAAGACACTGGGGACAGGCATCAGGGTGTAAGAAAAGAAAGCAAACGGAATGAGCATGAAAGAAAAATCGCAGTCATTATACTGAAACATTACTGCAGACGATTAAATATACACCTAACCGAGGCGTCTGATAATGCTTTCATCCTGAGGTTCATTGGTATCGCCAGAGTCCTGGTATTACCTTCAGAACGACTACATCAAGAAAAAAAAAAAATGTGCGTCAAATTTGCACTGCGTTATTAACGGTACTTTCTTGTGAAGTGAGAATGTCCGCCGACTTTGCATTAATTCACGCTGTCGCAAATCTTCATCTTATGCGTTAGCATAACAAGTTGGGCCAGTTGCTACGTATTCATGGTAAACGAGCGAAAAAAAAAAAAGAGAGAGAGAAGAAGAGACACAAAGATGGCAGAGAAGACGACAACAACGCATATGCGCTCACGTGCAACTGAAAGAAGCGGCATTAAGAACGCGAAACGAGGAAGGTGGAATAAAACAGGAATACAAAGTGAATGAAGACGCGCCAGGAATCCGACGACGTGCAGCTGTGCCTACATTGGCATAAACCGCCGCGCTTTAAACACATATACGCATTGTAGAGCATGAGAATTCCTTTAATCAGGAGCGCTATAACTTGTCAGACCACTCCTGGGACTGTGAACAATTGGGAAAACGCAAGCTAATTTGAGAACACCGCTATTACTTTATACGCCGAAACTAGCTCATGCGCGAGCTGAACTGCATATAAAATCAAATGGAATCGAATGAAAATTTAAAGCAATCACTTTCCTTGATGGCGCACTCTTGCATATCCTTTCTTGTGCCGATGCCCACTGGTTTGCATCTGGTTTCTTCTTTCTTTGGTCACGCGTGTGTTACCGGGTCTCGATAAGAATCCCTTGTGCGGCTTCATTTACTCTTCAGGTGCTTGTATTCGCTGTATCTTTCCATTTTTTTTTTTTTTTTTTTTGTGGACTTAATGCTGCTTCTTCCGCCTAAACGACCAGCTCCGAGTGAGCGCTTGTGTCCTGTTGTCTTTTCTGCCGCTTTCATTGTTTATGTAGCCAAACCTACGCTAGTCTAGTCAGCGACGCATTTCGGATAAGTATCGCTAGTCACTACTGCGCATGCGCTGTAACCATGGAAACTATTTGATCCGATCTACATAAGAAGGGAAGACAGAAGCGGGAGGAGAAGAAGAAGCCGGTCAAATGCAGCAAGGGGATTAGGAAGAAGCCAAGAAGAAAACGCGTAGAGAGAGAAGAGGGAGCAGAATAAGAAGCCGGTCAAATGGAGCAAGAAGATTCGGAAGACGCTAAGAAGACGCGCCGAAACGCCGATCCAACCATACGGTTTACAGCTGCAGTGCATCGGCGACGAGAAGGTTCGAGTAGGACTTTATGAACAATCCGTTTGGTAGCTTTCGTTACGCAGCCACCATCATTTTTTGCGCTCATTGACTATTTCCACCCGTTCCGCAGCTGGTTTTGTCTGCGTGTAATGTCTGCGCGTGCGCGCACACACACACACACGCACACACACACACACACACACACACACACACACACACACACGCGCGCGCGCGCCAAAGCACAAATAAAGCCAGTTTAAAAAAAATAACTTTTATATTTTACAGGATCTGCAAGTCCGAGATCGTGAGTATAACTTCTTTTATATCGTGTAAGCGCTAGTAAAAAGTAGTTTTCCGTGCAGAAAAACGCTGCATGATTGTTGCTCAATTTCTCGTTATGCTTCGCACTGCTCTCTGCTACATAATCTGTTAATTTTCCTCGCCATTGTTTCACATGAACAACATAACCCTATATAGATCGCATATTTACCACGATGTCATGCTATTATAGACATTTGTTCAACCGTCGTTTCTTCTGCCTATTCGAGACAAGAGCCGGAACACGGCAACCATGAAGCTAAAGTCTGCCTCCATCTTTTATTTCTTTTTAACAGGGATTTTTATGTGGGATACTTTTGTAGGTTTTTGGTCGATATGTCCACGCCACCTGAAGCACAAGTCCACTTCGGTCACATTTTCTTACATAATCAATAAGTGCGCAATTTGGCATAGTTTATCGATAGCCACCTGTTTAGTGACTACGTATATTTAAAAGCGACGTTAATGAATAGCCATAGGCACACTGTTTCAAAGACAGCTATTGACTCAAACTTTTCCGTACTTCATTGTCTTTGTTGTTTTGTCGCGACTCTACGTTCTTGTGATCTTGTACACAGTATGCTCGTGAGAAGTCAAGGATTTTGTTTTTATAAAATTAGTTTTTGAGGGAAGGAAAGGGGCAGTACCTGCTGCAGTTTTAAGCGGGCACCTGAACCGCCGTGTAAAAGAAGGGAAGTGGGAGTGAAAGAAGAGAAAAAGAGGCACCGTAGTGGAGGCCTAGAGAATTAATCTCTACCACATGATCTTCAGCGTGCACTAACATCGCACAGAACACGGACGCCTTTTGCGCTTCGCTTTTATTGCTACTCACGGTCCGTGGTTCTAATCCGGGTACCGCGGATCAGTAGCCGGGCGTTTTAACCACTGGAGAAGTCTTAAAGTCACTACACTACAGAGCGCTACCTAAATGTACTTACAGTGACGCAGGTTTTCTTATTAACGACAACATGTCGGAGGAGACGCTTTGTGCACGCCATTTCGCTTGTTGGGATAACTTATCGTTTTTCATGCATCTTCGCTGCTTTAAGATCTCGGAACACCGGGAACTCTGGGAAATCCGGGAGCTCGGATACTGTCGCCTTAATTTCAGAGGTACGTAATTTCTTGAAAAAGTTGCGACCTTTAGGAATCTCACATAAAAATGTCAAAGGGGACGCGGCTGTTTTTTATTTTTGGAGATTTTACATATGTGGAAGTCGTGCAATTCTAGGGCCACTTTTTAATCTACACCAGCTACACTAGTGCAGCAAAAATCCATTGTAGGTATAGGAGATTTCCTACACTGGTGTAGCTGATGTAGGTCAAACAAATGGCCCTTCTGTGAAAATGCTTCACACGTTATTCGCTGCTGCTAGCGTGCCAGTACAGACGCGGGACACAGTCCTCTGCTTTCTTCCAGTGCAGAACACACTGATTATACCTGCCAGGTTTGAGTATTTTTGCCATTGTGCGCAATTTCGTGAGCTGTTTACACGCAGAAATTGTTTATATAAGGTCGCTTGCACGACCAGGTCACCGCCTAATCCTCCAGTGTCAATCCTACCCGCACTGAGGGTATACCCTATAAAGAAACTGCATTGGACATACTGTACCGGCACAGGACACAAAACACCTTTTTAACTCCTGTGATCAGGAGCGATATTTAAATAAACATGCGCTATCAAGTGCCCTTACCGCGTCGGTAAAATGCCGATGGGAATCGCAAGCTGAAATCGGACCAACCACATGCCCAAAGTGTTCCACACCAGCTTCAGAAGTGGATGTTCGCCACCTGCTATGGACTTGTGCAGGGACAAGGGAATCAAGGACAAAGATTCTGCGCGAAGTGGGTCTAACCACAACAAGGGAAGATGACTTTTCTAAATGGCTCACCGACAACGCTAAGAGCGGGAGCCTGCTCCGGTTCCTCACGGAAAACCATTTACATGAGTTTATATAATATGCCTTATGGCAAGTTTGCGTACAAAAAAAAAAGTGTTCGTGTGTGTGTGTGTGTGTGTGTGTGTGTGTGTGTGTGTGTGTGTGTGTGTGTGTGTGTGTGTGTGTGTGTGTGTGTGTGTGTGTGTGTGTGTGTGTGTGTGTGTGTGTGTGTGTGTGTGTGTGTGTGTGTGTGTGTGAATTTTAACTAGTTGATTATTTTTTGTGATGCCCAAGGTGGCTGGCAGCAATATGCAACTGGTTTCACTTACCTACCTATAATATGTTATATTTTAGTTATTTCAGTTAGCTGGTGCAACCAGATATAATTGTATTACGTAACTTCTGGATAAAAAAAAGTATAAGTCGTGGTACATCGCCCATAGACAATAAGGCATTGATTGGTTGAATAGTTCAACGGAGCTAATCTAGCTCCTCGTAAGCTAACGTCACCTCTCAAGCTCTCATAACTGATCGTGGTTTTTTTGTGAGCATATTGTCTTTGCTGTGCGTGTGTGCACAGAGGTCTCACTGATTTTGGCCAACTTCATTGACCTTTTTCCATATCGCGTGCTCTTTCTTTTTTGCAGGCAATACGTAAATTCCTCGAGACGGACGCCGGCAAACGCCTGATAGAGTCGATCACCCAATTGATCGCGTGCGCTTCTTCAAATTAAACTTAGCCGCAAATCAGCGAGGCGCAAGCATGGATTCAAGGGACACGGCTGTATTTACCTAAAGAGGCTTACACCATACTATCGCGTGTACTCGGTGTCAATAATCTAGCCAAAGTTCTTCGTACCTGGAATTATGAGGGCAGAAAACTGAAATGTGCGCGCGAACTGCGGCCTGTATCTGAAAGCTGGCAGATGGTGGCGCAAACTTTCAACCTTCACCATATCCCATGTTTCAAGCAGCGCCAGTCAATTTATTTTGTATATCTGGAGCGGCGACATACAGTCATCCGACTTCCATGGTTCGAAGGAAATTTGTGCGCTGTTATCTAAAAACGTTTTTTGGTTGCTGTGTCCATAGGAAGGACTCCGAATAAAGGAACTTACCGGGGCTCAGATTTACACGCCTTTAAGAGAGAGGCTGGCGCTGTGGTCGTCGCATCAGCTATCATTCTGTCAGGTGTCCCTATTGGTCAGCAAAAACCAGAGCTGACCAATCGCATACCAGAGCTACATATTTGGCAGGTAATTATTTTGTTTTCCATGTGCTGTTATTTTTCTGCTTCTTTCTCCCCCTCCCTCTACTCCTAACCTTTTAATTTTTTTTTTATCAGCAAAATGAACAATAAAGTAGCTCAGTGTTGAGGAGTGAAAGACAAAGAGTTAGAATAATTATGCTTTGCTACTAGAGCACTAAGGAAAGAGTCATTCAGGCGCGTCGCTTATACTGGCAAAGTGCGATACTCGATGCGCTGCCATGTCTCCGGATAAGGTTTCTCGAAAGCCGCTGGTTCAGCTGAAGGATATTGGCGCGCAGGAAAGCGTAGCGACGATCATGGCAGGCCTAGCTAGAGCGGCAGTGTGAGTAGTACTCCCCCTCCCCCTCGTCACAACACCGCTCGGCAGGGTTTGCAACGCGCATTGAGCGCCATTCGATATCGTGACGCTGGCACGGTTCGTCATGAGGGTTTTTATTTAACCAGCCAAAGGACGAGACACAGGAAGGAAGAGGACAGAACAAGGCTGGACTAGCAACTGAATGTTTATTGAACGGAAGAAAACGAAGACTCCTTCCGAAAAGCACGCGCACAACCCAACCGGTGGAATGGCAGGAAATTGAGAAGAAGATGAAAAAGAAAATTCAAAGCCAATTCAAAGTCAAGGCCTAACTAACGACTTTTCTAATAGAGCAAATTCCTTACAATGAAGGCTAACCGATGCCTTGTCCAGCCTTGTCCTGTCCTCCTCCTCTTTCCTGTGTCTCGTCCTTTGGCTGGTTAAATATGAACCCTTGCCAACTTGCCCGGTCGTCAACCTCGTCATGAGGGCTTTGAGAGGGGAGTACTGCAACTAAAGTAGCAGTACATTGGCAGAAATAACGGCACTGATTTCCATTTTTGTTTTCTCCATCTATTCTTTGTGTCCCCTGTTTCCTACTCGGCATGTGGCATCAAGCCGATGATGACGCATATATGTATACTGGCACCATGAGCCCATGAAGTTGTCTTTTTATGAACACACGCCATAGAAAGACATGTGGTTGACCAGTCCTCTTTGGTTCAGCGCCCGTCGTGGTCATTTATTGCATTGCGGCTACTTTCACGAAAGGTATTTTTTCATGTCAGTTTGTGTTAGCATAAACTCATTGGAAGCATCACGAATTGCACGCAGCGAGTCTTCTGGAGCTTTCATTATGGCGCCACAGCGGTGGGTAAAAAAGAAAAGAAGATACGCAGCGAACTGTGTCAAGTGACTGCTTTAGCCTTAACAATTTATGATAGTGTCTTTATATCCATACGATTTTATTCTCCCTCTGTGTGACTCCCGCGGTGAAAGGGGAAGAAGGAAAAGAAATATGATTGATATACGCCGCCGAAATTGATAGTGCTCCACGTTCAGCAAGATGATTGCCATTAGGTACATCTTGAAGAGTGATATATTATTATACTTTGTGCATGTGTTCCCCACGGATATATTGTGCTCGCGACGAATAGCCAAGAGTGTTTTGCATATACTTTCTGCGCTCAATGTTTACAGTAGCGCTTTACAGTGTGTATAACTGACCGATATCCACGAATAAAACGTTTACTTAATGTGCATTTTCCCGTCAGTGTGGCCTTTCAAGTTTTGTTTGTGTAAGGCGACAGTCTGTTTCCCTGTCCCCGCTAACGTGGGAAGTGGCGAGTATGTGTATTTCGTTTTCAGTGTGGCAACAGATGGCATTCGATTATATTTAATGCCTTAAGCCGCGAGTGATGCGAATGAATAATAATAATAATAATAATAATAATAATAATAATAATAATAATAATAATAATAATAATAATAATAATAATAATAATAATAATAATAATAATAATAACTGGCTCACAGGAAAGGAAATAGGCGCAGTATCTGCCTGTGACATATATGCGGCACTTAGAGAAAAACAATTTTCTCGTGTCCTGCAAACTTCTGCCGCCGCTGAATATATGCATAATACCGCTTTTACTACATATATATTGTAATAATAAATGCAATTACCATCATTAAGCTCTTGCCAACCATTTTTTATCCTTTCTCCCCGCGCACTTTGTACATCAAGATATATATATATATATATATATATATATATATATATATATATATATATATATATATATATATATATGCACATTTACAGGCAGTTACAGGCACACAGATGAAAGGCTAAATTTCTAATGCTAGTTGAATTAAGAAAAGAAAAAATCACCTAGGTATAACAGTCACCAATTTGAAAATCTTGCACATACCGCTTTGTCACTCTTCCAGTATTCTTCGCCGAGGATGCAGACTTTTACAACTTCTTTCTCTACCCGTAAAGGCACGTCCATAAGAATTTTTCGGCCATGATGAAACATGGAGAACATGTATCGTGCTGAAAAGAGGCACACATTTATCAGGTTCGTATAAACGACTCCCGACGCGCGCACGCACGCACGCACGCACGCATGGACGCACACACACACACACACACACACACACACACACACACACTCTCTCTCTCTCTCTCTGTCTCGCGCACACACGCAAATAAATTTTGCTCAATCCTTGCTACACACGAAAAGCGAAATTATTGCTCTTATATGTACTGTATAAAGTTCACATTACAGCATTACACAGCTCCACTTAATTCTAGCCTTCTGCTGTCGTGCTGCAGCTAAATTGCACAAGAAAAATAGAGTGATGCTTGCATGCGTACACATATATCCCTGGATAGAAGCCCGTTACTGTGAAAGGAACTTACCTTTGGGCGAGGAATCAAACTCTCGTGAAGTCCGCACAACGTACTTTACGTTGCCAGCCGCTAGAGATCTCTTCAACTTCTTTAAATCTTCTTCGCATTTCAGATATCCATGCCAGTAGCCTCCTTCCTCATGTATATGTCGCTAAGATAGCGTCGCAGAATGAGCTCCTGACGTTCAGGAGTACCACTCATGGTCGCGTGGAGACAGTGGAACGGATAGAGAAGATCGAGAAGAGCGCGCGCGGATCAACGGCCGAAAAGAGCGCACGGAGCGCGCTTTTTTATTTTGTTTTCTTGCCGACGCCATGACGTCAGTGGTCACGTGAAAAACGGAGGCCCCGCTCCTAGACCGATTTGGTGTGAATGTAGGCTGTAGCATCACCCTCCTGTAGCATCCCGCCCATACGCTCAAAACATGGCGGCTCATGGGGCTCAGCGTCTAATGAAAACTGAGGGGGCGGGGGCCATGACTTGAATGACATCACGCACACGTTTTCAATGGCGCGAATTTTAAACAAGCCTTTTTATAAAATTGCCACGTGGCATTGAGAAGCCTACATCTTTTGAAAGTCGTTGCTTTTCAGCGCGCGCCAATTTCAGCCATCTGAAAGAAATCCAGTTTCTGGTCTTTACGCCTATGTTTATGAGCAGTTTCTCCAGCAGAAAAAAAGTAGTTGGCAAAGGTGGCGGCATAGAAAGGCAGCAAGGGAGGTAGGGCACGGAGAGTGGCTGCTCCCGATTATGATGGAGCTGGGACTACCTTGTGGCGGGGAATCGCCTGCCACCGAATTTTTATCTGTTGTAGGCCGTCATTGCATCCGCCGCCGCTATGTTGGCGGACGACGGCTGTTGCGGCGTGCATCTTTCTCTTCCTCTTCTTTTTCTTTCTTTCTCTATTTTCTCTTCTGTCTGCACGAGGCAGCGGAGGTGGCTGAACTAAAGAGTCAGTATCAGGCCCGTACATTTTCTTTTCCTTCTCCCTACAGCCACAACAACAACTCTGAACATTGTCAAGTAACTCTAGTCGTGCCCATTTCCGAGCCCAGTTCACAACAGAGTGTACCAAGTGTACAGTCGCCGACAGAAAAGAATGGACCACGCCTTCGGAAGATGGATGGATGGAATATAGGAGCGTCCCATTTGAAACGGGGTGATAGCAGCAGCTATCATGCTTATTTTTCTTTCTATATCTTTATTGTTTTAGATTGGCTATCTATGCCATCATTCTATTATTTTTTTGTTTCTACATCACTAACATTGTGTAACTTTTCTGTTTTTAAGACACCAATCTTCCAATTGTTTTTTGCTACCTTCCACCGCCGGTTTATTCACCCGGCCACTGGTATCTCTAAACCCCAGAGCTTCAGGAACAGTGACTGCGCCTGCATCGACTTCCGGATGAATACCATTACATTCGAGTATAATATGGTCAATTGTTTCACTGGAGTTACCACATATAGCACATGCGTCATATTCATTGTTAAATTTCTTTTTGTAGCTGCTTGTTCTAAGGCACCCTGATCTAGCTTCAAAAAGTAGGGCACTGCCTCTTGAGTTATCAAAGAAAGCTTCCTTCCTGATCTGTCTTTTCCACTTTCGATATAATTCCACACTCTGTTTCTTTTCCATCGAATTTATCCAATTTTTACCTTCTGTGTTTTTCACCTGTTGCTTAACGCTCTTTATTTCTCCGTCCATGTGACCAGCATACTTACTGGTTAGTTTCCTAGATTTTTTCTTCAATTGTGAGTCAACGCTTTTTAGGTATAGGTATTTAAATACTTTAGCTGTCCATCTGTTACTGTCCAATTTCCTCAGGCGTTCCTCATAACATTTTACTCTGAGCTTCCCGTACATCGAAAGATTCCCAGCCCAAATCTCCCTGTACCGCCTCATTTGTAGTTTTGCCGTGGGCACCTATAGTGCTAATCGTGCGACGGCTCTCTGATTTTTTTCTAATGTCGCCTGTACCTCTGATTTTAGGCAAAAACCGCATTTTCGAAAGTAAGTCTGGGTACCATAATTCCTTTCCAAATACACCTCAAAACATCATGCCTGTTGTATCCCCACAATTCCCTATGTTTCATTATCCCGGCATTTCTTCGCCCTTTGGCATTAAATGATTGCTCATGCTTTCCAATGTATGCCAATCCTTCGTTTACCCATACCCCAACATATTTATATTCTAATACTCTGGGTATTTCATGGCCTTGTATTTTAAGACCCTGATCAGTTGAGCCGTTGAAAATTATCAGACCAGACTTAACTGCGCTAAAACTGAAGCCTACAGCGTCCCTTTCGTCTCCGCAATACTTAACTATAGAGTTTGCAATTCTTCCAGACTCTCAGCTAGCAGCACAATATCGTCTGCAAACATCAAACCGGGGAGACGCTGCTCTGCCGCCTTTACACCTAATCTATATGACAGGTTAAAACCTAAGTTACTTTCTTGTATACTCCGTTCCAGGTTTATCATATAAATCATGAACAGCAGCGGTGATAGAGGACAACCTTGTTTTAATCCTTTTCATACCTCGACAGCTTCCGTACTTCTTATCCCTTCCCATGTAATTTCTACTTTGTTATCCCGGTATATTTCTTGTAGGAACTCTATTATCTCATAACCGATACCTCCTTCTTTTATTTTGTTCCACAGGAGTTCCCTGTTTACGTTGTCGTACGCCCCGTTTATGTCCAGGAAGGCCAAATACAAAGGTCTATTTTCCACTCTAGATATTTTGATGCATTGAGTATTGAGTAAGCACGAACAGGCTATCATCTAAGCACCTACCATTTCTAAAGCCGTTCTGAAGTTCGAGTATCTTGTCACTTTCTACCCATGCTTGCACCTTTCATTTCACCGCCTGCACGGCCAACCTTAAATAACAGATGTTATGGTAATCGGCCTGTAGGATTTTATGTGCATCCTTTCTCCTTTCCCTTTATAAATCAAATTCAATTTACTGTGCCGCCAGCTGTCCGGAATTTGCTTATTCGTTATGACTGTTTCCAAAGCTTTTAACAACGTTTCCTTACTTCTTGGACCAAGTTCATTAATCAGCTTGATCGAAATTCCATCTATTCCTGTAGATGTGGTTCTAGGAATATTTTTTTTTTTGCCTTTTTCTAGTTTAGATTGGTCAGTTCTAAGCTGCTTTATATTCTGCTATCTTGTGTTGCTTAGTGATTTGCGGAGATTACCCTATCCTCGCTCTTAAATGACTCGGCTATAACTGATGTAATGTAGTTCACTGCGTTGTCTTCATTTAAACAATTTCCCTCATTATCTTGAATCCGGTCTTGCTTTCTTTGATTCTTTTTACCTAGCCAGCTTATATGGTTCAAGATTTTTCTTGGTCCGCCTCTAGATGCATCGTGTAAGTCAGCCATCCAGCGATCGGTGGACTGCTTTATTTTACTTTGGACTAGGGCCTATACGTCAAGTTTCTTTTGTCGATATGATTCCCATTTTTGGTCGATTTCTTCCTGAGATACCTGTGCTTTCTTTGCCGCTCGGTGTTCCCTTGAAGCAGCCCGTGGTTGTTCAATGGCTTGTCTGATTTCCTTATTCCACCAGCTCCGTGGCTTCTTCTTTCCATTCCAGCGGTTTGCTACTTTAACCTCCTTAATTTTTCTCCTTATGAGTAGTTATACCTGTTCATAATCCCAGTCTTCCATGAGGCTTTTCTCTATTGCTTCTTCTGTCTGCTGCTATCTGCGCTATTTGATCGTCGTTTAATTTTGCGTTTACTTTTTGTCTAAGTTCCATTTATCTCTTCATCAAGGGCCCTATCTGCAGACTAAGACGTTTATGATCACTTCCCAGACTACACTCCCCTTCTTCGTCCATTTCCATTTTTGTGACCTTCTATAAATTCCCTGCGACATTAGACAGCAGTCAATGGTCGTCTGCCTGTTGCGGAATTCTCACGTGATTTGGCCTTCGCATTTTGTTTCTCTATTTACTGTAACTAGGTCGTGTCGCTCACAGAAATCTATAGCATTAGCTTCCCGTTACAATACGTGTATCCATCCAGATCGTCGATGTGGCCGTTCATGTCCCCCAGCAGAATAATATCGGCCCCGTCTCCAAACTGGTATATATCGTCACTGAGACATTCAACAAGATCCTTGTTTTCTTGCCTGCATTGGTGTCCTGTTCCTAAATAAACTACCTTTAGCCATGTCCTTATGCCGGCAATTGTTCCTGATACCCAGATATGATATTTACAGGATGGTTTTATTCTTTGCTAATTTGTTCCCTGGTGTATCAACATACCTACCCCTCCACCCTTTTTTTCCGTTCTCGTTCTGTTGCACCCTTCCCAGAGGTAGCCTTCTAGATCCCTGAGATTAGTCTTGCATAGAGCGTACACACCTATTTTGTCATCCTTCAACTGCTGTTCTATCTCTAGCCATTTCGCTCTTTATCTACCTCCTTGCATGTTTATGTAGCTTATCCTAATGTTAAATTTCTTTTTTGTGCCTTTCTTCCTCGACCTCCTCCTTGCCATTTTTTTGGGGCTTAGCCTCTGCTTCACATCTAACTACCTCTGTGCACGGAGCCCTCGCGGACCCCCTAAAAAAAAAAAAAAAAAGCTACAGCCCTGCCTGCCAGGCGCCAGCCGATCTCTGCTCCCACCCTTCTGTTAAAATGAATGCCATCTCGCTGAAAAGCCTTTATGCACCTCCCTGTTTACCTCAACCACTTCTAACCGCTTCTCCAGGCTTAACTTTCTTATGTCCTGTATAATTGCCACCACGTCCTTTTCCAGCTTTCCGTTCGATCTTAGGACCTCCGGACCTCCTGCAGCGTCACCATTTAGGACATCGTTTAGCCCCGCGGCAACTATCACCATACTGCGCTGTGCGGAATTTTTCAACAGCTTATTTTTACTCTCTTTAAGCACTGCCCCCATTGTCATCCCTGGGAAGGCTCCAACTAACACTCGCTTATCACCCTTTACACGATCCAAGACATGTTAGAATCTCCGGCGATAAGCACCTGGGCATTCTCTCTCCCTCCCCCAACTGTTGACTCCTGCTTTCGGCTATCTGTGTCGTTCTCTCTGGGATGTTCATTCTTCCTTACTTCTTCCTTTTTTTCCCGACTTCTTAGTAGCTGCTTCTAACTAACTCTGTCGGCTTGGATCCGCCTGACCTACTTTGCTTATGCCTTTCATGCCAGTGCTGGCCCCAGCCACGTACGGCCCGCACTGGAATGTTCGTCCTCGTTATTTCCAAGGACAAAATCCGCCTGGCCTACTTTGCTTACGCCTTCCATGCCAGTGCTGGTACCAGCCACGTGGCCCGCACTGGAATGTCCGTCCTCGTTGGTTCCGAGGATAAAGTCGGCAATTTTTTTTTTTTTTCATTTGAGGAAGCTGTCCTAGCAGTTTTTGATTTTCTGCTCTTAAAAAACCTACTCCATTTTCTAAATCATCCACACGAGGCATTAAAATGCCCTTTTCTCGTTCAAATCTATCTAGGCGCGCACTAAGCACGCAACACCGACTCAAAAAGTCACTACATTCCGCTTCATCTACAGAGTAAAAACGCGTTTCTTTGAGATTAACCTGCGCCTCACACTGTACACTTTACCTCATTTTGATTGCACAGCTTAAGCATGTATCAACTGAACTATTTCTACTACGAATTCTCAGAATATACAAACTGCAAACGGAAGACACAAAAACGACTAGCAAACACGCTTTAAAATAAATTCTGCGAATGCCAATAGCCTCGAAAAAAGAAGATTTATCTTTAAAAAATAGTTAAAGAATGAACGCCGAGAAAACCTAGCTGCCGGTACGAAAAACCAGGCCGCTAGGACAAAGAGCTAAAATCTATTCTTTAGGCTGCACCTAACCTAACTAGCTGAAAACGAAATGAAGTTAACAAAAGAAAGAACTCATCTATTTGACGCTTTCGGAAGCTCCCGCTGTCGCCAGTCCGTTCGTTTCCTGTAGCCACGTGCAATCGGAGGAGCGATGGAACACGCGTCCGCACCACACGGCTGTCAACTGTCAACTGGCGGCAAAGAAAAGCGCGGGTCAGCGCCATCTAGGGGAAACGCTGACTGGAGTCGAGACGTTCGCGTGACCATGCGCGCCTTTATTTCGCAGCCTGTCCACATTGCTCACTTTCACGTTGTAGTTCACCATTTAAAAGCAACTAGCACGAGATGACGCTGCCGAAGTCGCCGCTGCTGATGCGCCCATATATCGTTTTCCGCGCTCTCCTCTCGCGCTGAGGATTGAAGCCTTCGTATTGTCGGCAAAAACAATCTTGATGTACAGATAAACGGGGTGCAATAGACAGTGAGCACAGTGAGCTGTAAAGAACAAAGCTAGCAGCCCCACAGGGAAGGGCCTGTTGCTTGAATCCGGCTGCTTCGTCATGACCGGTGGTTTGCGCGGTGCACAGCGAGGAACAGACGGCTACAGAGGCGGAACAGATAAAATTTTCGTTTCCTTTAAAACAACAAGCAGGACAGCAACAATATAGAATGCTCATTTGGCTTTCGCTTCTATTTTTGACGACCGTCGTTCTAGGCCGCACTTTGGACAGACATGATTAGACGCTTTCCACATTACGCGTGTCCTGCATTGACAGTCGCTTGTTGGCGCACAAGCCGGCGAAGAATAACGTATAAGAGAAGGATCAGCGAGCTCTCGCTTGGACTATAGTTGTACGGAGCACTTACAACCCACATAAAACCTTCAAGGCGACGTTAAAACAGTCAGTCTTCGGGAAGTGAATTTCTAGCCGGCAGGGACTGCAGCCGGAAGTATGGTTTTCACGCCGAGCAGTGCACCCTAGGAAAAAAAAATTGCTCCGTGTTGATTACGGGAGCAATTGTTTGAGAAAATAGCCCAAGAAAAAATGTCTTCTATTAAATCTTAAAAGCCCTGGAGCGTAAAACAGAATACGATGAGTATCAACTGTGGATCGCGCGATGTCATTTTGCTGGCATGACCCTAACCGAGAATTCCGCATCTAGCGAGAGACACTCCACATCATGCTGTCGCCATCTATGCGGGATTGTCTTCGCGGTAGAAAAAATGCCTGCGGCCGGCGGCGGCAGACGCAGCATTAGTCAGCGGCCGCAATAGCTGTGGATGCGGCGAGCAAACATTGCGCACGGCAAGCCATTCAGACAGCGCATCATCCGAGGCTCGTGCAGCGGCGTCATCTGGTGCCTCTTGCTACGATTAGAGCGCACCAAGCAGAAGTGAGCACCATGGACAGAAACATTGGTAACGGATCCAAAACCCCTTCAGCAATACCAAAGGGCCAGGAAGAGATCACCGACAACGCCACATAATTGATACACAAGACCAGCACATCGGTCTCCGCATTTGTACCGACGCTGCCCTATATCATGACGATGACACCGACATCACGTTTGCCACCACCGTTTACTACCGGGAGGGTTCACAGCTGCACGCTACTAGCCACAGTGGTCTCAGGTACTGGTCTGCAACTGAACTCGAGTTGACGGCCATCGACGAGGCCCTTAAAAACTGCACCAAAGGAACAGATCGTTTCATCCACGTCTACACCGACAGTCAAGAGGCTATAAAAACCTGCAAGCTCGTTCTTACAAGACCTCAGTACAACACCGCATCAAACAGCGCTGCCACTACCTGCGAGGTACCTCACAAGTCTCGGTACGAATTCATTGGACACCTGGACATCACGCACAAGGAACTGGGAACAGAATGGCCCACGAGGCTGCTGGCGCGCAGCTAGAGGAAGACCGCCGGCATAGCCTTGATGTGGGCCCGTCCAACTCGGACCACCCTTACTGTTCTCCCGTCTCCTTCATCATACCGGACTCTGTCATCACGCGGCTTAAACATGAACGGAGGGGTTTGTTGCGGGATATTGTCCCCGATATTACTCCTCCGATCCCTTCCGGCCTCTCTCGTCCTGCCCAAGTTCTAACTCACAAGGCGCGAGCCGGTGCAGCGTACACACCGGACATCCTGAGTCAATGGAGCCGAACCAAGATCAGCTGCCTCAACTGCCCTGCTGACTCCGTAGACCTGCAGCACTTGATCTGGACCTGTCCTGGCACGGCTGACCTCCGCGCACGCTACACATCTGCTCACCACATTCAGAGTTACGAAGACTGGACAGCCCCCAATACCAACGCCAAGCACAAGCTTAGTGCCCTGCTGGATTTCATGTCGGAGTCTGACGTCCTCAACCTCACCTAACCCACCCCCTTTCCCTCTAGGCCTCAGGTCATCCTCATAAATAAAGTTTATTGAATGAATTAATGAAGTGAGCAGTTTAGAGACGCTGCTATAGGGCGCGCATTCTCAATCCAAGGTTTCGAAACCAGGCAGCTTTTCCCCTAGATGGCGCTGATCCGCGTTTTTCTTTCGAAGCCGTAGTCCATTTTATTCTGTCCGCGACTGTACACATCCATGGCTTATTACATCAACCAAGTAAGTGCAGCAATAAAGCACAAAAATAAAAAATGCATGTCGCAGGCAGCACAAACAGTAGCGCTGTTTAAGCGGGCTAATCGTCTCAGTGACCACAGCTGCCGAGGCATGGAAAAGGCTTGAAGTGCCATAATTAAAACATCACCAGATAAGAAACATGTACAGAAAGCAAAGCCATGACGGCTGCAATTGAAATACAAATGACATGAAAGTAGGTGCATCAATGTACACGTGGAACATAAAGCACTGGGATTACTCTTCACGTTTAAATTCTTCGGCCGAAAGAATACAGCAGTTTTCGAGGCAATGGACCAGACAACTTTAACATCAACAAACGCGCTTAACACAGGAGCATTAGATCATACATCGAGTCTGTGTACGACCTCCAGAGATGCTTCTGATCAGCAACCAGAATTTGAAGCAATTGCGATCCACCTGAAGTATATATGTATAACGTTGCACGTACTACATGAGCCTGCAATATGCCAATAAATGCTTTCAGCTTTGCAAGACGCAATTTCAGCTTTTCAAGACGCATTTTCAGCTTTGCAAGACGAAAGATTATATAACCTTTACGGTCATAAGAAAGAAAAACCCCGCCGTTGGAGTACTACGTACTCCGTACATGAAGAAAGGGTGGCACAATTTTTTTAGGTCTTTCAGCACTTGTTTTAGCAGGCCTACTTGTTAACTCACGCACACCTTAAGGATATGCAAGGTGTGTACTGCAGGCTACTAAATATTCTGGAAAACATGAAGCCTAGTACGCACGAAATTATTTTGCGATTAAACAGGCGACAGCAGCCCGAAAAAAGCTATGGAGCCAGAAGCAGACGACACTGACAAGAGCTCACTCACCGGTGAAAGTCAGGCGGGAAGCGGTGTAGTAACATACCGACGGCTGAGTTCACGCTGCCGCAATGTGCCACAGAGCCTCGCTTCATCACTTATCGCGGACTCATTTTGCGATAAAGCGCTAAGCGCTTCAAACGAAGACCGAAAAGTGTAATACAATGCTGCAAAAAGACTGCACTACCCGCACGCCGAAGGAGACGGAACGAAGAAAACTCGGCTCCAGGGTGATAATAATCTTACCAAATGGCGATAGAGCAGCGACCAGCAGGGGCGTCGAAATATTCGCATTTTTCAGACTTGCGAGCTAAGGTTGTATTACGCTTTCCCGGGCGCACCAAAGCAGACAGAGATAAGAAACCGCTCCGTGGGTTCGTCAGCTTCGTTGCCTTGGTTACCTCCGTGATTGCCAACTTCACAAGGGGGGCGCAATAAGAGCCACCGTTGTAAGATTTCTAAAAATTTAAGAATGATTTAATAAAATATCTTACCTCATCCACATCCAAAGTTATCAAAATATCTATTCTTATGCTGCTTCATACTTTTTAATTTGTAGTAATATAATTTCTTAATTTGAGTGTCTGTTCCCCGGCCTGTGGCTATGCTGAGGTACTGCTAAACCGCTTTTGGACCCAGCCTTTGCCACCACTCTATGACTCTATTTCCGCCATGACAAAAGCCGGAACCGCCGGAAGCGGAGGCGACGCGCACGCACTTCCTACATTTTAAAGCGAAAGACTAATGACTCATGCTTGCGGCCACGATCGTGTCCGTCCGTCCATCTGTCCGTAATGCTTTAGCTTGGTAACGTTATTAGTGGTGTAGTATGTCGTGCCTTGAAATTAGTGGTGACGTCCTCAGTAGAGTAGTATGTCGTATCTTGAAATAAATGATGCCGTTATCAGTGACCAACATCGTGTTTACAAACAAGGGCGGCGCTCGCGGCGCAGCAGCCGACTGGAGGTGAAAAGTAGGGTTAGCGCCTATAGGAATACGGGGAACGGAAAGATTTCCCGATTCTGATGATTTGCGAGACTGTTCACAGAACGATATACCGACCGGGTCCAGTTGCAGACGACCATGCCACACCGGCGCCGCCGCTAGCAGACGCTCCGGAACATGGA
Source organism: Amblyomma maculatum (assembly GCF_055883805.1). Lineage (NCBI taxonomy): Eukaryota > Metazoa > Arthropoda > Arachnida > Ixodida > Ixodidae > Amblyomma > Amblyomma maculatum. The sequence goes on along the minus strand of NC_139344.1, from coordinate 369,987,295 downwards.
TGGAGGCGGCCGCGGAGGGTATTGCCAGCTGCGCCGTCGTCTGCTGCAACGCGATTCTCGTTCGGTTCATATTGTGGTATGGTGTTTCACTACTGCTTTTTAAATGCAATCCTGCCTAGGACGTACCGCTTGAGCGACATTATTATCAAGCTAATCTACCCCATGCGGCAGCACATCTGACTGTGAATAAAACTGCGCGATTCGCTGCATGAGCCTTTTGGGAGTTTCCGGATTCACAACATCGATTATTAGGCAAGGTTTAATAGTAGCTTGCCCCAATAATGGCGAAGCATACTTAGTCACACACTTCTTCAAAGCGCTGGCCAACGCTTAACGATCGGCCACCACTTCTGGTGCTCTGCCAAACGAGAAAAATGTTACAGTAAGTTCCGTTTGCATGTGTTTCTATGGGCCGCCCTCAATTCGCACCTCCATACGTTTCGCGGTGTTTAAAAATACTTCGCCGCGGTAATGAGATTTCATACTTTCACGATCAGTTCTAGGATGTTCATGGTTGCTCTGTGCCGAATAACTACATCATAGGTGCGGAGGAAGTTGCGATAGCGCTAGCTTACGTAGAAACGGAAGCCAATGTTCATAATTAGCGACAGCAAAACTGCCATTCAAAATTTTAGAAAGGGGAGGATATCGCCGGAGGCGGCCAAAATCCTCACCCAAATAACGCTGAATAGGAAAATTCAGTTAATTTAGACACTCGCTCACGCTGCCGTCCCTGGTAACGAGGCGGCTCACGAGCTAGCCCGAGCTCTCTACTTCCGGGTAGCCGTCGAGCCCCCGAACACTGGGCATACGATGAGCGTCTGCAAAATTATGGGGAAATCATCGACCATTATAAATCGGGACGTAGACTGGTACCGCCGCCAGATGTTAGCCTAAATAATAGAGAAGCTGTCGCGTGGAGGCGGCTACAAACTCATACGTTCATGAACCCGGTATGGGCGTTTCACGCGCTACCAGACCTTAGGGACAATGCTCTGTGCAAACACTGTGGGGCGAGAGGGACCCTCGACCACATAATTTGGGAGTGCCCACAATCTTCAGAGATAGCACAAAATATTACAAGTAGCCTGGGATACCCTGCTGCGAAGGTGGTGGTGGTGGTGACAAACTTTATTAAGATGAGCCTTAGCTGTGACATCCTAGGGATGGAATGGCTCTTGGGTGCGTGTCGTGGCCGGAAGGTGACGTTTCCCGGCGACTTCCAAAGCCCAGTCCACCAGCTGCCGTTGGGCAACCGGCTCAGAACTGGGCACCGCAGCCTCCCATCGCTCGAGGTTTGTGAGTTGCCATTCGGCAGGTGGAAGATGCTCAGGGCAAGAATAAAGAATGTGAGCAAAATCCGCTTTTGGAGCACCACAGAGGGTGCATTCTGGCGTGAACAGTCCCGGGTGAACAAGGGCGAGGTAGGCAGGGGAGAGGAAAGTGCGGGATTGTAGCTGGCGCCACGTCACCTGCTGCAATTTAGTGAGAGACTTGTGTGGAGGTGGATAGGCAAGACGTTGTTCGCGGTAGTGCACAGTGATCTCGTGGTACGTGACCACACGATCTCGAGCGTCACCCCAGGCGTCGGCGGCTCCTGCTCGGCTGACGAAACCTCGAGCAAAAGAATGAGCCGCCTCGTTACCTGGGTGGCCGGCATGGGCTGGAACCCAGAGAAGCTGAATAGGTCAAATAGGAACGGGAGATTGGCTGAGAAGCCGGAAACACGTCCTTTCGCAAAGTTTCGTATGGCTGTCTTCGAGTCAGTAAAAATGAGGGTCGCCGATGTAGTAGAGATTGCTAAGGCTACTGCCGCCTCCTCCGCTTCCGCGGAAGTGGAAGCGATGACGGTACCTGCGGTAAGAAGGGTGGAGGAGTTTGACACTACAGCTAGGGCGAAGGCGGGAGAAGATGTGTAAGAGGCAGCATCGACGTAGACGGTCTCCGGCTCTGTTCCATAGTGTTTGTGTAGGGCGGCAGCCCGAGCAGCACGACGAGCCACGTGATGTTCGGGGTGCATGTTCTTGGGTAGGGGGTGAATGGTAAGGAGTTCTCGTGTGTGGCGTGGGAGGGAGAAGGTGTGGGCGTAATATCCAGAGGGACGTAGACCGATAGCGTCAAGAATGTGACGGCCGGCTAAGGTGGAGGAGAGCCGATCAAGTTGGGCAGACCGATGAGCCTCGATGAGTTCGGCGAGGGTATTGTGTACGCCCATCTTAAGAAGACGTTCATTCGACGTGTGGCGGGGAAGGTTGAGGGCCGTCTTGTACGCCTGGCGGATAAGGCAGTTGACCTTGTTCTCCTCTACTCGAGAGAGGAAGAGGTATGGTAATGAATAGACTACCCGACTAAGAACGAAAGCCTGGATCAGGCGACGGAGGTCGTGTTCCCGCATGCCACTGTGTTTATTAGCGATTCGTCTAATCAGGCGGACTGTTTGTTGAACGGTAACACTGAGCTTGGTGATCGTGGCAGTGTTCTTGCCATTGTTCTGAAGAATCGTCCCCAGGATGCGAACTCTACACCTCCGGGATTCGGACGGCGCGAATAGTGACCTCGATTCTAGGTGGGGGAGCTTTGTCGATTCTCGCTCTGGGCGGGTGAAGGACCAAAAGTTCAGATTTGGTGGGTGAGCATGCAAGACCAACCCTCTGAGCATGAGAGGTCACCACATCTGCGCCAGTCTGCAGTCTCTCTTCAATGGTTCCCACATTACCTGTGGAGGTCCACAGGGTTATGTCGTCAGTATATAGAGAGTGCGACAGGCCGGGAATGGCTGACAGAGCCTTTGTCATTGGGATGAGAGTAATATTAAACAGAAGCGGAGAGAGCACAGATCCCTGAGGCGTGCCTCGGTTACCAAGGGTAAAGACAGGGGAGCAGAGGGAGCCAAATGTGATTTCAGCTGTGCGCTGGCGGAGAAAGGCTGAGATGTATTGATGAATACGATGGCCGACATGTAGGGATGACAGAGCGTCCAAAATGGCCGAATGGTGTACATTGTCGAATGCTTTTTCCAGGTCGAGGGCAAGCACCACGCGCGTGCGTTTCCTGTTGCGGGGGCGAATGATGGGACTCTGGATCCAGCACCGCACCGTTCATCTGGCGGAAAAGGCCGCAACAAGCCAAGGGCTACCTGCCAGCCTCTAATCCGCGGGCGCACGACTCCCCGTCTTCCCCGGCACGTGTGCGGGGGCGGGGAAAAGGACGCCCATTTCCGATGGAAATAAAAGTTGTGCAATCAACCAACCAGCCGTGAAATGAGAAAACTGCCTTGAGCAGCAGACTCCCTGGTCTCATGTTTGACGAAGGCTGCAGATATATCATTTGTTCAATTTCCTATCACAAACTGATTCTTACTTGAATAGCAAATGCATGCTAAATATCAAGCAAAACGGTATGCTACCATAAAAGTGCTGTCTGAATGAAGTTTGCTTAAAAATTTGATACAGAAAAGGATACACAATGGCACCACATTGAGGGCCATTAAAGATGCCTATGCTCCCTGATCTGCTTCGTGCCTGCCTTGCGAGCACGGTGGGATCCGTTCTAATCTCAGTCTTCACTTGACAGTCATATTTGACCCGAAGGCATTGAGGCCAATTTCCTTTATTTACTGCAATACCAGCACATCGTATAACAATATTTCTTAATGGTCAAACGTGCTGTGTGCCAGATCACACAATCCTTTATGCGAAGCATATTGCTAGAGGTAAACCACAGCCCTTCTTGACGGTTATACGCCGTGCAAAGAATGTGGAATGCTATGTCACACCACGTGATACGCTGACGTCACGACAGAGGAGAGATGGGGGACCGGCTCGCGCCGTCGGCTGTGGTTGCACGCCGCGCGGACCACGTGGTATGGTGACGTCACACCACGTGATACGCTGACGTCACGACAGAGGAGAGACAGGGGTCCAGCTCGCGCCGTCGGCTGCGGTTGCACGCCGTGCACGTCGGTGTTCTAAGAGCTTTTGCTTTGCGTACATATTCGCGTAGTGGCAATCAAGTATCGTTGGCCTGGGGGACGACATGTTCGTTGTGCGTGTCGGTAACACAGTTAGATTAGAGATGAACGAGTCATGCTATTACCTAGTTTTATGCAATGGGAAAACATTGTGCATTCCAAGTTTAAACCGTGTAAAAGCAGGTGTAACCAAGGAAAGAAAAGTTTAGCCAAGTGTAACCATGGAAAGCCGAGTTTAGCAATCAATATGCTTCGCATCTGACCAGGCTTAACCAAGCTAAGCCTCAGCCATTTTCTTCTCTGGCTCTAACTCGTGATCTCTTTACGTTTGCTACGCGTACACAGATTTCAGGCGCTTTTGTACCCCTATATCAGGTAAAAGCATTTGATCGTGTAGAATATCTATTTGCTGTTCTTAAATGCTTTGGCTTTCCGGCGCGTCTGACAGAGGTTCTTCGGGTGCTATGCACTGATTTAGAAGTCTGCTTGGCAGTCAACGGCCAGTCCACTGATCCGATAGCTGTCACTCGTGGAAATACGGCATGGATGTCCACTCCCATCTATCCTCTTCGTGCTTTGGCATAGAGTCTTCATTGCAGCAGATAAAAAACTGCACATCTATACGCGGTTTCCCTCTCTAAATCAGGACGAGAGTACATGCTGATGACATTTCTCGGTTCATAAGGAACATTGACAGTTATAGAGCATTTCTGCGTCTTTTTCACACATATATCCTTGTCAGGTGCACGCGTCAATCCAGCAAAAAGCAAAGCACTGCGCTTCGGAGCCTTCAGGGAAGAATTTCCTGATGGTGTCGTCTGGGTATATGGTGTGAGTATTGGGTGTCACATTCATGTCGCCTGATGAGGTAGCTCGCACCACCTGGAAAGAAATAAAACACAAATCCGAGAAACGGATTGAGGTAGCCAATACATTCTACCTACCTTTTCTGAACGAGCATATCCAATCAAGAACAGTATTGCTGCATCGCTTTTTTACGTAGCCAAAGTGGCCTGTCCTCATGTTAAAGTGTTTTTTTTTTTTCTTTCTTTTTTTTTCAGCGGTTAGCTACTGGTTGTGAGTCGTTCCTTTGGAACGAGAAGACTGATAGTGTTTCGAGGGCTCTTGTCCGCTTACGAACAAAAGTGGGCGCTTTCAGAATCCCAGACTTCGAAATAATGTGCCGCGTTTTGGCCCTAAAAGCCACTTGGGACGTCATTGCGGATGTAGCATAACGTGGCATTAAGCACTTATTGAGTATCTGATGGGAACCTCTCGTCGTTTGTTTGGAATGGTGGCGTGCCCGCCAATGTTTTACATCCATATTGTGAAATCGCTGAACCTACTGCAAAACACATTACAAAATTGTGATCTTAAGGAAATGATCCCCAAAGACATATATGAATGTGTGGAAATTAAATGTTTCGGCGACGATCAGCGAAGGAAGGCTTATAGAAGAAAACGAAGGCCGATGATTACTGCTTCTCTCCCAGCTGATGTCCGCGATTTCATTTGGTTAAAAGAATGACAGGCTCTACCAACAGCCGACCGCCTTGCGTCGTGGGGCGTAGCACCCTCCGCCGCATGCCTGCAGTGCGGTCAACAGTAACTTTGATTCATGTTTTGCACGACTGTTGTGTAGCACGCACGTTCTGGCGCCTAGTGGCGCGCATGTTTCATGTCAGAATTCAGTGGCAGTGTCGCCACAGAGACAGTTTCATAGAGCTTATTATGTGCATAGGCATGTATGTACTTTGGAAGAGGAGGGGCCTGGCTGTTTTGCGGAACGCCCGCAAAATGCCGTTTCCGATGCTGTAGAGGATAAGCACAATGCTCTACACGAATTTAAATGAAGGACTGTCAACACTGGGGGAGGAATAATTCCTCCGACGATTTCCTACAAGATTTATCCTTCTTGTGAACAGCAGAGTAACCGCGCCCATACTTCCGTACGTTTAGGAAGGGAGGCAAGTGTTTTTTTGACTTCCATGATGTCCGAATCCATAGAGGCTACAGGTGTCATTATCGCAAAGAACCTGTATGAGATACATATTCAGTGTATGAACATGACTGAGTGCTTGTCAGACCAATAAGTGTCCGAGAGAAATGTACTAGAGTATTGTAGATTATTATGCAAAATAAAATTCTCTTAAAAGTGCCTCGGATCTACAGGGCATGGGGGAAGCGGGAGGAACGCGGGGATATCAAGATTGTCTCCGATGCGATCCTTCACTTGTCCCAACCGCCATCCTGCGGTCCTGAGGTTACGGAGGCACTCGCCTCGTTTCGATCGGAACTTAGAAAGCTCCTCCGGCGTCGTTGGGACAGCCTCTTCCTTCGCCGCCGCTTGGCACGCACAGGGATGACTCTCGATACTTTGATAGACCAAACAACCGGTTCCACTGTTGACTCTCTTGGTGAAGTCCTTGATCTTGTTCGTCAGTTTTATTTCATCTTGTATTCGCCGCGAGAACGACCTAGATGGCGCCAACGTCGCTCCACTAGTGTAGATTGGCAGCCGGCGGCGCTCACAGAAACAAAAAAACTTGCCATAGAGGGGGCGAAGGGTGGCTGCTCCTGGCCCGACGAGGCTGGGACTGGTAGGTTACTACCGCTTGCGGGGGGGGGGGGGGGGGGGGGGGGGGGGGGCTAGCCTGCCATCATATTTTTTATCTGTTGTAGGTCGACATTGCACCCACTACCGTTTCGGTGGTGGACGACGGCTGTTGTGGCGCGCGTCTTTCTCTCCCTCTTATTTCTTCTCTACTTTCCCTCTTCTGTCCGCAGGAGGCGAAACGAGGCCCCACTCCGTAACCCTCTACTACGGCTCCTTTGTCTCTTTTTCCACTTTCACTCCCACCTTCCTCCCTTCCCTTACGGCACCGGTTTAGGTGTCCACAGAGAACAAGTGTGACAGTTACCGCGCCTTTCCTTTCCTATAAATCAATCAATCAGGCGAAACGAAGAGGCGTCCGAAAGATCCCATATGGTCGAAATTACTCCGTAGCCCTCCACTACAGCTCCGCTTTCTCTTTCCACTTTCACCCCCTTCCCTTACGGCGCGGTTGAGGTGTCCACAGAAAGTGAGACAGTTACCGCGCCTTTCCCTTCCTATAAATCAATCGAGGCAGCGAAGGTAGCGGACAGAGCCAGTAGCAGGCCCGTGCATTTTCTTTTCCTTCTTCCTACAGCCACAACAGAAACGCACGCGACGTAGGTCTTTTTTTTTTTTTTTGCGACGTTTATTGCCTCATGGCATAAAAAGAATGTTATGGCGGGTGAAGGGTGTGGTCAAATAAATGAAAAAGTTTGGCTGATGCAATGAAGTCGAGGAGTGAACGATGATGCAGTCCCTGCGTCCAAGCGGCATATGGCTGCGGATTCTTCCAAGTTTACGGCGGGTTTGTGAGCGAAGAAAACGTGCGCTCTGCAACGCATTAGCGATTTACTGTTAAGTGCTTCAGTATTGCTACTGTAGTATTGCAAAAAATGGCAGTGGCTTAACTCGGCTACACCAGGATATACGTACGAGAGGTACGTTTCCCTGACTGAGCTTGTTGTGGTCATGTATGTTTAGCAATGAGATACACTGGGTATACACATCTTTTATTCTTTTTGCTTGACAGAGACGAAGACTGCCTGATGATCTGTGAAGTAGCATGCAGCGGTCGCACTTTCCGCAACACGAATGGAGTGATCCGTCCGTCCGTCCGTCCGTCCGTCCACACACACACACACACACACACACACACACACACACACACACACACACACACACACACACACACACACACACACACACACACACACACACACACACACACACACACACACACACACACACACACACACACACACACACACACCTTTTGTTTCCCGTTGACTGAACCCTTCCATAGGTTCCATATCGGCAGTTATGCGCTGCCCCGCCGGGGTGGTGCAGTGGTAAGACGCCCGACTACTGTGCCGGAGTTCCCGGGATCGAATCCCGGCCTCGGCGGCTGCGTTTCGATGGAGGCGAAACGAAGTGGCGTCCGTGTGCTGTGCGATGTCAGCGCACGTTAAAGATCCCCAGGTGGTCGAAATTACTCCGTAGCCCTCCACTACGGCCCCCCTTTCTCTCTATCCACTTTCACTCCCACCCTCATCCCTTCCCTTACGGCGCGGTTCAGGTGTCCACAGAGCAAGTGTGACAGATACTGCGCCTTTCCCTTCCTATGAACCAACCCTTCTATAGGTTCCATATCGGCAGTTATGCGCAGTCTATTACGCTCGACAGTCTGGCATCATCGTTTGGCAAGCCGTTCTTCTCTCTGTCCGGACGTCTCCGCTGCTATCAATCTTACACCGATTCTCTCTCTGCTGCCGCTTTTTATTCTTTGCCGGCGGCTGCGTTTCGATGGAGGCGAAACGGAGAGGCGTCCGTACGCTGTGGATGTGAGTGCACGTTAAGGGCCCCCAGGTGGCCGAAATTACTCCGTAGCCCTCCACTATGGCTCCTCTTTCCACTTTATCTCCCATCTTCCTCCCTTCCATTACAGCGCAGTTACTATGTCCACAGAGCAAGTGTGACGGATATTGCGCTTTTCCTATCCTGTGACCCAATTTATTATTGTAGCGTTAATTACACTGGCCGAAGTTGAGCAGTTTCGCGTGGCTCCTGGAGAGCCGTGCTGCGCAAGCGCGAGCAGTGATGTCACACCGCACACGGCTGGCGCGCCGGACGGAGCCCCGCGCTCCGCCACCGCCGCGCGCGCGCCTCGCCGGTCTGTGCATTCCAGAGGAGTCTAGCTGCGGCAGACATACTGACGCCGGCGTGTGCCCAGCTGTGCGCCTCCGTTGAGTAGTAGCCAAGTCTGACGCTGCGCTGTAACCGCTTGATAGCGCCGCGCATGAGCAGAGGTATCAGTGGGGTTGTGGCTGTAGGAAGAAGGAAAAGAAAATGGACGGGCCTGCTACTGGCTCTGTAGCTGAGCCACCTCCGCTGCCTCGTGCAGACAGAAAAGGAAGAGGTAGAGAAAGACGCGCGCCGCAACAACAGCCGTCGTCAACCACCAAAACGGTGGCGGGTGCAATGACGGCCTATAACAGATAAAAATTCTGTGGCAGGCTAGCCCCTGCCGCAAGCGGCGGTGACCTACCTGTCCCAGCCCCATCAGGGGAATGGTATCCGTGGGGATATATTAGCGGGGCGTTTGTCAGTGCGGTATTGGCCTTGAGATCGAGCAGAGTCGCCACCTAGCAGCATAGCGCCGAACCCTACCCAGTGTGGAAGCGTGTTCGCGTCGCGTGCCACCCGCAGCGACTTAGTCCACTCGTGCGGCGTGTACAAGAGTGCTTTTTGTTTGTTTCGCGGTTCCTGTGAGCTTTTGCTTGCTTATATGCTTCTTGCAAAAGAAATATGAACATGCTAGTACCCCACGTTCCATTAAATATATACTTGTCCATATCGAGTGTTTCAAGCTGGAAAGGACATCATCAGTCGCGGTCTTCGGCGCTTGAGATTCTTTGACAAGCGGTGTCTCAAACGAAGTGTTGCTGTCGTTAGGCGCCGTGACAAAAACAAAAAGGTTGCTGCTGCCAATAAAACTTAATGCAAACGCTCAAATATCGAATATTCCCGTTTGTTTGGAATACCGAAACTAGTGAAATATACGACCGCAGAAAAATCCTGTTTGAACAAGCCACTCCGTGCCTTCTGAAACCATGATAGCATTGTCCGAGTACTTTTTTTTGCTTTTAAACCTCTGTCGCGGTGTCTCAGTGGCAGGGCGCTCGACTGCTGATTTCGAGAAAGGGGGCTTCGATCCCGGCCGTTTCGAAAGGCGCTCCTCGGCTGTGGGATTTGACTGCACGTTAAACAATCCCACGTGGTCAGCGACCCCGAGGCCCGCCTGTACATCATCCGTCATATAGCCGATGCTGCATGGCGCGTTAAACCCATAATGCATTTCATTTTTTTCTTTCTGTTGAAGGATTCTGCGCATCCATAACAGTGGTAATGAGCACATTTCGCTTTAGAGAAATGCTCAAACGTTTGAGAAACAAATATTCGCCGCACCTATTACACTAAATATTACATAATGCACATAGATCAATGTACAGCTAGAAGAAATATGAAAGGGAACATGGGAGCGCGTGGCATCCTCGGTTTGCAAAGCGCTGCCACAAACCCAAGACGAGAATGGGTGGCATCAAGGGTATGTTTGGGAAGAGCAGCCGACCAAGCTTACTTTGGATGCGTCTTTACCACTGGTTCTTATCCCCTCTCGGTGACAGCGCATTTGAAAGAGTGGAGGCCACGAGCTCCCGTGTTCCCTTCCATATTGCTTCTAGCTGTACACTGGTAGCCCTGCCATTAGAATTATTAGAACTCCTTTTAGACTGTTCTGTCTTTCAAGCAAACTGGTTGTTTCTGACAAGGGGAGTAAAATAGCTTCCCACGGGCTTAACCATCGGTGTCTAGTTCAATAACACATATTTATAAGCAGATAAATGAAGGGGAAATGAGGGTACTCGTTATAATACATGAAGGAAAGAAGCCAACAGTCGGCGAGGCCAAGGAAAGCATTGGGGATACAATCCCCAATGCTTTCCTTGGCCTCGCCGACTGTTGGCATTTTTCCTTCATACATATTTATAGTCATACGATAAGATGAACTCCGTTTCTTTCAGAATAGTTTTATATCTGGCACCTGTTTTGAAGCAAGCCTTCAGAATTCCCTGCCAGAACATGACAGCGACCAAGCGCAGTTTTTACGATGTCTTCGCAGCTGATTCGTAGCTTGCACTTTAACGTTACTAAAAATTAATCGCTGATAGTCCTAAACTTTGTCAAATGTTTAAAAGTTCTGTCACATGGTGAAATTTATTGTCATTGAAAAAAAAAAATAATTACATTACTGATTTACCATTTATAAACATCACACACATCTCAAATTCCTTATATTTCTCTCGGTTTCAGGAATTCATTTAGTCATTCAGTGCAACACTAGATTATCTGCAAGAAGTATCTGCCTTGTGAGCTCGGAAATTTCAATGTACTCACCGCTCTGTATGTGAGCAGTCAGCTTTCCTGTGCGGTGAAGTTTCCTGTACAGTGTCGGCGTAATCTCATTTTGGGGAATACTTGTGCCTGGTTGTCTAGCCAAAATTGATGTGCACTCAGTCTATTATACGGCTATCCGCCGTATAAAATATCGGCACACAGGAAAGTGGACTGTTCACGCGTACAGCGGTGAGTGGATTGAGTTTGCCGAGCTTACGAGGCGAATGCTTCTTGCGGCCTATGTCAGAGGGTCGGTGTAACACTGCGTCAATGACTAAAAGATTTCCTGAAACCAAGGAAAGTATAAAGGATTCCTGATGTGTTTTTTTGATGTTGATAAATGGTAAATTAGTAGTGTAAAGATTTTTTCCCAATGCCAACAAATCACTGTGTGAGAAAATTTTTGCACACATACCTGACAAAATTTAGGGCTATCAGTGATATATTCTCAGTAAAGTTAATGTGCAAGCTACGAATCAGCTGCTGCGAAGACATCGCAATAAACTGCGCATGGGCGCTGTAACGTTCTGGCAAAATATTTTGAGAGGCCGAAGATTTCTTTATCATTGCAATTGCATAGCAGTGACTCAATTTCATGCGAAGCAAAATATTAGAATTACTTGCAAAACAGGTGCCGGATATAAAACTCTCCGGAAAGAAATGGAATTTATCTTATTATTTGCGACTTTAGTGACGTATTTATCTAAACACAGATAGTTAGACCCAGATGAAGCTGTTTTACTCTCCTTGGCAGACACGAGTGTGTTCGGGAGACAGCAGTAGCACTTAGACGAAAAGAGATTTTAATGGGCTATCAGTGAAGCACATTGATCCAGGTTTGTTATGCAATACCTTTAGTGTAACAATTAGGTACTGAGAAAATATATTTCTCTAAAGAAAAATTTGCTCTGCCCCTGTTACGAATGCGCAGAAGCCTTCAACAGCAAAAAAAGAAAAAGAGGTGCATATGAGGTTTAACGCATCTAAGAGAGATTGGCTATGGCGGATGATGTAGTGGTAGGCTTCGGTGTCGTTGACCATCTAAGATTGTTTAACGTGCAGTCAAATCCTACTGCAGAGAGGAGCATTGCAAAATGCCGCGATTGAACCCCACATTCTCGAACTCAGCAGTTGAGCGCCCTACTATGGAGACACCGCGACAGAGATATAAAAGGAAAAAATTAATAAAAATAAGGCACTCAAACAACTCGATTGTGCATACAGAGGACACATAGTGGCCTGTTCAAACTGCATTAGTCTGCTGTCGCATGCTTCAGTAGCTGTGGTATTCCAAGCAGAAATGAGAATGTATGATTTCTGAGCATTTTAGCAACATATCCAGCAATGAAAAATATCAGCCTAGAGTAAACTCAGCTATATGTTGGCTGTTGTCAACAGATGCCAGTGCAGTAACTGGCTCATCCTCCGTGTTTACATTCGTGTCTGGCTTTGTGCTTCCTTGATGAGACAGCATGTCTGCAATGAGGCTAGCTGACCCTGCTTGCACGTGTCCCCTAGCTAATTGCTTCCACAAGGCCATAGAATGAAAGACAACTAAAAAACTAGGCTGGAGTTGGATGGCCATTGCTACCAGATTGTCGGATAATGCTAAAGTTTTTAGGGGGTCCTGACCGGTTTTGGAGGTCACCATGTATTTATATCCATTAAGGAGGATTTATATCTGCTCTCATTATTTGCCGAGCAGCATACCTTTCGGATCGTGATGGCTTTCACGTAGGCTAGTCTGTCCAGCAGGCTGGACAGACTAGCCTTTTTTGTCTCCATTGTCCACCGCAAAACAAAGCATTCACAATGCCGAGAATATAGACGCAGGAAATTAATGTCACACAAAGAAGAGGCGAAGGAGGGCTAATGCAAACTGCAGCACGGTGCAGCCTCTTCAAAGCATGCTCCTACACCGTTGGCAGCGGTGGTGGCCCCATGCGGAGGCGCGCAAAACTAGAATCTCTTGACATAGGCAGCGTCATCGCAATTTATGGAGCCAGCTGAGGAGTGAGCCCACTACCCAATTCTAGCTCACTTTACTCTGGTGGACATAAGCCAATCAGCGTGCGAAACTGGTTCTCGTGGCTCTGCCCTCTGCAACGGCTGCCGTCGCCTTCGCTCTACTGAGAGCACATTTTTACAGTTGTTGTCAAAATAAGCGTACCTAACAGCATGAATTTTGTGTTTCTCACAACGCATAATCAAATCTTGGATCAAAGTTAACATATGTCTCTGAAGCGATAGAGGTGCCATTTGAAAAAATTGCCGACGCCAGGCGCAGTGCGATGGCATTTCAAGCAAAGAAAATGGAACTTTTTCCAATCTGCAGTAATTCAGGGGCTCGCTCGTTATAATACAAATAATGCAAAAATGGTTAGAAACATTTTTCTCAGTCGGTTGTGATGCGGAACCATTTACGAGATACGAATGCGAAAAAATATGCTTCGAATGTCGACGTTGCCACAGCTGGTTGTGGGGTGTCATAATCTTGCTGCCGCTGAAGTGTGCTGGAACAACATTGAGAATCATACATACAGCTCACCTGACGTGCTTTGTAAGGTTCCCATGAAAGAAAAGCTTACGACAGATAAGTTATTCCGTCTTAAGCTGTAGCATCTTCCTTTGTGACTGGCAGCCACGGCTTGTTTATACAGCGTTGCTGCGACGGCTGCCCGCTACGATAGGCCTGATGCCAGTACTTGCTGATGGCGTCCGCGCCTTGCTAGATTTCGATGCAGCCTCGCAAAATTTTTCACCGTGAGGATTTCACAGTGAAACTTCACTGGGAGATCGGCAAACAGGCGCAGCCTTCATGTCATCCACAGCTGCTCAGACCGCCGTGCAGCGACGAGGAAGCGAGCATGATGCGCCGTTCGTGGCAGGGAGCAGAAGCGGAAACATGGGCTTCCGGCCAAATCCCCCGGTTCCGGCGGAGCAAACATCGCTGCTCCACGGAGCGATTCGAGATCCACACATGATCCCAATCTGCCACTGGAACAGGCAGTTCTCACTCCCATTCTGCCACTGGAATATGACTGCACGCATGCACCTGCACGCATAGCTGCTTCCTGCATGTCTTGTGGGATGGTGGCGATGGCAGTTTTAAAGGACAAGCAGGCATGCATATTTGTTTTGGGTTCTTAAGAACACGGCAAGATTAAAGCCCCAGACAAAACCATTTCAGCATTATTATCTGCAGACACTGACAGCTCTAATGCCAAAATCAGAAGCAGAGCAGTGCGTAGCAGCACGAGATCAAAAAAGTCGGTATGTGCTTCAGTTACTGTCTTCATTCATTCATAATCAAGGTGGTTTATGAGTCTTATAAATAATTTTTTGCTGAATACAAAAGCAACATGGGCGTTTCGATTTATTTGTGAACAAAGAAAATAATACGACTGATAATGAAGCGCCGCTCTGATTATTTGACCTCACTCTTGCGAAGTTGGCTTCACAGTGATGCCTCGTCGGATTTGGCCCCAGCCGATCAACCTGAAATCAAAACACGAGCATCTCCCTAAGCATCCACTTATCAGATACAAAAGCTCTTGGATTGTGCGAAAGGCATCCAAAGCATACTGCTTTCTTATTAGCCAGCAGCTTCAGGCCATGTCTGTGTATGCAAAAGTTGGACTTTAGTTTTATGTGTGCCAGAAGAGTTAAGGCAAATATATCAGTTCACACTCTGTTTGTAGTCCGAATTCTCCAGGCGAGCGTTTCAGAGAATTTTGTGCCCGCTAGTAGAGAGTTACGAGTAATATATGGCCTTTTGGTTCTTTGACAAATGAAGAATGGTTCTTTGTTAAGTACATAATTGCACTCGCTCTCTTACCTCCAGTGCTTCTCCACACGTCGACTCAGGGCAATCTTCTCGCCAATCTCTGTGCACACAGGGCTGGTAAGGCTGATTTTCGCCAAGTCAGCCTTGACAGCCAGAACACGGCCTCCCGTAGACAGTGACCCAATGTTCACCATCAATACCTCGTTCTTTGACAGTTTTTGCACCTGCAAGTATAACAGGCTTCCATGGTCACAAATCCAGAAGCAATTGGCACTTTTCTGAATTACAGTAAAACACACTTATAACAATACCGGTTTTAACAATATATTGGATATAACAATGGGCAGCCACTGCACCATCAGGTCTGCCATGTGTTCTACGGTAAAATCAGCCGCTTATAACAAAGCTGTCATATTACATTATCGGTTATAATAATCAAATATGTTCACTGCAAGTCAACAAAAACGCGGCGACCATAAAAGCGCGCGTGTACGTAGAAACGCTGACAACACCGATGCAGCGACAACAACAAAAAATAATAATAATCGAGACAGAGCGCTTTGAGCCAATGTGTTGGTCGGGTGCGCCGGGGAAGCTTGCATGCCATGGAGATGTGGGGGAGGACGGAGCGCTTCCTCACGCGGAGGAGGAGGGAAGGCGTAAGGTGCTGCTAGGCATGGTTGTTCTGAGGGAGAGCTTTGAGTGTACCGCCTCGAGACTGCCCGTGGCCTAGAGAATTCGCGTCCTCTCTGCCTTTGCACAGTAGAGCAGTCCATTCTGACGGTGCGTTGACCGTGGTGCGCTGCACTATCCTCCCCTATTTGCTTCATCCAGGTCCCCTCTTCGTGGCTGCACATTTTATGGCAGGCATGCAGCAGCGCTTGTGCATGTGTCTTGCTAGCGTGGTTCTCCTAGTGTGCCATCATCGTTGCCACCATCTTGCTGGCCCTGGATTTTCCGTGAACAGCAGTGGAGGAACCTACTTAAGGAAACTTAAGACAACCGGCGCAGAAGAGGAAGCGAGCGGCAATACCGCTATAAGGGGGGACAGGGGTCTTGGAACTTTTTTCTTTACTTTTGAGTGGAATGCAATGAAAATTTACAGTGTCAATCTCAGTTTCTTATGCTGATTTCAAATATGTTATCATTTTTCTATTATGTTGATTAGTTTTTAAGATATTAGACATTTTCACTCCTTTGTTTTCAAAAACAATAGGAAAAAAAACCGCTATACAATATAGGAAGTACTTTTTTGATTAAGCCAATATTAGTTATTTTACAGCTTGCTGAAATTCAATGTAGGGAAGACTGGTTGACGAGCCGTTTAAATTAATGCATGCAATAAAATTAGCAAGCCCAAATTGAGAAATCTGTTCCCAACATTGCATGCTTTAATCATTTAGCAGCATGCTGCAATAAAACTTACAGATGTATCTGCTCTAGATGCCAAGATATCTTTCTTGTAAATTTTCAAAAAGTAAAAAAAATTGTGTTTTGAGAAAACAAGGAAAAACAAGCTGAGATAAAATTTATTGAAAAACACTGAAAAATATTTACACATTCACAATGAAAATTGACTAGTATGCTCCAGGCATGTAATCTGTCTGGCTGGCACGCCTGCTGAACATTTTCTGCACATGCGCGCTTGTTTACAGATGCAGTTCTTAGGCGCCGGTCTTTTTCTTCCATGCGCTTCGTACTGCATGCGCTAGATGCTATTCTAAGCTCTTTCAAAATGCTGGCTGAGGCCCTCTCATTTCCTGCATTGAACTTGATTACAGCTTCAGCCACAGCTGCCTCAATACTGAACAAAGAAGCGTGCCGCTCCTTGGGTGCCAGTGCCCATATCATTGCATGCAGGCTTTCGTTGTTCTGAGTCTTTCTCCTCTGGCACCTCTGAAGGAGCTTCCTGTCAGACAAGCGCTGGTAAATGGGAAGGAGAGCCTTGTTGATGTGGGGAGGAAGATTTTAACAGTGTTTCGGGGAGGGCAGCCTTCTGGCCTCTGCTGCATTATGTCGACACCAGGAATCTGGGCCCGTTGGGCAAAGGCTATGGTTTGATGCTGAGTCGGTCGATGTGATATGATCGTATGTCGCCATCACAGCCTTCTGCCTAGCCTTTATGTCCCCTGAACGTGACCTCATTGCCCAGCCATAATATGAGGTCAGCTTTTTTATGAGGTCAGCAGTTTGCTTGCCCTTACCACTGATTCTGTCAGCGCTGTCTCTGTGCTTGGCAACCAGGTTGCGTAAAGCCTAGTTGGTGGTTAGATGGTTAGCTAGATGGTTAGCCTAGTTGGTGGAACAACTGTCCTGGAACAGGCGGTGGTCCTGATATTAAACCCAGACCAGGACATTTTTCCCAGCTATGAAATTTCTGCGAGAGCTGTGCAGTTTTCCTTTAAGGCAGTGTAGCTGCATTCAAGTGAATGCTAAAAGTTAATTGCTCCCCGATTACAGGCCCGACACAATATGTAATCACTATCACAAAAGTGTACGAATAAAATGGTTAGCCCAAGTGCTAAACGCCCTGCTGGCTTGAACAGTGAATTTATTAGCATTTACTGAGCTCCGCACTGTTACTGAAGAATATGTCTGTGGCACAGGCATTCATAGTCATGCTTCTTTTAAAGAAGAATGGGTCACAGGGCTGAATCACAAGGCTCTGTATAACAAACTGACAGTACACAAAGAACACTTCAAGCACATGCAAAAGAAGTATAAATTCAGTTTTCATGCCTTTGTTGCGTTATGCACGTGCTGTATGCTATGAGCAACTGCAGTGCATAGCAGCCCAGAAATCAGAAGGCCAGACCTCATGAAATTAAGAGTGCATTTGTTAACAGTGCCGTGACCACTAAGCCGAAATGAAAGTCGAAATGCCCCGTCTAACGCGTTACAAAAGATGTCTGCGCACTGCCGTACCTTTGCACCCTTCTTGTCTCCCTCCGTGCGCACTCCCAGGAGCCGCCTGAGCAGGAAGTATGAAATCTCCAGCTCGATGTAGATGTCCGGCAAGGCACCCACGGCACCTAGAACCTGGCCCACCATGCGGTCAGCTCGTGACAGCGTTGGATCTATCTTGGTGCCCACGCCTGCGGTATCAAAGAGAGGACAGAGAGCTAGGACCTACCTCTCCAGGCCTCCAAACCTTTGTGAAAGTCAATAAAGAAGCTTAAAGGGGGGTCGCTGAGGAAATCACTGTCTCCGTCCACTTATGAAGTGGAAAATGAAACACCAACCCCCCCTCCCCTCAAAAAAAAAAAATAATAAAATAACGCAAGACTGGAAGAGGTGGATACAATTTAGTTATCTAGCACTGAGTGTATATCATTGCTGTACAGTCGGTCCACACAATTATGGTAAAGAATGCTTCTACTTAAGCATAATATACTAGTGAGCAGTGACCGGCTTTTCATTCCCAATACAAAGCTCTTTAGGCTACATTTCTCTGGACCAATGCAAATACATTAGCAGAGCAATGTATATTATACTACAGCTGGAGAATTATGCGGACTCATCTGGCCCAGTTTTATCTATAGCTGATATCCAAGCTTCAACAAATGTGCAACAGATGTCAACGCCCTGTTACCATATTCCTATATAAGGAATACCTCTATATACATATATGAGACATATGCTACATAAGCACAGCAGTGGACTTCTAAGCACCACTTAACTGAAAAGAATAACAACAAAGAAACAAACAAACACTGCTACTTCAGTGTCCCAAGTCCTCAAAATAAGGGTTGAAAACGACTGCCCCTGACTCAAAACCAGGGCACACAAGAGGAAAAGCTCACCAATGAGACCACCAGGCACCGCGTACATGAGGTCGTTCTGCTCTGTGCACAGTGAGAGGATGCGCGAGAAGATGGGCTTGCACAGCAGTTTTCCCTCGTCATCTTTGGACACAATGCCGGGCCGGACCTCGATCTCCTGGCCAACCTGGAAGACACACAAAAGAGACAATGGAGATTGCCAGTGCTGAAAAGGCAATAAAAGCCTGCACAGTGCCATGGCAGCAACGACTACAAGAAGAACCTAACAGAACCAATGTGACATGTTCTTAGTAAAAATTGGCTGCAAGTGGCAACATTTGTACATAATTTACTGGCATTATTAAAGCTCCACTTGCAATCACAGTACTGACATCTATGTAATAAGAATGCAGTAATCTACCAATACAGGCCAAACAAAATTTGTCCTCAGGGATTCAGTAAGCTCGTACATGGGCAAGCAAGTTTGCAGTCAGTGACAGCGTGTCAGGAGCGGAAGCGTCTTCACGTGAACAAGATAAGAGTTGAAAGTTGTGCTTTTAAATAGCATGCTTCCACACATTCCAGACGGCTACCACTTACAATGACAGTTAAACATGGTTACAATGAAACTGTAAAATGTTCGTGATTTTTCTGTACATTTAGGTTTTCTCTATATGCAGTTTTCGTGTGAAGAGTCAAAAGAATAATGCATAACAAAGACCACATTAAAAACTGTAAAGGAAACTACCTTGAAAGTATTTACAGTAAATCAAAATTACTAGAAGTTATAGAAGCGGCGAAACGTTTCGCAATCGCACTGAAGGCATGGCACGACTGCGGCACCAGCCTCCATTTCCGCCGCGGCTCGCGACGCATCTACGAAGGAGTAGGGAGAGGGCGGTGGTGGAGGAGTCAGTCTAGGGAAGAGTGCGCGCATTCGCGTGACACAGGGTGCGTTCTAATTCCTTAGACGTCTAGCAAGACGGCTTTGTAAGCGTTATCATAGACGTCTACATGCTTGCGTAAAGGAATGAGTCTACTCGTCTACACCTTGTGCCATCTCGTGGCATAAAAGACAAACTAAAACGTTTGATTAACTACTATAATGTTGCTCTTTTAAAATTTTAAGACAGTACAAGTGAAAACCATGTTTTTAACGGATCGGCAATTTTTTCGCAGCAATAATATTGCATATTTAATCGCCACAGTGCAAATCGACTAGTGGGCGGTTAACTTGTAGCAGATCGCACCGACTGTACCACTCACGGAAGAGAATGTTGACAATGTTTTTACTCTCTTATTACAGATGCTGAAGTATGCATGCTTCTCGGATGTGCTCATGCACACAGCTGTAAGCATGAAAAAGGCTGTAAACATGAGAGGATTACGGATGGAAGGTGACAACGGGCTACAGCAAAAGAAAAACTTTGTTCTGTTACACCTGTCGTCTGCAGTCAATATGCGAAGAAACCAAATACAGGCATTTGTTTTAATGCGCAACAAGCCGGCATCGTCAGGCAAGTTCATTCTTCTGAGAATAACCGAAAATGCATGGAAGAGTTTGGGATGCCTACTGCATCAAGAGAGAAACACATGCGTGCCTTACACCAGCCATCTGACTCCTGGCGATGTGCTTAGAAATGAAGAGTTCATCGATAACATTAAAACTCAAGTTAAAGTCATCGTCAACTAAAAAAAAATTCTTTAAAAGCAGACCACCAGCTTTTAACTTTTAAAGAAAAACTACCAACCACGCGCTTTCCTCTTGCATGATATCTGTGGTGCTACGAATCTCACACTGACAAAGGCAGCTGAATTAATCTCTAGCTAGCATACACATTTGTCTAACAGAAAGATTTGAAAGATCGTGCACATGCATACTCCGGAGCTCGCAAAGAGCACGACCACCGTACAACCACTGCAAGCATTACTCACTTAGCCAGGATGTCGAATCGGAATTTTTTCAGGTTCGGTTTCGGCTTCTGAGAAGCATTACATTTCGGTTCGAACCGGTTTGGACCTGCCTGAACCGGCTCAAACGGGTTCAGAAAAAACAAACTTCGGATGTATTGTTTTACTCTATTTTTGTAATAAAACCTCGGTTTCCTGCTCCAGTATAGAATAAATGGTAAAAATTCATATAGTAGTCCATCTATTGTTTTTGTCGTGAGCTGTGACGGGCTCCAATTGGTTGTACAGACTGATACAACAAAATTTTATGAGTGACCGATGATTAGAGCAGCAAGGGGGAAAAATAATGATTATTTCTAGGCACAAAACCAACTAAATCTGTCAAACGCCGAAAGTTACAAGAAAATAATGTTTTCTGCTGCGCTTTTCAGGTACACAAAATTTCACACGAATTTTACTTCAGAGCGAAGCCTCTACTACTACTACTACAGGTACAACAATGTTTTGTCTGCCTTCACCAAAAGGACTTTGAAATCGGATCAAGGTTGAACCAAGCACACCATCCAAGACTAAAGATGTATATACCATATGTGCGACTATATATTGCACAGCATGCGGACGCCTTTATATTTCATGTTTCTATGGGGGTGAAACGCAAAGTTATCAGTGTTTTGTGGCTCAAAAGGTGCTGACAAAAGTCCCCTCCGTCACGTATAGGGGATTGCCATATTTGCCGGAGAACCGGATTATTAATTGTCGCACTTCAGTGGTTGTGGTGCAATGCAAACACTGTCTTGTTGCGCGTCATGGTTGTCTGCACGGGTGTGCTATATACCTTCCTCTAGAACCACTTTGATGCTGGACTGCTATGTTTAGTCGCATAATTTACAAAAAGCATGACACGACATCATGGCTGCTCACAATAATTTAATTATGTGCTCATTAAATGCTGCCAACTTTTTCACTTGCCAGCATAAAAAGACCGATGGATAAGGACATTGTCGAGGATTCTTGCAGTCATCTGGGTTCATTGAGAAGAGGGGATATACTTTAGTCCAGGAAATGCTCTCTCGACGCTGATTTGTCTAGATGGCACAGCAAGCGCTATTGTAGCTAGTGAATACCGTTCTGGGCGCCGCGACTTCTCCTCCTCCCAAAATTTCAGAACACTGCAGTATTTGCTTATTCTGGGCACCTTCTCAAATGCGTAGAGCAGGCTATCTACTTCTTCAGTTTTGAGAGAACTGCCGCAGTCTCCGAGGCCTTGTAGAGGCATTCTTCTTCTCTTCCAGCTCATTCTTAGCTTGTAAGGTGGTGGCACTTGATTGCCGCCAGCGATTCTAAGAAGCTGCTTCCATGTGCACGTGGTGAACGCCATTTTGC
This sequence comes from Amblyomma maculatum, assembly GCF_055883805.1. Taxonomy (NCBI): domain Eukaryota; kingdom Metazoa; phylum Arthropoda; class Arachnida; order Ixodida; family Ixodidae; genus Amblyomma; species Amblyomma maculatum. The sequence continues at coordinate 369,965,435 of NC_139344.1, read as the reverse complement.
TCGGCACCTTTCCTCGCTGGTCAATGTAATGTGATATCGAGGGTCTCGCGCTAAAGTTCACTGGTGGCATAATTACCGCCATTCTCTCCTCTGTGTTTTTTTTTTTCCCCCTTAGGGTTTAGTCAAAGGCTCCTTCGGTCCAACTGACCTAGTCCCTCTCCCTGCTTTTCAAGGTTTTTGTCCCGACTACCTTGTCAACGCGCAATCCATAGACCAGATTACTCATTAGTTACGTTTTCTCTCAAAAGTGCACTTCTATCTTTCAGTGTCATTTTCTAGACCGTCTTAGGTATTCGCATTAGTGATGGTGGATAAAACGATGAAATGCATTCTTTTTCCGACCCCGTAGTTGTATGGGCTGAAACGACTGCACACGAAATACAGCTTGTGAATTAATACTTCTACCAGTAATTCCACTCAGTTCCTTGCTCCACCCAGTAGTCACATTTGAACATCGGAGCTTCATTCCTGGCATAGTTTAACTTGCGAAGGGAAATAAAACAAGCAGTCATCACTAGGGACAAAAGGAAAAGGGGAAATCAACTTATGGATTTATTTTTGTGCTAAGTTCAAATACAACTCAAGAATAGACCAGTAAATTGCTGCCTAAGGCAGCCTTCCAACCTTCAGCTTATCATTCTCAAGTCTCGGTAAACCAGACTGCATCTGCTGGCGTCGCATCACATACGACTGCTATGCCCTTTGCCACGTGATCCATTGCTACGTCGCCGAATGATGGGAAAACAAAATAATTGGCGTGACATTTTCTTTCTTTTCGTTTTTGAGTTGTACATGGTTGTATATTTATTTACCTAAATATTTCGCTCAACTTGTGAATTATCTGCTATTATTTCACTGCCTAGAAAGGCTTTCGAAAGGGGCAACTTTCTCCATGAGTGGCGCTATTAAGCAACGCAGCAGCCACCCGTGTTTGGGATGAAACAATAGCTCGAACAGTACCGCAAACCGGTTCAGAATGGTTCCTCCGATTAGTTCCGGTTCGGGTTCAATTCTAAGATGGCAAAAAAAAAATTCAGGTTTGGTTTGGTTCCAGTTTTCGGTTCGACACCCTGCGCTCAGTGCGATCCGTGCACTGTCCGCCATGTTTAAACAGCAAAGTAGTCTATATCGATGCTGACTTCGACAAAGTAGTCTTCGTGAGACGGTTTCGTGAGAATTGGAAAACATCCCAAAATGGAAGCAGTCCGGCTAGCTGTCTTATACTCGCAGACAAGCTTTTCTGGCTATGGAGCCAAGGCTACGGGGGCGAAGCTTTCGTTATGGTGTTACTACCCCATGTAGTTCTGGCATACCTGGCCTCAGGTACGGTTTTGGTTTCAATTCCGCCTTTACTTGAAATAAGGCCTTCCGAGCTTCCAGTGAAGCAGAAATGTCTTTCTTTACACTACTAAAGCTCTAAGTGAACATATATTCACGGTGAATAAATATTACACGCTACGCACGCTGCCGAAAAAAGCTCATTGTGAAAGTGCACAGAAACCGATAGGTAGACACAGCAGTAGCAGCCGACATAGGCTTCGGGAGATTCCCGACAGATGGCGCAGCCATCCCGTTTATGTGTTGTCGTGTTCTGATATTAAACTGCACTGCAATTATGTTGTACTGGCCTATATTGTAGTGCAATCTTGATGTAATACAACATAAGCATTTCTGTAATGATACGCTATTCCAGAGCACGATCCGCTTAATTTATCAAGGGACTTATTATGTTACGCAGTGAGCTGATGGTTTTGCCTCGGTAGCTTTGGCTGCATAGCCACAAAAACTTGTACGGGAGTATAGTAGCTAGGGGGTATTGGAATGCACCCATAGGTTCATATCGCCGTTCAATGAGGAGGTGCCTACGTCTCTACGCATGTTCCTGCTCACCCACCATCACTGGCCAAGGAAATCAGCTCTGCCTTGCGTCGTCGGCGCTCTACGCTGTTCCCGCTACCAACGCGCGGGAGCTCGGGTGCAATCGTGTGGCAGGCACGCTACTCGCCCAGTGTCTTTTCTGTTGTTCTGTTATTCTTCGCTGCTTTTGAGCATTAAGTATTATAATGCCACTTTCCAAAAGCAAAAGCAGCAAGACAGCTGCACTTTCCAGGTAGCTGCGTCGTCGGCGCTAAAACATGGTGCGTTGTATGAAATGCGGTCACTCATTATTATCGCAGACGTTCCTCTCATGGCAGTTCATGTTTTATTGTCAGCACTTGCCCGGTTCTGCCAGATTTCCTGTAATTCGGCACTAGCTAAGAGACAGTCGGCACTGTGAGTTTGTTATATCAAGGTCAACCGCCGCAACATGTTTGCTACATGAAGTTTTCAAATGGGACTTCAAGGGCGGCGTTGGGGAATTGAAAAACTTCAGAATATCGAGGAATTCGCTACATGGAGGTTCGTTACATAGAGGTTTAACTGTACACTCCCCGAAGAAGCAAGAACAGAAGTCAGAAAATACCCAACAGACCTGACCAGGCCTATGTCATGCCAACACGCTACTGGTCTCATGGACAAAATAATACAGTGTACCTGTGGGGCCCTTACCAGGGAAGTACAGAAGGTGGCGAAGAGCTCATCACAGGACAAAAACTGGCTAGGAAGCAAAAGTGGATGACTTTGCCTATCGGGTAATGCCCCTTTATTGTCACCCTGTTTGCACTAGGGAGAAGTCTATTCAAGAGCTGTTTACAAAAAATCTAGACAGATTTCTGCTGTTCGCAATCCTTTGCATAGGCTGGCCCTATGTTATCAATACAGCCCAGAATAATGTCTAAACAACTGTGACCGAGTTTCCCACGAGTGGCTACTCGTGGGAAAGTCTGACTGACTAGGAGTTTCAAACTCATTCCCTGACAGCAAGAAGTTTGTTTCTTGTACTGTCAAAAACCAAAATCAAAAAGCTAGTGTGTATGCAACTCAAATTCAATTTATCCTTTCTCATGCTTTAAATGAGAGCAGAGCACTGCTCGGACACAATGTACACCTGATGTCAAATGCAATGTGCAAAGTGTAGTCTAGCCGCTTTTCTTTTGTTATTTAGCCTTTTCTTGCATAACTTACTGTGTGCATTCTTGTATTTCTGCTTGTATTATTACTATGCTACCTTGTAATGTCTCAGTTAATACAGCACTTATTTATAAATAATAACAGACAAAATAGGCACTCAAAAAAAAAAAAAAATCGCAATGTTGCTTGTTTTCACACTAAACAGGACTGATGGCAAATCCACAATGGTGCATCCTAATTCTTGCAGGGGCCAATCGGAATCAATAGCATGCTCCAGAAAATTTTCTCCTTAGCTGTATGTGGCCCCTCTTGATAATAGTACCATTCAAGAGGTGGCTGCAAGTACTAGCTAAAGTCCTAAGAAGGGCTTTGCCAATACAGTGTCAACACGCTGCACGTTTAAACAGTATAGCCTCGTTGATACCGTATTTACTCGCACAATGATCGCACTCGCGTGATGATCGCACCCCTGAATTTTGAGGTCAAAATTCCATTTTTTAAATTCCCCGCGTAATGATCGCACCCCGAACATGGAGCCGCCTGGTGGTTGATCTGCAGTCATCCCGCAGCGAATGCCTTCCGACGAGTTCCCAACCTAGTCTAGTAACGTTGGAGTTCCCATGATTCCATGCTTTGCGGCGTTCGCCATTTTGCAATTCGGCAGCGTCGTAGCGTGCTTTGTGTTTTTGTGCGAGTTTACGCCATTTCACCATGGGGCGGTATGCCAGTTACACCGCCGCGTTCAAGCTCAAGGCTGTCGACTATGCACTGGAGCATGGCAACCGCGCTGCTGGTAGGCATTTCGGCGTGGACGAAATGAGGATACGCTATTGGAAGAAGCAGCGCGAGAAGCTGATGGCTACGAACAAGACACGACGGGCTTTCCGTGGACCCAAAACGGGCAAGTTCCCTCGTGTTGAGGAGGCGGTCCTAGAATACGTGAGGGACCTGCGCAAGGATGGTTGTGCAGTGTCATTAAAAATGATACAGACGCAGGCGCGCACAACTGCCAGGAAGCTGGGAATCGACGCAAAGGATTTCCGCGCTAGCTCCGGTTGGACGACTCGCTTTATGCGACGGAATGGACTTTCCCTGAGGCGGCGGACGTCGTTTTAGGGGTCACCTTGTGGACAGCGTGCGTGCCAAGCTGAAAGAGCTGCGCACGGACATTGCAGTCATTCCTGGCGGCCTGACTTCGCTGCTGCAGCCTCTCGACGTGTCTTTGAACAAACCGTTCAAGGACAACGTTCGACGACTTTATGCTGAGTGGATGGCGATGGGCCAGCATGATTTGACGCCGAGCGGAAAGATTAGAAGGCCATCCGTGGAGATGCTGTGCTCGTGGATCACAGAAGCGTGGAGCAGTATCCCCGACGAGGTAGTGGCTAAGAGTTTTAAGAAGACAGGCATATCTAACGCTTTGGATGGAACGGAAGATGACTTCCTGTGGGATTGTGAAGATGTTCCCAGCGACGACACTGCCGTTTCCGATGAGTCGTGCAGCAGTGAAAGCGAGGATGGCGAGGATTCAGACTTTGATTAGAGTACTGACGAAAAAAAATAAATGGGCATTGTGCAATAAACACGCTTAATGTGCGTGTTTATTGCGAAGGTAAGCCTTACTCAGCTTTTATTTTTGGTTGTAATTGAGATATATGTTCTAAGACGTCTGACCTGCAACTTGTTTGCGTTTTCGGTGCTCAAAAATTTTTTGTAGAAAATTTACCCCGCGTAATGATCGCACCCCGAAATTTGCGTCAGTATTTAAAAAAAAAAAAGTGCGATCATTATGCGAGTAAATACGGTACGTTCCTGGTTCATATCATTTCCCAGTTCATATACTCAAAATCATGGGCGGTAAAAATGTGCTATACAATTATAACATTTTGCTCTCGGTTAACAAGTTAGCAGATAACACAATTTCCGAGCAACCACATAAAACATTTTGACAAATTCTAGTCGCATACTAATACGTTGAGCGATCAAATGAATCTGCGCAAATATATGAGCGGGCCAATCATGGGGAGCTTGCGACATGAAGGGCTGGAGCGCAGCGGTGCTCACCCACTACGGTATTCTCTGCAACGCTCAGGCAAATATGAGCAATGCACCAAAGAGCAACACGCTGTTAACGCATGAGAGGGCCGCACACTAACACGAAGAGACATAACATGAAGAGAAACATCTTCTTCATGGTGCCTTCATGGAGCAATGCGTTTAAAAACTATGAGCTTGTACACGAGCAGGTGGGGTTTGAGGAAATGGCATGGAGAGCAAAAATGGGGCAACTTCATCCCTTGCAACTTCTTCACAGTAATGATGCAAGGGGGCAAAGCATCCAGTAAAAATGTAGAAATAATCCCAGTCAACCATTGACATCAACTGACAGGGTGTATTGTGAAATTTCTTCCACATTGAAGACGATGCAAATGTGCACTGAATTTTGTACGCACTAAAACAAGAGCTTTTTATACCACGTGCCAAGAAATGCTAACAATCATATTTAAGAAGTGAAAATTGTCACTAAATGCCTCCGTTCCTCGTTCAACGGTTAAATTTCTTAAAATTGGTTGGTTTGAATCTCAAGCTTTCCGGGATAACAAGTTATTTCCCTGCATTTTCTTAAAGAGTGAATCAACGAGGTTTCGCCATATATAGTGTGTCAAAACAAAGCAAACAAGCAAGTTGGAATTTACAACTGCACATAACCCAGGACAAGCACAAACTATCAAGGGCAGCTCTGGCAAGCCAGCTAAATTATGCAGCTTAGAAACAATTCTAGAATTTCTTTCATGCAGTAGCACTACTGCCCACATTTTGAGCAAAACCTAATCTATCTATGAAGCGTCCAGGCTCATGCCGCACCAACATTCGTATCTGCGTCGATTGTCTGTGCGATGTCCAAAGCTATGTTGACATGGCAACAGCTGCTAACTTGGGCAGCACTTTTGGATGGGAATCAAACCCATTGGAACCCTTAGATGCCAAGATGATTTGAAAAAGGAAAAGGAAAAAGGACTCACTAGACCAAAGCAATGCTAAAGAAAGGTAAGCAGTGTTACTGCATAATATTCCATGCTTCGCTATGGTAAACTTTCAGTCCATATTTTCTCCGATCCATAAAACTTGCAGGCTGACTACTGCGAAAGACTTATGCCACTGTGAATACAGCGATACACCACAACAGTGCTATAACAGCAACCAAGGTTCAAGAAGCTTCGAAGGAATACACAAGGAACCTCTGGAGCCCGGGCACAAGGATCTTTCCTATGGCTGAGCTCTTTAGGATTTCAGTAAGCAAAGGCAGCAAGACGTCGTTATCATTTGACATCATGCAAAAGCTGAGGTCACACAGCTTCCTTAAACTTCCTAAGAGCGCTTACCTTCAACACACCCCTCAAGATGGAGCCACCGGCAACGCCTCCTTTGAGGTCATCAACTTCACAGCCAGGCTTGTTGACGTCGAATGATCTGATAACTGTCAGTTGTGACAATGCACAAGGGAAGGAAAAAAAACAGGTGAGCGAGCAGCGTTACAACCGTTTTTGCGAGAAAATATACGATATTACAAACACTGCCATCGCTGCGTGCCTTTTGCACAACAGAACATTAGAGCAGAGCAGTAGAGCATTATTCCTATATGCCAAAAGACTCCTCAGTCACAGGTCCGCACACACCAATCGAACAGATTACACATTCTCAACAGTAACAGGAGAATGAGAGAGGCACATTGTCACAGACACAGCCACAACATAAATAAAACTAAGTCTGAATGTCCTGTGCTTTGCTATTCTTCAACCAGAATGTTTATCATCACATTACATTCCTTCTTTACGGTTATCCTACAGTCAGCAATTAGGAACAGTTCCTCAGTGCAGCTACCCCCATCGAGACTTCCCAGCTGCACACAGTCATGACTTTCAAAAGTAACTGCACGCACAATGAAAGCAAGCACTGAGCAATGAGAAAAAAAAAAAATGTACCTATAAGGCGGGGCTCGGATACAAAATCCCTCAGCGGCATAGGGATCTTCTTGACAATGTACTCGCAAATAACTTCAATGTTGTACTTCAGCTGGGCTGATATGGGGACCACGGGGGCACCTTCAGCCACGGTTCCTGAAAAGAGAACACAACCACTTCGAGTCAGCTAATTAAAACACTAACAAACTATTTGAAACAAACAAGAAGTTCATTTTCTTCCTGCTCAGAAACAGCAGAAAATGCAAAGGGTCATTGTAAAACTAAACAAACTATTTTCATGTACAACCAATACATTATTGTTTGTTTACTTTATGGGGCTTAACGTCCTAAAGTGACTCATGTTAAGAGGGACACTGTAATCCATAGCTGCTTATGTGCCATAGAGCTTAATATATCCAATGATTTTATACAAACTCCTAGTAATGATTCCATACACTTTATCTTAACCAGTTTTGTTTGCTCTTTGCTTGGCAATGCTATAAAACTTTTACCATATATAGGAAGTTGTAATCGAGCTTCAAACTATGCGACCTTGTCATGAATGCTGCTTGCATACTGCTATCTACACAATAAAATAAAATTATTTTGATTAAATAAACATTTTTTTTTTCGACAACAATTAGCCTATGATTAAAAAGAAAAACACCTAAGAAAAGTTTGAAGGAACTTGCAAATCACTGGGTATGCAATGCGTACCCTGCACAAACTTGAGGATCTGCTGGTATTGCTCCTTGGCCTGCGACTCCTTCACAAGATCAATCTTGTTCTGCAGGATCAAGATGTGCTTCAACTTCATGATTTCAATGGCTGCCAAATGTTCTGAAGTCTGCGGCTGTGGGCACGACTCATTTCCAGCTGTTAAAGGAAGTGAAGGAGGGGAGGGGGGGAATAAGAAAGGCAATTTTCTTTTTTCTTCCATAGAATAATATGTACGTACAGTGTTCTATTATCATATGTTATATTGCAACCAGCATTCCTTTTCCTTACCCAGCTAACAGCCAACTGTAGCCCCGTTTCAATAAAGCTAAGTGCAAATTCATAAAAGTAAAGCGCTCTCACCCTGAACAAAGAATTTCAGAGATGTGCATATGAACGGAATAGCTAATTTTTTGCATTCTTTTTTTCCATAACATGTGCCCTCAGAGATATTTTTAACATCTGCACGCTACCATAATAGGCAGGCATGAGAGCAACATCTTAGCAGAAATTTTCAGGCGACCGGCTAAACCAAATTAAATCACAGACTTGAAACAGTGCGGCAGTTCCTTGAAAAACGTTTGAAAGTGTAACTTTGCTAGAATGTCTGGTAAGAGCAGATCTTGAAAGGAGTGAAGAGTTGGCGGAACAAAATTAGCTAGAAGCACGGGACCAACCGATCAGAAGCAAGGCAGCATCCATGACAGCTGCGCCGTTCAACATGGTGGCCATCAAAATGTCGTGGCCAGGACAGTCAACAAAGGAGACATGCCTGCATAAGCAAACACATGCACGGTTCAGCAAAGACGGCAGTTGCACAAGGCTAATCCTATTCATCAAAGGCACTCACACAATAACAACCAAAAATGCAAAAAACTAAGCAGAAACCTAGAAGTCTTCATTGGCAACACACAGCTGTCAGTCACGCTACAAGATTAATCGCACATGTGACAAAAAACTGTGCAATCTCAATAGTACACAATGCCTACATACAGGCACGAATACAGAAGAAAAATAAATAAAAAAACACCAATAAATTACATTCTGGCTTGTACACCTGAGGCTGTTTGATTATCACAGGCTCTTGAATTGCAGTACCGAGAAGAAAGAGCCTACCCTCAGGATCACCACAGAAATGTGAAAGCACGGCCCTTCGCCAAAGAACGCATATAGTATCTACAATGTCGAGCCAACTTATAACAAACTAGACGGTCATACGAATTCCATTTGCTGTATCCTAAGTTCGTAGTAAGTAGATGTGCCATATTCCAGCCAAAGAAATGCAAAGGTCATCATACGTAGCCGTCAGTAGGCGTCCGTTCCTTCAAAGGAAACCTTACCAAGCCGCTTTCTAAGCTCTCCAGCATGATTAAGTGCTCCTGGTTGGGGCACTTGGACCAGCAGCTCTTTACAAACACGACAGCAACTGAGGCATTCACGGCATATGGTGGTGCGTAACAATCCACCTCTTCCGATTCTCAACAAGGAAGCTGTGGCAAAGCTGCCAGCGCAGTGCAATGTCTCCACATGGGAGCAGCTCAGAAGGCGGAGATGCAACAAGTGATGGGGGTGGGGGTGGGGGAGAAAAAAAAAAAAAAAACGCACCTCAACAACCTGAACCGACCGTTGCAGCCGAGTCGGTCGCAAGGAAAGTCGTCTTCTTTGCTGCTGCCGGCCGACCGATAGCATGCCGGGCGAATGCACTTCTCGTCGTCGCATTTGTAGATCTGCGTAACAAGCCCAGGAAAGTTTTTTTTTTTTTTTTTCAATAATTCACTAATTAACAAGTTTCGGGCTTTGTGCAACTATCAAATGTACTATACACAAGCATAAGAAAATAAAGCAGCGTTGCTATGAGGCATCCAAAGCTAGAAAAGCACAGTAACAAATTATAACTGTTATAAACTATTATAAACTACTGGCATCAAATGAAACACGAACAGATGGTTGTGATGCAAACCCCAAACTAACAATATGTAATTTTTTTAAAAATTGATATCTGCTGTGTTACAACTATTGGTCGTGAGGACATACTGTGGCGCCACCTCTCTGAAGCGCCCGCATGACAAACAAAGTGGGATAACCGGCGTTGAACTGCTGATGTAGGATGCTTTCCTAGGCAGTTCGGTTGCGCGTTAGCATTGCATTGATTTATTTATTTAATATACATCTCGGTCTGGGCCTGTATAAGCTTAATTTGAGGTTTTAGACCCACTCATTTGACAAAACAGCACTTCAATGAGTCAGAGCTATCCAAGTTGGCGACCTTTAGTGCTACGACGACGAGCACCGGCTCCAGCATTGCTGTTATGAAAAAAATCAATTCAAGCTGCCACACAACCAGTCAGAGGTAAGCAGTCACTGAACAGGTAATAGGATTTCTCTGCAAGAGCAGAGTACTATTAGGAAGGAGCCTGACGGATGCTGAGCGCCTGCGCATAGCGCCAGCAGAAGCGGCACATACCGTTTGCCTGCTCCCTTGAACGTACCTAGTAGAGCAGACAAGCTTGACTATGGGAATGACGTTGATTAATTTTTATAGCAAGTGTGAAGAAGTGCGTTCCACACAACGAATTCTTACTCAGTGTCTACCGGCATTGGCACTAAAGAGCGGATATCTATTTTCCCCGCGCACAAGTCGTGTTTTTTTTTTCTTTTCGTTTTTTTTTTTTACGAATACCTTAATCAGCACATCACAACATGCATGCAATGCATTATCATTTGTTTATTCACGGACTGTCATTTCTCACCATGCATACCGCTGTCCGAGGTGGCAGATTCTTCTAGTTCACTTCAGTGGGATTTACACGAGTCAACGCGTTCATTTAGAATAATTTGAGACCCTGGCTTTCGCACGATCCTTCCTTTCTTTGGGAGCGTACTGTTCCATGAAGACGCCATTATCTTTTCCACCCTTCCAGCAATATTGCTAGCTTCCCAAGTGTTAAGCGCAAATTATAATGCGTGTGCCATTTCTTCTCCCGCTCACCAAACTGTTTAGCGCCAACTCCATGGACGAAATTTTGCTCGTTGAAATGTCTGCTGCGCACATCATGAGAATGATCACCCCCTTCTTTGCCCATTCAAATCTTCATAAAGGAAGATTTTGTGAGCTTATATATGTTTCGGGTAGCAATGGGAGCTGCGCCGGGTTCCCTCGCTTACAGCCGGGTACAGAGCAGTAACAGACCGTAGCAAAAGCCTAAATAAACTTCAGCAGCCTCAGTAACGATGCAAGATCAAAAAGTGCAGGGCTGGAACTCTATGTCAACCAATACTATAGAAATTAACGCGACTATTAGCTTTTAAAAAGCTCAAATTCAATCGAGCGTCTGCTTCAGCAGCAGTAAGAGGAGTCACGTGATCCCACTTGCTCCCCTAGGCGACACAAGCTCCATTCGCTCCAGTGGTGGCACTCGCGCCCAATAGCATGATGACCACCCTGTGAAAACAATAATAAACTGCATATGTGTTTCCTATCAGCTGGTTATTACTTTACCTCTGGCATGCCTGAACATCCTGTTCACATTCCACTGTAGCTGTTGGTGCGTACTACAGACTGGCAGTTTTGACACCAGCTGGTTTAGTTTGATTTGTAGTGTTTAACGTTCAAGTGGCTCCGGCTGTGAGGGACGCCACAGTGGAGTACTCTGGAAATTTGACCACTTGGGATTCTTTTGATAAGCGGCTGCCACAACCGAGACTGAACCAGTGTTCTTGGGTTTAGCAGTCAAACACCCTAACCACTGAACCACCGGGATTAGGCGTACGACACCGGCGAGAGACGAGAGAGAAAAGTGAACTTATGCAAAACACTAAAAACCATTTGATCATGTCCTGATCAGACAGCTCCTAAGCCTGTTCACTGGTTCAGAATTAATTTACAAAAGAAGGGGCAAGGTGGCACAAGAAAGACACGAGCCATAAAAAATTCACAAATTGTGCACAGTGACGCCATGAAGTGAAATAGTAACAGGCTAGCACAGGACCAGGTTGCACAAGAAAGACACGAGCCATAAAAAATTCACAAATTGTGCACAGTGACGCCATGAAGTGAAATAGTAACAGCCTAGCACAGGACCAGGTTAATTGGAAGAATATGGGAGAGGCCTTCGCCTTGCAGTGGATATAGTGCATGTGATTATGATTATTGGAAACATTGGTGCATGGATTTGTACTTTGTACAGCGTGAAAAGGCTTACGCTGGACAAAACTTTCCACATCTGCTGTAAAGGCATTTAATTAAATATTTCGAAATGCGTGCACGTGTTTGCAAGGCCCATGCAAAAGAAGTTCAAACGACAGTGTGCAAAATTCAAAAGAGAACGAATGAGTAATAAGATGAAAGAAGATATTCATGATGCAGATGCCCCCCCCCATGATGTACTGCAATAACACTTCCGTGCTGAAATTTCTAGGCAAGCCAGAATTGGACAAAGTAGTCAAAATTGATCCGAAGCATTCCAGTATGGCATGTCTCATGGCACGGAGTGACCCTTTAGGTTTGGTTTGGGGGTTTAATGTCCCAAAGCGACTCAGGCTATGAGAGATGCCGTAGTGGAGGACCCCTGAAATTTCGAACCTGGGGTTCTTTAACGTGCAATGACATGGCACAGCACACGGACGCCTGGCTTTTCACCTCAACCCTTTAGGCCATAATGCATTCACAAACAGCTGGTCCTGTTAGCACATGCTGCCACAGCCTTTGAAGGAGTACTGTAATAAGAGCGGGCTGTACGTAAAACAAGAAATATGTACCAAAAGGCCAAACTGCTGTCACAGCGGTGGTCAAATTCATTAATTAAATGATTATAGAGTGGTGTCCTGCTTCCACTACACAACATCACACCTGGTAGTTTAACCGTGCACACAGTAATCATACCACAAGCTGCAGCAATGTTGTAGTAATTCATCTTTTTTGCAAAGTTACTAGTGTGTGCTCACAAATAAAGGATGCATGCATAGTTATAGATACTATTGGCACCCGCTTTAAACCTAAATGGTAGCAAGTGTACGCTGCATAGTGAATTAAAGCAGTCGGCAATTTTATCTTGCATCTCTTTTTCCTTTAAGTATTTTTAAAGCATGAAATGGTTTCAGTATCCATCGGCACTGCACTGGGGAAAACCAGAAAGTGAACCTAAACAGTTTTGTAGGCCATTAGGTGATCCCTACAAGTGTTTTCACTCATCGCTGCTTTCATTGAACACTGAAAAGGTGCAAAACTATTTTACTTCTAGGTGGACTCCTCACACGCACCCTCGGAGGAGACGTGCTGAAGCCAGGGTGTTTAGTAAGCTACTACTTTCGAGTTCCGCGACTTGTATATGTTTTACTTGAGTCAAAATTATGTGGTCACTGAAAAGGTAGAAAAGCGTAGTGGCCTACAAACATGATCCATTCACAGTGGAAAAACTGTTTACTGAATTGCAAATGTTGCAGTGAAAACATCTGCTCTTCACGTTTGAGAGAGCTCTTTTTTTTTTTCCTGAAAGAAGTATAGCTCTAGGCAGTGACTTGGAATGATATCATTGCTTCTCTTCTAGCACTCCAATGTTGTTACCCTATTCCTTCGCGGCATCTGATACTCTAGCTAAGTAATATATATATACGTCTTTGCTTTTGGGCAGATAAGAGTAATTGGCTGTAAACAGAATCTGGCATTACTGAGTAGTTAAAATACTGAAGCATATTTTAGAAGGAAATATGAAGAAATTAAAAGTACTTTCTGCTTAGCCTATGAAATCGACATAGCCCAACAGCAAGGCAGTACAAAACACAACCAGTGCAACAACCAGTACAAAACAAACCTAGGTATGCAGTGCTCCCTTCATGTTCAGTCGGAAAATAACCGCAATTGGCACAACATCATGCCTTATACATGTTTCAATAGAAATCATACCACATGCTCGACACTTGCAGTTCTGTTGTGATTAATGGCAGACCATCACGTTGAGTTGGTCATTTTCCCTGACTTGGCCAATATTTCAACGGTAACCCTGACATATCCTTAATTTCCCCAACATTTCCCTGGCAATTACATGTTTTCCAAGTCGCTAGGCGGTCTAGAAATGATTATGTGACGTTTTACTCCATTTAATGACTAGGATGGTGCCATCAACTGTGATTATTTTTTTTAGCTTTGTACCTTATCCTGTTTATAACTGAGTTTCTTGATGCTAATTATGTCATTTCAGTGTACCAGCCTAATTGAAAATTAGTGCTTCAATAGACACCACTGTCCTCCAAACTACTTCCAGTTACAGAATACATGAGATTGAAGATGCAGAATGACTTACCTTGGCATTAGCATAACCAAGCTTGATTGTGATGTTACGTTCCAATTCATTCTTGAATCGGACAGTCTACACGAGAGAGAAGGAAACAATATGAGATAAAGAAAAATATTCAAACATTTTTATTGAATTAATGTGTTGGCAGCATCATGCAATTAAAACACTAATCTGAGAACAGTAAGTCAGCACAACATGAAAGGCTCATTCCTCATAACTCGTTAAAATAAACGTTCTACCAAAAATTGTAGCCTTTAAAGCAGTCACAGAACGAAACAAGCTCAGACAAGCAAGGTGTGGGCATGAACGTCTCTGCTCTCCTCAATCACAATAGACAGAGTAGGTATCAACTATACTTTCTATTCTATTTTTAATAAACATTTACCATAAAATAAAGGAAAGGGTTCTGTGTCTCTACGCGTCAAACCATCATCTCTTACCTGTACACCAGAAATCGCCTTCACCACAGTCGATTTACCGTGAGCCACATGGCCAATTGTTCCTGCAAAAAAATTTTCCTGTGTAAGAAGCAGCTGTTCACAAGTTACACGTTTGATCATTAATAAACTTGAAAAAAAACCAGTTTAGCTCGCAGCGAATTAAGGCAACGAACCGTACGTACCGATGTTGATAGTCGCTTGCCTGCTAATCACTTCGGGCGTGAATGGTGTCAACTTATTGATATCCTGAAAAACAGTGGTGAATGGTGGATGTAACAATGAATATTAGAGTGATCGAACAGATTCCAACAATAGCCTCAGAGCAATGATGTTACGGATTCGTGACCTAAATGCCTGGCATCAACACAGACACAGGCACTCGAACTCAGCCATCAGGACTGGTCTGTTATATTATAAAATAGTAATTCAACAAAGTTCAGTTCACACTGACGGTGCTGTTAATATGTCATTGTAGACTCCAAACGGATGATACAGAGAACGAAAGCATATGATCAGGAAAACGCCGGACTGCAGATGACACATTTGGCAAGCCGGCAACAAGCAGTTAACACGTGCGCCCCAACCGCGGAACCAGGGACATGCGATTACGGCGTTTAATAGATGGCGGAGATGTAAGCTCACGATTACTGATCTATGGGCATTCCACTTACTAGTTTATCGAGGTCTTGTTTCATTAAATGTGGTTGCCCCTGAGGTCTCGCACACTCGCCGCCCGCCATTTTGGTAAAGAGAGTAGCAGAAAAATGCGAAGAGACAATGTACGTCACTCCTTTCTCTCTGCGTCACTGAGCACGTTTGAAAAGTAAGAACTCACAAAACGCAATATTTTAATATTTATAAAGATAAGTTAATGTATTTTACTTGAAAAAGATCAAGCTCCGCAACAAGATGATTAATGCACAAAATAATCAACGCTTGCATCACCCGTCTCAAAGTCTTCACGTATTCGACTTTACCAAGCCGTATGTTCAAAAAATCATTTTTATTTTTAGTTTTAATTTTGTTCTTGCCTGCTTTATATCAAAATGTCTTAAACTGTCTAAAACGTCTGCATATTTACTGCGAACCTGCGAAGAGTCACGTTGCTTAGGCAACGAGTCGAAGATGGCCGACTCCCATTGACGAGGGACGAAGGCATCCGTTGCTTTTGCATCGTCCAAGTATGATCCCATTCGTGATATGTGTGCTCTTCTTCTGGACAACTATAAATTTTACTGACTACATCTTCAAGGTAATTACAGAAGCACTGTTTCTCTTGTTAGAAGCGCGCCGAGCTAACTGTGCTACGAAAAATAAAACCGATGGTGTTGGTCTCATGTTGTCATCTCTTTTTCTCTTGCACATTTGCAGTCATGTTTTCTGTACCCGTACGTCAGCATGCTGGAGCGAAGTGGAATGAGCTTGAAGCTTCTCCGTGTGCAGTTCTACTTCACCCGGTTCAACCGCATTGTGCACCAGATTGGACGGAAAAAGCCGCGTTTTCTGCACTGGTGGTTTACTATGGGCACGGTGGTGAGCCTTGCATGTGTCGTACCCGCAGTGTGGGTGCTCGTGAAGACTGCCTCGGGCATGTTGCGGAGCGCCGCTACCGGAAAGCAGGAAGCTCAAGTCCTCGAACCCAGCGCAAGTGTCTCAATTTCATTCACGAGCTCAAGCTTAGCCGTTGTGCTGTCACAGTGCGCGATCCACGCAGGAGCCTGCAACCCTGGCAGCGTTTCACTTCACACGCAAGCGTCAGCCGAAAGCTAAAAATTCCGAAGTGGGAGTTGTGAGAGAGAGAGAGAGAGAAAAAAAAAAAGAAAAGAAAGAGAGATGCAGCTATGTGTGAAGCCGTCTCTTCACTGTTGGTAAATAATCGCAAAAAAAAAAAAAAAAAAAAAAAAAGAAATAGAAAAGCCTGAAATAAACACTTCGCTTAGCTTCAGACCGTCAGTTGCTCGCGGTACTAAACATTGCTGCGTAATCGAAACCAATCTCATGTTTCTCTTTTTCTCTTGTTTTCGCTTGGTTTTCAGCGTACACAGGGGTAAGCTGAGAATTTTTTTGGTTTTTTAAAATATGCTTTGCAGAATGCCTCTTCTGAGATAACACATTTATAAAGCAGTTTCTTGTTGCTCTGTCTACATCTCACTTTCACATCTTCATTTGCAGCTGCCAGGTGTAAATCTCCCATTATCTGACATCTTCTACTACATTGCTACATTAATTGTATGCAGCATATTTCATGAATTTGGTCATGCTTTAGCTGCTGTGAGGTACGTGCTTTTCATCTTTTCCGTATGCCCTTTTCTCATTGTTGAATATAATGCTAAGCGGTACAGTGTTGTTAGTTTTCCATTGTAGAAGATGAGAATGTGATATGCTTTAATCTGCATTGGGATAGTGCAGGGTGGGGTAGTGCCACTCTGATAATGCTCCCTCCCTTTAGCCACATCATCAGAGCATCATTGCTATTATTATTGTTTCTTGCTGGGCATTGCCTAGCATCGGGTAAAAAGACTAATAAAGTGGGATAGAAAGCATGTAGTGTAGTCTGTGTTTTTGGCTACATTTGCAAATTTGCACTTCCCATTGAGCTTTCTCCTGCCAAAATTTTCAACCTTTAGTATGGACTGCTAAGACTTTAACCATTCATAGTTGAAAGTTTGATGGCAGTTTGTCTGGTGTAAAGCAACATAAAAAAGAAGAGCCACCAACCATTGAAGAAAAGTAAATCCTTGCCATTTCGTCTCGGGCATCGACTGCTTTTTGCTCTGGTTACCAGCATTTGTCATCTAACTCTGCATCGATACCCTGCCTGAACTTTGGCAAAAAACTTGCCGTAGACTTCCTAACAAAGCCCCAAAATATATCAAGCCATTTTTGAACCTGCATTTTAATAGCAGCTTTATGTATGTCTGTAGAGAAAATAGCCCATCTCTACTTGTTACTTGGCAATTAACTGTGAACCTAGTTTCTTCAAAATTTGCATGGTGCCTGTTAACTTATTTGAAAGAAATACTGATGACAAATACCGCCACTGTCCCTTCTGACAATTTTTTTTTCTGTCTGAAAACCCAAACATTCTACATAATACAAAGCCATAATATAATTTTTATTGCTCTGTTGTTGTTCACTGTCAGGTAAAGAAGTGCCTACTACCAAAACCTATGGAGTTCGAAGAAAATATATTTTCCCCATCACTTGCTTTTTGAGTTGTTGGTCTATAGAAATGTCTCAATATGACTTCGGCTATCAGGGATGCCGTAGTGGAGGGCTCCGGAAATTTCGGCTACCTGGGAATCTTTAACATGCATTGGCATTGACATCTTGCTTTCTGCCACCGTTGAAAAGTGATCTTCATGACCAGGATCGAAACCATGTCCTTGAAATCAGCAGTCGAGTGCCCTGACCACCGAGCCATCACAACTGGGCTCATTCGCTTCGCTTTTTGATGATGATACCACAATGTTGACGCTGTCACAACACTAGTGATGTTTAGAACATTAGGAACTCCACAGCTGTAAACTTTTAAATGGTCTAACCTAAGTAGTCCATGATCAAAAAAGTATGCAGCTTGTTCATGTAAAATATGTGCAGTGGCAATACCTTTATTTGTCTTCTTATGGCACTTTCTAATGTTTAAAAGCTGCATCTTTGGCATTAAAATGCTCCAATGAATCTATACAGATCAAATATATTATGTTTATAATAATTACAAACCATTATAATTATATAATATAATTAGTGAAATGCATCTGTTTCCGTCGCTAATAAGTCAACCTCTTGCCTTCCAGGGAGAATGTGAGGATCCAAGGTTGTGGCTTATTTGTACTTGGCATATTTCCTGGAGCATTTGTGGACCTCCCAAAAGACCAGCTGTCGGTGCTGTCTCCGTGGAGGCAGTTGAAGATATACTGTGCAGGCGTGTGGCACAACATTGTTGCTGCATCGCTGGCGCTGCTGCTTCTCCTTGGAAACAAGTTCCTGTTAGCGCCATTTTATGTAGAGAATGCCGGTGTGTCAGTGATCTCGGTGGTCAAGGTAACTGAAACTCGGTTCTTACTTGGTCTCTTCTTCAGATGCAGAACTTTTAATTTAGCTTTGATGACTGAGTTTTTCACTGTAAGGAATGAGCAGCGTGAGCTTTTGGTGAAGAAGAGGTGGAAAAGGGTTAGCAGGACAAATTAAGACCATTACAAAGCTTGTTGCAGTGACATTATAAAAGTATCTGTAGGACACCTTATATTCATGCTACTGCTGCCTTTATCATTTCTGTCCTGCAGAAGGTGCTCTTTAATGTTTCAGTGTTGGTAGTTGTAACTACATGGCCATGTTGTGATGGAGACGAAAAGTGTAAGAATCCACGTCTTGTTTAATGTAAGCGTGTGTCAAAGAATCTCGGGCAATCTAAATTATTCTACAGCCCTGAACTACAGCGTCCCACTTAGTCCTTGTTTCTTTTCATTGTGTCAAGCTTTACAACTTATTTCATTTTTACAACTGCTTGATAATCTGCGAGGGGCACAGCATGCACATAAAGGATAATGAATGCCTAGATTATTCAATGCAAGGTGGGTCCTAGACAGAATTGAACTTTAAATTGTACAAGTTTCAGTCACGAGACTTCTGAAATAAGTTTCCAACATGAATGCCCTCATCTGACATCTGGCGTGTGACAGCATGAGACTACATGCACCGAAAATTGAGTATCAGCATTTGCACAGGCTCAGCGCGTGCACAAACAGCAGTGATGAAGGTGAAGAAGCACAACGCTGTTGCATTCTCAACGTATATTGTAATTAGCATCCTCATAATTTTATTTACTTTACCTCAATGGTTATGCTAAATTGGGATCCCATGCAACTCACAGTGATGTGAATGCACAGGGTTTTGCTTTCCTTTTGTTTCTTCAGGAATCTGGCGTGCATGGCCCCGGTGGTCTGCTACCGGGCGACCACATCATTGGAATCGATGGCTGTGATGTCAGGGACATAGATTCCTGGAAGGCTTGCTTGGTTCAGGCACTTCTACTTCCACAGCATGGATACTGCCAGAAGAAAGCCCTAGTCGAATCTGAGGGCACATGGTCGCCAAAAGGTAACACTTTGTGCAAATCACCTTTGCACAGTGACACGTGTGTCTTTTTCTCACTGTGACCCTTGTTTTGAAGACTGCTGTCATGGAAAATCCAACAACAGCCTCTGCTTCACCTACTTGGAACTCGGAGCAAAAGTAAGGGTTGGTACAGAGTACTTTTAAGCGTATCCATTACTAATTGGTAATTGGTCAGTATAGCTGGAAGCCTTGTTGCTGGCGTGAATTGATGCACTAAGCATGGCTTTCACTATTGCCACTCGAGAGATTACGAGGACAAAGTAACCATTTGCGCAGCCAGGTAACGTGAGAATGCTGTTTACTAGTGTCTTTGATGGCTGTTTAGGTTACCTAATTTATTACTTAGCATGGCCTGCCCGATAGCTGCATGTTATTTTTGTGCCATTAGGGTTGGTAAAGTTGCAGTGTTTGCTAAGGCATCATTTATTTTGTTTGCTAGTTTGCTACGGTTAGAAAAGCTGTTTGTTTCATGACACATTTCTGCACATCTCACAGAGGCATAGCTCACACGTAGGATAATTGACTCCTGTTACATAACCGCTGTGTACAGGACTTGTTCATTCCTGCTGGACAGTGGAATTACCATAACTTCAACATACTCTTAGTTAATCCAAAAGACTGAATTCTGTTGAAAAATTTATCGTTCAGCAGCCCTTCATCCTCGGCCACCAGTGCAGAGTTATTTATATTAAAGGGACAGTCTGCTGACTTTTTGCAACAATTTCTTTCTTGCTTCATTAGAAAGTGCCATCCTCAAATGAATGAATACTGGGCTTTGGAGATGAGAAACGCGGCAGAACCATTTAAAACTTATTTTTTTTCATGTGGTAGTCTCATTTCCTCAGTGGTAGTCCATGCCTTCAATCACCGACATTGTGGACTCGATATGCAGTTAGTATTGCAACTCTATGCAGCTCTGTGGGCACGACTGCCTCACCACTTAAAAAGTGTCAAGGCACATATTTTGCTAAAACTGAGTGTGTCAAAATAGCTCGAAATAGAATTAAATAAATAAATAAACTAAATTAAAACCCGGTGACATCTACCGCAGTACCAACAACCGTTTTTTGCTTATTCAGCGCTGCTGATGACAGCACCTTTAGATGTATAGCAGCATGCTTGGTTATGTGGTCTTTTGTTTTGAATGCATTTTAAAGCAAATCAAGGAAGATTAAAGAATAAAAGTAGCTGTGATTTATTGAAAGAGAAAAAGTAGGCTCCCTTAAGCTGATATGAGCACAAATACCTGTCTGTGTGTCGCTGTGGCATAGTCATAAAATGTATGTTCACTTCAGACGCTCCAAACAGATGAAATGTCGGTAGCAACGAAACGACACAGTATGGAACTACTGTCTGTTAAAATCCCAGATTTTCTGATCAATTTAAAATGTAAATTCCTGGTTAAACCACGAGTTCTTCCCTCGATACTGCCACCAAGTGGCAAGATGTACCAGAGTTTACCAATATATGTTTTATACTCGTTTCCAGTAGTAGACTGTCCTTTTAAACGACTTGTATTTGCGTGGCATGGAATCTGTGGTGCAACAGACTGCAAATTGTTAATTGGGCATTTATAAATTCAGCAGATCTAACATGTTCATTTTTATTGCACAATGCCTTAGTGCAAAATGTTGCAGCTCAATTCTAGTGCAGCGAAAATTACGTAAACTGCAGCTTCAAGACAGTGCACATTTTGGTGTGTTCCAGAAAAATGTGTGTCTGCGAGCAAGGCACATGCTACAAACAGCGACCAGGTATTGCAACTCAAGCTGCTCCCCGAATGAGCTCTGCCTGAAGCCAGTCCTGGACAATGGCATGAAGCTGGTGGAAGTCAGGAGGGCAAACTGGCAAGCAATGCTTTTCCTCGGTTCACCTTCGGAACTTTGGCGTGCAGGCGAGTTTTAGCTACTTTTCGCTCCGATTCTGCTCTCATAGAACAGAGATAATTTCCCAATTTATTACAATGGCTGCACACATAAAGCTTGCCTCTGCGATGACGACACGTCCTTCTTGCAGTTTCCGTTGTCAAGTGGGTTCCACGGCAGACATACCTGTCTGTACTACCAGTCCATGTCTATGAAATCTTTCTACAGTATCCTTACCTGTGGCTATGTCTGCTTTATTCTTGTGCAATGCATGATTGTTTGATGCAATTTTTGTTCTTAATTCAGTCTTAGTTGCAAATCTGTGCCAGACTTAACAAAAAGCATTACTTTTGTGCAAGCAACCTCGTTGGGCTACGTCTGAAATTCAACCTGAATTGTACGACTGCAACATATTTTGCCATTTCTTTACCGAGTGTCTTATAGCAGAGCGTTGCGTCAATTCAGTTGAAAAGAAGCGAGACCATCTAAGTCGTTTACCTTTAAGCTTCACAAAGAAAGGCGCATTACGATCGCTATAAACATGGCAATGAAGCTGTGCTATTAACTCTAAAATCAACAAAGGAACCATGAGAAATTTATCCAGTCATAGAACTAGCAGGTGGGAATTATGCTTGCAGCATCTAAGGCAATATAGCAGTGGAACACGTTTTGTGCAGGAAAACAAATATCGAAACTGTCCGGCTGGGATCCGCCAAGCGCCGGTTTTCTAGTGGAGCTCACTGTCAATCTCAGTGCAGATTGCTGTGCATGTTTGCATGGAGCAAAGCTTTGCACGTGCAGTAGTGCTTAAATGTAACAGGTGAAAACGATAACTTTATAGCTGCATGGATAAGGTGACTGCAGCTTGTGGAAGACAGAATTAGTTCTATTGGAGAGGTGCGTTTTCTGCGCTAGCCATAGCCGGGCTGATGATGGTGATGAATATGCACAGCGTAGCACTCACCTCTATTGCGTGCATTGCCGATTCCACCAGCATGCAGATAGGTTCCGACATCTCCCTAGTACCTGCTGCGTAACCTCCAGATGGCTTTGCTTTGTCAAAGATGGCGGTATATGTGACCTTAACCTTGCATTTCAGTTATATCCTTTCATTCTCGGGTGCTCTGGCACTACTGAACGTTGTTCCCTGCATCGCGCTCGATGGGCAGTGGATCACACAGGGACTTGTGAAGCTACTGGTGCAGCCAATGCCATGGCTACGGTCTTCTAGGAAAGCGGCGTACCTGTTCATTGTGCTGTGCGGCACTTTTCTGCTGGCATCCAACGTCTTCCTTGGCTTATGGAAGCTCTTCGGCCTAATGTAGCCAAGGCTCAACCAGACGGTATGTACATAGCACCAAAATGTAAATAAAGGATGTTGTGTGTCGTCCCACGATGTAACAAACTGTATTGCTTCCTTATTTCATCCTTTTAATGCAGTTTGGCTCGATGCTGATCCACTTGAGCCCCAACGCAAGGAAAAACAAGGTGTTTCAGTTACACAATAACTTGGGTCGAGCTTCCATTAAAAGGAACTAACTACTGTTTTTTTATATATATATATATTGAGTATAAAATCACATCATGCTTTTTAGAGTCGGCGTAAGAGGGAATTAGGGGATAAGCTTCGCCATCATCGACATGACCCTACATCCTCAATGAATCCCTTATGCAGCTCCCTATTCACCTACATGCATTTTGTAACTCAATCACTTAATTTGTACCTCTTATACTAACCACATACTCCTTAGAATACAATTACAAGCTAGCCCTGCATGTATCTTAACAACAATAACAACCCGACTACCGATCAGTATCCAGTGATGTCAGCTCCTAACTGTGACTTTTGCTCACAATGCTGATAACATCTACGCCAACACCTCACGCGCATATTGACTAGCTACGTTGGCAACTACAAGTGACAGCTTTGGTCATTATTTTTCCAAAATGACCAAAAACTAGCCCGAAATATAGTCCTGCAAATACAATAGTGAATGTTGGTGAGCGTGCAAGCTTTGACATCGCACAAAATGTCGGAGCTTGTCTTTGTCGCTCTGGCCTTTTTCCGCATTTGCTTTTTTCAGTTAAACATGCGCCAGCTAGCCCAACAGAAAGTTCTACTTGAACACCACCTAAACTAGTTTTGAAGGAAAAAGGAAAGATGTTCCAATCCGGAATGATGCATTTCACCATGTCACAACACCCACGGCAACATCTCATGAGCATATTGATTGGCTATGTTGGCAACTGCAAGTGACAGCTTTGGTCATTATTTCTCTGAAATGACCAAAAACTAGCCCGAAATTTTGTCCTGCAAACACAATATGTAGTGAATGTTGGTGAGCAGGCAAGCTTTGACATCGCACAAAATGTTGGAGCTTGTCTTTGTCGCTCTGGCCCTTTTCCGCATTTGCTTTTTTCATTTAAACATGTGCCAACTAGCCCAGCAGAAAGTTCTACTTGAACACCACCCAGAATAATTTTGAAGGAAAAAGGAAAGATGTTCCAGTTTGGAATGATGCATTTCACTGTGCCCATAATCAAGCAAAAGTCACCAGGCAGCATATGTATGAAATGTTCTTTAATGCTGATTAAAAGTGATCTGAAGGACAAGGCTGACATCGTCTTTGATAGAGCCACCTTGTAAAACATCAATTCACACATGGCTGAGGACAGCAACTGTTCCTAACATTACATACAATGCGCACAATGCCACCCAAGAAGAGTGAAACCCTGAATGCGTAATAAAAATAAGTTTGTCCTGTACACTTCTTCGGGCTTTCAGCAGCCTCTGCCACAGGTTCAATCCTGCGAGCACATCTGTTTCCCAACCCCCTTCCCTATTCCCACTAAATGGGTCCACTATAAGACCATCACTCCCAAAGAACCTGTAAAATTTGCAACAAGGATAGAAAGTTGATCCTGCTCAACATTCATTCAAACACTAGTTCGCTACCCCCGAAGCAAAAGATGTTCCTAAGGCACGCTGGGCAAAAATTTGGAGAAAGAGTGTCCAGACTTTCAGCAACAAGTATGTCAGGTTAAGGTTAGAGGCAAGACTAGAAAATGCACAGGGCTCCCTACACCACAGAGCATGTGCAGATGTTTTACCTGGTGACCATGCTTGCAGTTGAGGTGGCGCTACTATCTACAAAAGGTCATCGAGACATTATGCACCAACAAGCTTCAGGTAAGTGATCCAGTTCCAATTCACCTGTTTGAACTTTTTTTTTGAAAAATGTGAACAGTAAACAGGTTAGTCGTCAGCCATTTAGAGTTAGATTTGCACACTTTCCCTCCATAAATGCTCGCCAACCAAACTTGCTGACGTGGGTTACCCTTGCTCTTTGAATATAGGCCATACCAGAACCGAAGTCATCCACACACGGTCCGCAATCTATAAATAAACTGCGTGGCAAGGTCACCAAGGTTACACCTGCGTCAAGTTTCACAGTATAAAACTCCCGGACAAATGACTGCTATAGAGAATGGCGGTGGCTGGAATGCCACCCGTGGTGCAAACGGTGCAGAAGGAGAGGAAAAGCTAAGCAGTGGCTTCCAGTCAGGCATTCGCGAGCAAAGGTCTGCTGGAATTTTTTTTTTTTGACCCAGCTAGCTTTCTTCATCTTCATCCTCGCAGTGAGACACGCACACCACATCTGTGCATGAAGGCTAAGTGATGATTCCAATCACACTCCACACGTACATGACTATGTGCTGTGAACCTGCTTGAAATGAGACAACAGTGTCCGCCGCGCAACCAGTCGCGGGGTAGAGGGAAAAAGCAATGAAGTCACGCTGTCACACCTAGTTTCCAGTACTAGGTTCAGTGTGACACTGAGGTGCAATGCCATACATGGCACGTCGAAGAAGAAAGCTGCAGAAAAGCCTAACGCTAACCAAAAGTTTCGAGGATGGTTAGAGTGCAAACAATTATGAAGTAAGGCAGCAAAAACATAAGTAAACGTGCTTTGCTTAGACCCATTACGATCCTATATTTGAAAAAGAAGCAACCTTGCGATAAGCCAGCATTAGGATAAGCCCACGTCTTGTGTGCTAAGCATTATTTACCGGGTGTGCAGGCAAAGAAGGTCGCTCGCTAAGACGGTGTGGGTAGTGTAAAAAGACAACTGGCAAGCAGCTTCAACCCGGACCCAGCTTTGGTACTGCAACAAAGGAACCAAGAACACATCCATCTGCATCCCAGATATTTCCCCTGAAAATGGGCGAAGATAATAAACTCTATGATACCGAGCACCGAAATATGAAAGCACCTGCCATCAAAAGTTTATGGAACGCAGTACTTTATATCGGAGAGCACTTTTTCAATGCAGCTTGGAATGCATCCATAGTGCCTAATTCCGGGTGTGTGAACTATTATACCAATAAATCAAATTACTGAAATTTCATCAAAGCAATGCACTCTGAATCAAAGTATTAAAACTTCTTCGTCAAAGCTGCATACAATAAACTTAAGGTGACAGGTATACGTACAACTCTGGAACACAGCTTTATGTACATAAAGATTGATTCAGTACGAGAAAAAAAAAAAAAAAGTCGCAAGCCAAACCGTTGTACTTAAGGACCTTAAAAAACAAAAATATTCATGACATGTAAAGATCAGCTCTCGTAACAGGTCAGTTCCCTTCCATCTGTACTAAAACCATGACGCTTACAAAAAGATTTCATTGGCAGCCTCTCTCACATAAATGAAACACCCAACCCAGCCACACTAATTAAACATAGTTAAGGTAACACTCAGGAGAGGCTTGTCTTCAGCCAGCACTGGAAATTAATTCATTGAAACATTGCACGTTCACTTCCTTTTTCTCAACACCAATGAGTTGTTGAAATTTGCATGACTATTTAGCAACAGGCAATGCCACCGGACAAAATAACCTGTTTTTAAAACTTGCCTGTTCTGTCACACAACTAGCAGCAAGAACTGAATAATAAGCTGAAATGTTCATATAATGGCCCATGGAGTGCCACTTAAAGGACAAGGTCACTCTGCACCCATTCGCTGTTGTTCCACCATAATAATACTTCGTATACTTGACTGAATGCACCTTAATACAGAGGAAGTTACAATCACCGGAAGTGCCTGCAAGCTAAAAAATGACTAACTCCGAACAATGCAAATGATCATTCATCTACATGCAGAACTTATGTCTTGACATGTGCATACATACCTGGAACCAAGACAATAAATGGCAATCAATGCATCTCTATTTCTGCAGTCTTGTCTGTAAGCAGTTCGTGTCTATAACTAAAATGTACTCTTCTAATACTAGAGTGATCGACCCAGACTTCTGCTTACTTCATACTCGAAGACAAGGTTGACAGGGCCTTGTGAAAAAAAAAAAAAAGTTAAAATATCCCATCTGAAACAAAGGCTCATCTTATTTGTAATGACGTAGCCTTTGGCTGCGCGGATGATAAATATGAAAACTTGGAGAGCTACACAGTAGGTAAACACACATGCCTGCCTGGAAAGGTTGCAGGAATGCCAAAACCAGAAACACAGCTGAGGGACAGCAGACAAACTAAAATTTCTCAAGACAAACGATGCACCCTGTGATCACCATTCTTCCAGAGTGCAGTCCTAGACATATTTTTTCATCTCTCTTTTCTCGTAGCGGCCTTCTACAAATCACAACCTCAGTAGTAACACCCACCAGCAGCAGGCTGCCTGGTTCCAAATTTAAGAGAAGACGCACTTGAGAACATAATGCACCTTAAAAGCACCGGTATGTGTTCCTCAGCATCATTTTGCTCACACCGGCACTCATACCCAAGTGCTCGAAGGTGGGGAATGCGTTTGAACACTTCCAGGGGTGACACCGGCGTCCTCGTTGGCCTTGCCACTCGTTGTGGTAGCCCTGTTTCCTTCACCCCCTTCCTCTTGGCAGTCTTCCAAGATGGGTGGGTACATAAGGTCGTAGCGATGCTGAAGCGATGACCGCGACCGCCCACCCCGCTTCAAAGGCACTGTCGACGTCCACGCCGCCTGGCTGCCACCACTACTCGGACTTTCCACAGGGCTCGGAGTGTTCACCGGTGATGTTGGGAGTGAGTGGACAGTGTTTTCGCCAGCTGCCCTTCGACCACCAGAGCCCGGCCTGAGGAGTTCGACAGCCGACTTCTTGGCAGCATTGTTTTGGCCACTAGAGGTCTTGGTTTGAAGAAGGAGCTTCTTGAAGTCAAGAAGACTGGTGGGCTTGGCTGGGCCCAGGCGGTCGTTGGCGAGCGAGCGCCGCTCGAGCGGGCTGCAGACCCGGGCGGCGGCCAGATCGCCGGACCAGCTGCGCCGGTCCCGGGCCCCACGTGGGCTCAGAAAGCCAGTCTCGGCGAGGCCACCCCGGCTTGGCGTGCCCGGACGGCTTGTCACAACCAGGGGAGAACTTGACCTGTGGTTATGATAGCCACAGATTGTAACTGTTGCAGAGAATCGTGTAGAATTGTCTAGCTCTGCTTTCTAATTGTGCCATTTTCGTTTCAGACTACAGTTGTGAATAGAAAATAGTGATCTGAGTAAAAATATTATTTCTCTTCCGGTAAGAAAAAAAGGAGCAGACTAAAGGGCACTAGCACCCGAAGGGCAAATGAAGAGCATGAAGCTCTCGGAAACAGCATGCAATGTTCTTTGTGCTACCATTTCAAAATTAATGGTGACATAATTCGCAAATAAAGCTAGGGTGGAATTCAGACTGCTTTGCAGTGCACAGAAATGGGTTGGGGTAGCATACAATGTAACTTAAGTCAGTAGGACATTTCCAATGGGCAAAAGATTGCTTTAAGCATGACAACCAATGCAGTCGCACGTCGTAAGTTCAGTCTCTCACCATCTGGATTTCCACGAATTTTAGAGAAATAGTCTGCCTTCCCATTTAACAGGCACTGCCATTTACAGTTTCAAGTTTACAATATGTTCCATACTAATAGACAACAAGAAGGAACATTGAAGACAGCCCCCTAATGGCCCTTTTCTCAGTAACATACTGCGTGTACGCCAAGCCTCCATATCCGGCACGCTCACCAATTGCTCCAGGTGAAATTCGGAGAAGGATTCACTTTAGATGCTCTTCCAAGACTATCGTTTGCTCCATCAACGAGTGAGGGACAAAGAATTATGGCTTACACTTATGCTCTGCCTTAAGGGTATGACACGATAGCGTAGGCTACAAGCACACATACAAAGCCCCGTTTTAACCAAACCGCATGAACATGCCTGCAAGCGCCATGATGATTTTTCACTCCCATGGACGATGCCATATTCTCTGGTGAATGGGGCCTTTAACGCGTTGATAATAATGTGGACTGCTAGTATCTTCCAGGCTCTCAGAGACGCATGCACGAACATGGACCTGCCACCGAGAAGGCGCGATCGGGTTCATTAGCTTATTAAACAGAGCGCGTGCAATGTAGAAGCGATATCCAAGGTGTGTCCACAGTAGACTCGCGCCTGTATTCTCTGGTAGGGCAAAACAAGTACTAGTACTCTTAACAACTGTCCACTAAATGAACCTGCCCTATCATTGCAAAAGAGATGCCAGGGAGCTTAGGTGACTGCGTTTATTGAGCAGACGAGCTTGAAGTCTCGCTTGCTCTTCGCCAGGTAGTGCGTGCGTGACCCGAACGCTCCGTGTGTACTACCTTGGACATATGCTGCCAGGCGCCCCACCCAGCAGCTTGCGCATTGTGTGTCGCGCGTGATATGCCTGCGAAAGGACGCAGCGTGCGAGCGGCTATGTATATATACACCCATGCAACTACATTGTAAACAATTGTAGTGGTCGCTCGAGCGCAGGCATTTGTGGACAGTGCTCGGACACTTGCGCGTGAGCAACGCAAACTCATTGACCTTTTGTATTTTGTAAATAATGTACAAAGCTCGCTTTGTCCTTTCTTCCTATTGCTCCCCTCTGT
The DNA here is from genome assembly GCF_055883805.1 of Amblyomma maculatum. NCBI lineage: Eukaryota > Metazoa > Arthropoda > Arachnida > Ixodida > Ixodidae > Amblyomma > Amblyomma maculatum. The sequence continues at coordinate 369,936,099 of NC_139344.1, read as the reverse complement.
ACTTCCCCTCGCTATCCTCTTCCTATCCCCTTTTCTTTCCTGCTGGCCGCCGCTCAGATGCTTCAGATTTTTAGATAGCAGTTAGTTGCCGCGGCCGGCAACACTCTTTTCTTTCTTTTTGATTATTTAATAATAAACCACTACTACCACTACTGCCAGCTTACGTGACCTGACCAAGCAAGCATACATCTGCTGATGGGTGACAGAGGGGGTGCATGCACTATTGAAAAAAGGTCTGTTGTTACTTGAGTATTAATCCGCTGGCTATGCCAACATTTGTCTGCACCAACTTACAAACTTGTCAAAAAAAAATGGATTTAAATGCTTTCTGCCAGCTGATTCAAACTGACAATAACCTAGCCTAATGCTCCAGTTACAGTTATTGACCATTATCCGCATATAAAAATGCTTTGCTAGAAAAAGAGATTCCTCCAGACCCTCTCGCCAAAACACTGTTTTGCCTTTTCACTAGCTACATATCTGCGCAAACTAATATATTTCAAATTTTAACTTTTTTTCAACAGATAATCGCAGACTGGAACGCCCTACAGATTAACTCACAGTTTTCATCGCTTCCAAATTGAAGCGTGATATGTTCTATTGTGCTTGTGTTTTCGCTGTGTTATTAGTTTAATAATGTGTGACATTCTTTATCAATATATCGTTTTCAGACTGCATAGGATTGATTCTACTTGACCTTTCCTGCTTGGGATGCATAGTATTTCTGCAGTATTCTTTAAAAAAAGTATTAAAATCTTTTATTAAGGGGGTAAAAGTTACTTTTTGTTTGAACAGCAATGATGCCCCTTTAGGACGTGCACTAACTCCACTATCCTCACCTGGATGAAAGTGGTGACTGGGCCAAGTCAGCTTCAGTCTTAATGCCGTGCTTCTTCTTAGATGAATGGATGGCAGCAAAGAGGTCTTCGGTAGACATGGGCTTGCGTGGTGCCAGTTCGCGTGTGATTGACGTGCTGCTGCTGCTGTCTGGGGATTTCTCCGATCCGGAGCTGGACAGGCTGGTAGAAGAGAGCGCCGTGGGAGAGCCCTCCTTGCGCAGGTCCCGCAAGCTGTACGGAGCCTCCATCATGCCAGGCGCAGGCAGGTCGGCATGCGCAAGGCTGTGGTAGGAGTTTTGCGCGGCACTAGGAATGCACACTCCAGGCAAAAATTGCCTCTGGTTATCCGAAGTGGCCCTCGATCCGTGACAACCCGGCGCGGAACTGTTCGGCATTTGCCTAAAATTTTGTGCGTCATGGTTTGCCGGTGCGGGATTTTGAGGATAGTGTCCATATGCGGTCAGGGAAATGGGCTTTTGGAGAGGAGGCACGTGCTCTGCCCTGCTGTTATTGGGGGCCAAAAGACGGGTCGAGCTCAATGTGCTCCTTGGCACTGGTGACTGCCTGGAAGGGCTTACAGGATAACTCTGAGGCAAAGGCCCACTCTGCCTGTAAATATGATTCTCGCGAATGCCATTCTCAGCATGAGGAACGTAGTTTGGAATAGAATTCCTAGGATCAGAGCCTCTCGCAGTTCCCAACATGCCGATCTGCTGACCGAGAGGTCCTCTAACTAGGGACTGACCAGGCTGGTAAGGTGCTCTGGGTATGTAAGATGTGTACTGAGGCTTTGCCATGTTTCCATCCGGATGATCTTGCACTGCCTGGGTAGCATTAGTTCTCTCTGGAAACCTGTACAGATTCGCAGGATTCTGACGAGGCATGTCTACTGGTGTCAACCTCCCGTTTACCAGCTGCTCGTCACGGGGACTCTGTCCATAGCCTTGGGCTGGCACTTGTCTCGCCACAGCAGCGTATGCAGCGCTATTCTCGTGCTGGGGAGCCTGAGGTGGGTAACGTGTGACTGGTGTCGAGGTCCTCACACTGCTTCTAGACACCGGTGGCATCTGGCCAGGGTTCCACGAGGTCACCGGACTGGAAGCACCAGAGCTGCCATTCTGAAGGCGTGGAATGTCGGAGGGCGACGGATACTGGTGCACCGGAGTGGTCCTGCCACTGTGCTGAAGTCGCGGCACGGGAGCCTGAACAGCATGCGAAGGTTGTGTATGCTGCACCATGTTTGGGGACATGGTGGATGACTTTGGTGGAGATGGTGGCAGTCCCGACACCCACCTGGCCCCAACTGGTTCTCTCGGGGAAGGCTGCAGTGGGGTCCGTCTTCCCGGAGACGTGCACGAGGGCACACTGATGGGCGAAAAATGGTGGAGCGGGGTCACGCGGCCTGAAGAGTTGTGGTCAGAGATAGGGGTGCTTGCACCGGATGGCCTGTTAGAATAAGGAGTGGAAATGGATGCGGGACGCTGTACAGGGGTGGTCCTTCCAGATGACTGACTGGTCAAATAGCCCGACATTCCGGGCTGGGGTGTGCTCCTACCGGACATGCTGCTGCTGTGAAAATACCCTGATGCCGTCGACTGCGGTGTGCTTCTTCCGGAGGAAGGCTGCTGAGGCCTTGTGCTTGGTACAGCTGTGGTGTTTGTGGGACTGCTGAGTGTGAACATACCGTCCCTATACTGCAAGAGTGGCCTTTTGTCTGGAGACACGGGCCCAGATAAAGAGTAGCGTGTCCTCGGGATTGTACTGCTTGTGTAGGTCTCTACTTTGCCACTGGGATCCAGCCGAACGTAAGCACGCTGATTCAAACCAGATGCAGGAGGCATCGACGCAGGTAAAGTCATGCACTTCTCTACAAACCCAGTGTTACCCGAGGGTGCCTTCTGCGATGTGTAGCGAACAGTGTAGCCATCGCGATGCCTCCCTAATGAGTTGGAGCTGTAAATGACTTTGCCTTCCGAGTCTAGAGTCACTCTTGCACCTGCCCTGCTATATGGAGGTGTCTGCGCAAATACGCTATTAGTTTCGCTGATTGCACTTGGCTGTCTTGCAGATCCTTGCTCCAGAACACGACTGCTGTAGGTAAGAGGAGGCGGCGGTGGGGGCACGGCAGGAGGCGTTGTCTGAGGACTTGTCTGTGAGCTGTTGCTCTGAGGACTGGAAGGCTCAGGAGAGGATTGGGGCCTGTCCTGTGAATTGGAGCTTGGACTGCTCAAAGTGAGCTGCTTAGTGTTCTTATCACGACCTGCTGACTTGGCAGGGGATGGTGGGCTTGGCGTAGTCGGGGTCTTTGGAGGTGATGAGTTTTTGGACAAGTAAGAGAGGAACGGTGACCGTGTCTTGCTCATCAATGAGGATGGTCTGTTTAGATAGAACGGCATGCATGCAGAGGTGGGAGAGGGAATTCCCTGCTTGGATGAACAAGCATCCTGAGAATTTGTTGACGTTGCTGCCAAATGAGTCTGCTTCCTACCGTCAGGCACTCCAGCTGTTGAACTGCCATCCATCATTTGCGCTGTTCCTGAATCACAATTCTTAGCTACCTCTTGAACTGGCACGGGCAGCGAGCTTTGTTTTGTTTCGTTATTCCTTGGCGTGGCTTGCGCACTCACTTTCAGGTCCCTTTTTTCTAAATTATCAGGTAATGTTCCTTGCAGTTGGTCGCCCTCGGCGGATGAAAATGAACCAAGCACTGGCTGTGGCTGAGGGGTAACAGCTCCACTCGAATGGGAGACTATTCCGTTGAGGAATGACATGTTGCTTGCAGACTGTACACCGTACATGTTGAGCCTTGCTGCACGATCATCTGCATCTTTGTCCGCGTTAGTATGCTGCACTTCTGCTGTGTGTCCGGAGCATGAAGACGTTTTATTTGGCTCTTTTGCTGCCAAAGCACGGGGAGGGCTAGCTTCAGACAAAGGCGAGTTCTGTCTAGATCCCTGTTTCTCGGCTATCAGTTGGCAGCTGTCTTCGTCGCTTGGTTCAGGAGACACTGCACAGATGGAAGGGTACCTAAATGAGCTGATGGATGTCTTCCGCCTCAGCCGTTCCCCGACCTCGCAGTCCGATTCCGATACATCACCGCCAGATACCGGTGGAGAGCTCTCTTTCTGCGAAGGAATGGGTGACAGCGTTCGTGCGCTAGACACTCTAGGAGGTGGCAGTGGCGGTGCCCTCGATCGCTGCGTCAGAGTGCTTGCAACCGAGCAGTTGTCGGTTCCAGTGTCGTTTGCATTTTGCGAGAGGAAGCTGTTCAGACTTAGGTTTCCGATGGTGTCTATTGACGTTTGTGAACCCCTATCGCCAGAAGCAGCAAGGCCTCCATTCTGCTCACCGGGAAACTTTGCGAGGCCATGCTTGAGACCGCTGTCAGTGTGCATTGACGTGTAATAGCCGTCAGTGTCGACCGAGTACACGGAAGAATCTCCGTCATCAATAGGGTTTGTAAATGGATCGGAACCAACACTAATCTTGCGAGTTCCAGGTGAAGATGATGATTTGGAGTCAGAATGGCAGGCTTCAGGCGTTATGGTCCCCGATTGGCTTTCTTGGTCGGTTGATGTGGAGTTCAGGTTGGGGCGGGCAGTTAGTGGACCGGGCTGCTTCCAAGACGAAGCAATTGTAGTGGCTGTCAGGGCAACGGTGGCATCTGAGGTATAGCCTGCCGGTGTGCCATCATGAGATCTGCAAAATCGATTGCAAAAAATTGCTGCGTCAGAAATAATCAAAACAAAGATGCATGCAAAGCAAATTATACCAGTGCAACATGCTAGAAAAGGTATACAATAACTGCGCTGCAAGGTATGAAGCTTAAATCAACGATCGTCATTCACAACCTCTCAGCGCTCTGGGCTAAGAAGGTTCGTTTTAATTGTGTAAGCACTAATAGGGAAGGCAAGTGTAGCATAAGGCGGCAGAAAGTTAGGTGGACAGATGAGCTAATGAAGTTTGCGGGGATGAAATTGATGCAGCTGGCACAAGACAGGATTAATAGTATGAGGGATATAGGAGACGGCTTTACACTGGAGTGGGTGTAGTCAGGCTGGTGATGAGACGAATCAGTCATAAAACATGGAGGGCTGCTTTCTGTTTATCTGGTCACTACTAAACCACATCAGCATAATTGAAATGTTTTGGTAAGGCTGTTTATTGACAGGTAAGAAAAAAAAAGTTAATATGGCCCTCTTCCGTGTCTGGAGCTTCTCAACCATTGAGTAGTGAATGTTTATTCACTGAATAAAATATCAAGCTTCATGTATGATAGCAGTGACAATGAACTACAAGCAACCATCTACGATTCATTTAGGATAAACAATTTATAAAATTAGGATAAAAAAATTATCTAATTTTTTATCCTAAATAAATCCTTAGCAGTGACAGTGTCTATGCAAATGCATGCTTTCCGTAGAAGTAATACAGGGATGTAATGCACTAAGCGGAGGTGCTTGTAACAAACTGCATTGCTTCAGCACCCCCTTCCTGGATGCAGCATGACCAACCATAATTCTCGTGACTGCTTACTAGTGGCATAGCCAGAAATAAATTGAGGGGCTTTATGAGTCACAGGTGGAAAAATATGGGCGAAAAAGGCCGAAAGGTGTGTGTGAGGAGGGGGAGGTGCAGAGCGCAGAAAATTTCGAGGGGTGTTCCGACACCAAAATACCGCCCTTGGCTACGCCTCTGCTGCATATTATTCGTCACTGGTTATTCTATCTATCATGTACAGAAGGTCCCGACAGGGTCCCAGAGAACTCCTCCTATGGGCAATTTTTACGGCATTTTAAAGCAATAAAATAAAATCTGAAACTTGGCAAGAAAAAGATAGGCCACTTAGCAATTGCCACATGGATGATTAATTACCGTGACTGCTCATTGTCAGTGTAGCAATTGTAAGTAAGCTGCAATGTACTACAATTGATCATTACTTCAGGAACCAATTCAGCGTGGAACCCACAAGCAGAGGAATAAGCAGCTGCGAAAAAATGCCTCCTCTCATTATCCTGAACAGTACTACTTGTAACTTTGCAGCCTGCAATGTATTAGACCTACCTTCCGTCAGTGCTGTGGTGCGTGTTGTCCGAGAAGAGCGAGTCTCTGCCCAGCGAGCTCTCCGAGTGGCTGTGTGGGATCATGTCGGGCGACGGCCCTGACGATTGCTGCTGGTCTGAGTCCACAGATGCTCGCGTGCTGCTGCTGGCACTCCAGTTTCCGCTCGACGACTGGCCATCTTCAACCCCCTTGACCGCTGTCCGTGCCGACGTCTCCCGCATCTTCACCGCCACTGTCATGGCGCCAGAGTTGGTTGAGATCGGCAGCAGCGAAGAACGCTTCTTCTTTTCACTCCCGCCAGTGGACGTGCCGCTCTCCGCGGCCCTGCTCGCCTCGTTTTTTGCTGCCCCGCTGTGGGTTCCGCTGTCCGCTTCCTTGTTCTTGCTCGACTTTTTGAGGAACTTCCAGTCACGGCCGAGCCTGCTGAAGTTCATAGCTTCGTAGAAGGACAACCTCTTCTCCGGTTTGGTAGCGACGTTCGTCTCGGTCGTGGTGGAGGAAGAGGATGACAGTTCACCTGAAGATGGGCTCTCTTCGGTGCGACGCTTGCTAATGCCGCCGCCGCTGCTCCGCACACCAGATTTGGTGGTGGTTGCTGGCGCTTGCAGCAGAAGGTCGTCGTCTGTCTGGCACGAGCTGTGGATCAGCGCTTCGGTCTTGACCAGGGTACCCGACTTCTTGCGACTTGTGAGAGCCTCCGCAATCTCCTTGGAGTTCCCGTCCGAGATTGTGTTTCTTCTTTTGTGGTGCTTTTTGCGTTTAATCAGGAAGTCAACCTGCAACAAGGGAGACTCATTTCACACTTTCGTTGACAAAAGATAAAATTTCCTGCCACTGAGAAAGCTGTAGAAAGCACTAGAAGCCTGCAGAACGAAAGCTGTTTGAGCAATTCACAGATAACATTGGTACCACAAGTGTGTTACTGAAAATACACACGAGATATATTTATGAGCTAGAAATATTACAAAAGGTTTCGATATCTCTCATCTAGTGCATTCTTCAAATGTTCCGTGCACGTAAGCAAGCATTGATACTCACGTGTATGAAAGACCTCCGTGTTGAAGACAAGCGATTGAAGCTGCTCTCCGATGTGTCGATGGGAACCACAACGGCCGGGTACTCCAAGGACAAAGCATGCATCTTCTCCTCAGGCGACGGCAGTATCAACAGCTCCTCCCCTCCACTGTCACGTGCATCTTGGCCGGTAACCAAGCTTGCAGGCTACAAGGAAAGACACATCAGGTGTGTTCCTCGGTTCTCTTAATTGCAAAGATGTAATGAACCAATACAAGAAAATAAACAAAAAATGTTTGCCGAATGATGTTGTTCAGAACTGGTGACAGCAATAACCTAATGTGAGGAATGCTGACGGCAGTTGGTTCCTTCTAAACAAAAAACAAAGAATAAATTGCAAACCTTGGGATGAGCATGGTCTTCGATAGATTTTGACGCTAACTAAGAAAATTATTTTGATAGCTACTGGAACTGAACACAATGCTCCACATGAAGAAACAGTTTCACAAAGCCCCCAATCACCTTAGTTATGTCTTCGCAAGGCTGGCCATTATAAAACATTTTGAACATGCCACATGCAAACTAATAGGCATGCTGACATTTATGGCCAAAGAGTATTAATGTGCGCTCCGAGCCAGAGCTGCTAATATTGCCGAGCTTCAAACTCAACACCATCTGAGCGACTAAATATCAATCACTAACCACTTATAAGTAAAAATCTTTTTTACCAACACAGAGCTGAATCTTGCTCAAAAACTTTAACATCAAGAAATAACAACATGACAGGGTTGTATTTACACTTTCTGGTTTCCCTACGAATAAGCATAATTGTGTGCAAGCACTGGATTCAAACCTTTAGATCTAGTGACATTGATAAAAATTGATGTTGATAAGAAAACTTATGCTACGTTGTGGCGAGACACAAAGCAATGCCATCGCAACGGTTAAACTGCTCTAAAAATGGTTGCCAAGTAAAAGATTATATTTATCATGCACGTTCGATGCAAAAAGCGACATGGTTTCTCACACAGCATGGCACGATAAACACTGTGCTTGTAACATTATTTGTCATGTTGTTAAGACATATGTGTAAAAATATATCAGACAGGGATCCTCATTCTTTAAGTTTCAAGGCATCAGTAATAAAGCAACGTAATGCAACAAATCAGAGAGTTGAAAACTGCTGCCCTTGCATGACACTTGAGCAATATAACTATAGGTAAACAGTTTTTGTTTAAACACTATAATAGAATCTTTCTCGGTCTAGGAAGAGAGAGGGGCAGAAATTATTGGGGAACCACAGCAATTAAACTGCAGCTGTGAGTTACTGCTGCAGGCATCTGAATATTACTGTCTCAGTTGTTCTCTCTCAGCAAGATTTCTATCATGAACAAACTCTTGCAATGCAACGGATAACAAAACAGCACAGCATACTCACAACATTTTGCTGACTTTGCAAATGAATACTGTGCTCCCCTGAGCACATGCCGCAGCTAGAAAACACTGGCAGGACTACGCATATTGCACCTGGCTTGCCTAACAAACTAGCGTCCCTATCAGCTCAGCCAACCCCTCGCCCGACAAGTGGAGCTCTCCGGGGACTGATAGGAAAGCTCAAATTCCGTTGCCTCGCATGGATGATAAGATGACTCGTACTCAAGCAGGACGACTCAAGCCAGTTTGTAAAAACATCAAACCATCAAATAGAAGGCAAAAAATATCTAGACAAATGAGCACAGTCGGAAAAAAACGCAAGAAGTTGCTTGCCTGGGAAGAAGTGAGCAATAACGGCCCAAGTGTAACACGGAACTTTTAACTGCTAGCGTGATGGCATAGCAAAAGTTCTGGCAGGGCTTCTGGGGCTCTGTCTTCCTTTTCATTGCTAGCTTCTACAGATAAGGAAAAGGAATTAAACTATGTCTTCTGGTGTTAATTTTTCCATCTGGTTTTTCCTTGATAAGATCTGTCATGTCTTTTATATCTATGCATCTCAATGCCATGGAAGAGAAACCGTCAATAGTAAAAAGCTGTAAACAAGAAGAAAAGAAAGAAACTCAGCTTTAGGTGCATTTACCGAGTGGATAATTGCAGATACTGAGCACGTCACGATTTACAGCATGCCATGAGATTTGAAGGCTGGATTTTGGAAGACAAGTAAAGTCTTAAATCTAAGCAAATCTGTATTCGAGCATCAGTCCTACTTCTGGAGCTCAAGGTGTGAAGGGGGGGGGGGGGGGGGGGGGAAGGGATGCTTCACGTTACTCGCTATGTATTCCCATCAGATTAGAATAATCTGCTTTGCTGATAATGGGGAGAAAGACAGGTGGCAACCTCTGAAGTACAAGATACCGCTGATGAGGTATCCAAATCGCTGAAGGAATAGTAACAAAAATTAAACAAAGGCAAAGGGGCAAAAGAATGGAAAGTGAGAGAGGAATGTATTTTTGGGTACCTATATTTGTGCTGGGTAGAGAACAAGAAGGAAGAAAGCAGACCACATGTGGACCAATTTTATAATACATACCCTAAATGTCTGCACATTTCAAACCTTCAAGGTGAGAGGGAAGGGAAATATTTTTTATAGCATACGACTGCCCGGAAAGTGATGCAGTATAAAGAATGAGACATCATTTTTCATGTGACGTATGCTGAGACCTTCGTTCACTGTACAGCTGGTACTGACTTCCCCAGTACTGCTGATCGATTAGAAATGCAAATGTGCCACAAAGACAAGACCAACATATGATCTGCCTCTTTGTGTGGCATGTGCACCTTTTAATCAGCTAGGAGTTACGAATTAGCATAGAAGTTACAGCACACGGCTATGGCCAGGTCACGACTAAGCTTCTTGAACACGTACCCTTCGGGTCTCGATGTCGAGGTCTACGTTGTTCCGGGTGCGCGAGGAATCGTCGCCCCACACGGGCATGCACAGGTACAGTCTGCGGGGCGAGGAGCCATCGTCTGCGGTGGCGCGGATCACGTGCAGAGCGGGCGTGGCCGCGGCCTGCTCGTAGAGCTCGCGCACCCGCCGGGGCCTCGAGTCCGCCGTGAACAGGCAGTTGGCATGCTCGTAGCGCGTCCGGTAGTGCTCCTTGACCTGGCTGAACTTGGTCAGGTCCCCTACGGCTGCAACGCGAATAGAGGGTGAGAGAGAGAGATGGTTAGCTAATCAGCCGCACGAATTCACTGTCAAAAAGTATAACAGGGTACAGCAGCAGAACAACTCCGTTTGGTGGAGTGGATGGTCTACAACACCAGAAATCGGTGCCTGTGTCGGCGTTGTGGTCCGCACTCTCAGTGATGAATGGGAGAGGTGGACGGAGAAGTGTGCACCGTGGAGCGGCGAGGGTGAAGCAGCGGCCGCTGGCGCGTTGAATGTGAGAGCGCTGACGGCGGCGCGGGATAGGGAAAAAGGGAAGACGGCCGCACGTCTTCTGTTGAGAGCGGAGTTGCTCCGCGGGACAAACGAGCGGCGGTGATGGAAGCAGCATGTCGTCTACAGTAGTAGGGCTTGAAATTAGCAAATCGCCGCCAAAAACTAATATATACTTATCACTGGCATTCTTGTAAATGCGGGATAACTGATGCTAAGTCAAAATGGGATATCCACTGAGGAAATGCCGCCTAATTGTATCTAATATACTTGTATAGCCTGCAAATATTTTTCGAACGAAAAAAAAAAAAAATTGCAGCGCAAAAATTCCCGGACTTTCGCGCTTACTTCCACTGCAATTTACGCCAACTTCAGTTGCGATGACCTGAAAATATATCACGAGGCTTTAAAAGCCTGTAGATTAATGCAGCAATCTACAACTGCCGTGAAGTGCACCGATTATTTTCGTCAATTTCTAAATGTTTGTTTTAATAATTTTTGGTAGTAAGAATGAGCTACAATGACAAATATTTCACGCTGCGTTGTGCAGAACCTTATCTCACAGAATAAAATTCACGACGAAGCAAATATGTGATTGTGCAAACTTATAACTCAACATCGATGCACAAGAACTTTAAATGCCGATTAAGAAAAAAAAAGAAACAAAATTTACATTTAAATACCGTCCAAAAATAGTGCTATGCATAACACAAATGTATAGCACTGCTGGTAGAGCAGAAAAAAATACTTTTAAAGACAATTTCTAGGCATTTTGTCGTTTGTGCCTGACTTATGTAATAAATAACTTAAATATCTTACCGAGATATGATTGAGATCGTTTCAAGGAAATGCTTAAGGCTTTATGCAGTTATTCTTGACCATTTTAAATTTTATTTTTCTAAGATTTGCAGATTTGACGCACAGAAAGCTTTATAGCTAACATTGCAAGTCTTCCATAAATGACTAGTTTACAGCTCCGTTTTACGTAAACTCCTAAAGACGAAGTTCAGTGATACTAATATCTCACAGAGATAGAAAAATATCACTGCTCAAATTTCAGCAAAGTGCTGAGCAACATGATTTGCAACATGAAAAAATTCGTCATATTATATTATGAAGAATGGTAGCCCACAGTATTGAAAAGCGTGCAGGCAAAATATGTTTAATCATTTAAAAAACACGTTGCATAACAACACGGGGGGCGTCTAATGAATGAACTAGCAGTGAAAAAAAAAAAAAAAAAAAAAAAAAAAACGTTTCCTACAATCCGTGTGCGACACCGGTGATATCCTTTCTTTTTTTCTCGCTGAGCAGCAGTTAACGGAAATAAGTATTAAACATCTATAACTGATGCGATATTACCACACTGATGTAAAACAGATCGCTTCTAATAATCGTAATATATTATAAGCAGGCATTCCCATTTATGCCCTTGAACGCGCAGGACAGCGCTAATTAACGGTGTAATTATCGCCTGCGAGGCGACGCTCCCGCCTCGCAAGATTCCTGGCTACGTGCACAATTAACGCGGCCGCTCCTCCTATTATCAAGCAACGGGCACGCCGCGCTCCCAATCCGGCGACAAAAGGGCGACAATCAACAAGAGTTTACTGCTGTTAATAAGCAGCCTGTGCTTACTCATACCGAGACAGATCTGCGAAACAACACTTTCTTGGTTGGTTTGTAAGGTTTAACGTCCCAAAGCGACTCAGACTATGAGAGACGCCGTAGTGGAGGGCTCCGGAAATGTCGACCACCTGGGGTTCTTTAACGTGCGCTGACATCGCACAGCACAAGGGCGCCTTGCTTTTCGCCTCCATCGAAAAGCGGAAGCCGAGGCTGGGACTCAATCACTCAATCCCGCGCTCTTTGGAACAGTGGTCGAGTGCCGTAACCATTGCGCCACCCCGGCGGTGCAAACAACACTTTCTTTTTACAGTTTTCAAGAACGTTTCGTGTTAGCTGTGCTTCCTTCAATTTCGAGGAAATATATATATATATATATATATATATATGAAGGAAAGAAGCCAACAGTCGGCGAGGCCAAGGAAAGCGTTGGGGATGGTACTTTATGTCTTTTTCTTTTGTAATGTTTACTTGGATAATCACAGAAATTAGTTGTAATCTGTTTAGGGGAAAGCTAATTAAACACAAAGTAGAAGAAAAAACAACGTGCCGATGGTGGGAACCGAACTCACGACCTCCGAATATCGCGTCCGGTGCTCTTCCAACTGAGCTCAATCGGCCGCTGTCCCCCCTGCTACTTTCTTGGGTATTAATGTCGTCTGTATACTAACCTTGAGAGTGTTCACCAGCGCCACCCTCAACCAAAGCGGCGGACGTGGAACGTCCTGTGTTACAATATACCGCCTAGTAGATGGGGTTACACAAAACGCAGGCAAGCTATATAGTTACTGTGGCTATTGTCTATTTCCATTCCAAGGTGATGAAAACCTCCAAATTTGTGACCGAGAAACTTCCTGTATGCAAATTTGTCTAAGCTTTCCTGAGAACTTACGAATATTTTAAAAACGCAGCGTCGATATCTAGAAATTACAGGAAGAACAGGAAGACACTTAACCTCATGGCGTTTAACAAAAGATGTTTTTTTCTCACTTTTTAGCTTTTATCTTTATTCTTAATTCTTTTTTTTTACTTTTCAATGCTTTATATCTCAATTTTTAAACTTTTAGTCTTTCTTATACGCCGATACTAAGCATTCGCAAAGAGCGGTTTGACTCCTTTCAATGCATTTTCGTTTTTTTTTAATTATTTCAATTAAACGATCAATTAGACACTCCAAATCTTTTTAATTAGCAGCATCAAGCGAAGCATTGGATTTTCAATCTGACCATTCTGACACCACCTCTTTCCATTTTTTTTTTCATTTTATTAATGAATTCTAATCATTGCATTGCACGTCACGGCTTAGCACTTACCAATAAATAATCAATCACTAGAACCACAAATTACCAAGATAGGATTTTTCACGCAGCCCCTTATTATTTCCGACACGCGGTGCCGACAACTGCAACTACCATTACGATGCCGACAGCTTTTCGACCGAAAATTATGGGGACACCTATAAGCTAAGCCTTATAAGGGTACGAAATTCCGTTGCGGGCTTTCGTTGGCGTACGAGTTTGTTCTAGTAACGTTGGCGTACATGTTACCTGATTAATCACTAACCCCTTCACTTGTGCCTCTGTTATCTCGCACGTTCTCATTAGCACACAGTCGCAAGCTGCCGCATCATGCGCGGAATACCACCGAAGACTTCTGTCAACTCCAAGGTCAACTCGGCCATGTCACGTGGTCTCGCGACGTCACACAACCCACCAACCAATCAGTGCCTGTCGGAGGCATGTTCGCGATTTGTCGCTCACGGCGAGATGCAGCTATGGTGATGCAGCCGTCGAGAGGAAGCGGTCTTGGTAAACCCACGCAAAAAAAAAAAAAAAAAAAAAAAGAGAGAGAGAGAGAAACTCGAATAACGTTGTCAGAGTAGTGGCCACATGGCAATAATGTACAACGAAAACTACCATGTGCATGTAAGCGTGACACCGAATATCTTCAGCTTGCCACTGAACCAATGCCTTTTATATGTACAAAGTACGATATCTGCAACCGTGTATAACTAATTTTTTTACTGCCCTATGGCGTGGGCTTTGCATTTTTCTGCTTTGTTTTGCCTATTATATAATGTAAAAAAACACATGGTCTAAGAAAAAAAAAAAAAAAAACGGGATTCCACGCTTGCGTGTATTAAAGCTCGGGTTAGTCATATATATCGTGTTCGACAATATATTTACAAGCACATTTCACACTTTGGTGTTGTCTCTACACTATCTGTTTCTAAAACAGCTGGTCTGGCAAGCAAAGAGGGAAGCGCAGATACGCGATGAACGTGAATGTAGCCCTACCAGTCCTAAGCGGGAGCACCACCTCCCTAGTTCCGGCGGTCGTATACGAAATGCGTGCGCACGAAATGACGTATGTGCTTACTTGTCCGAGTTTAGCAGGTCGCCTCTACCTTTCAGACGAGGCAGCCCTTCGTACTACTCCATCTGGCTCTCGCAGTGGTAGGTTGACGTACACGAAAAGCGACTCGTCCGGTCGAAATCGCTTCAATGCTTCCTCGATGCTCACTGCTCTTTGGAAAGCTGATTTTCGATCTTGCAGACAAACGTGCGTAGCGTGGTTTCAAGTAGTTCCTACATACGAGGGACCTGCAAAGCTAGGCAACTAACTCATGACGTCACAGTCGATGTCGTAGCAAGGCGTCTACAGTTTCGGTTTCGCGGTTCTGCGTTTGATTTTTCTCTTTTGTTGCTGATTTCAAACTATTTCCTGAATTTTTCCGAAACTGAGTAAAGCCCACATTAACGGAGGTTCTTCGGAACACAAAACAGCCATTAACTCTTGCTGTTCGATCTCCTGATGTTTGATTCCTAGAGTGACTCAGGCTATGAGAAACGCCGTAGTGGAGAACACCGTAAATTTCGACCACCTGGGGTTCCTTAACGTACAACTGACATCGCACAGCACAAGGGCGCCTGGCTTTTCGCCTCCATCGAAAAAGCGGCCGTCGCGGCCGGGATATGATCCCGCATCCTTGGGAAGTGGGCACAGCAGTGGAGCGCCCTAACCACTGCACCACCGCGGCGGCGGCTCTACTCTCTCGAAGCTATCGCAATTTATCTGCTAGCTATAGGCGGGTGAGTCTACGAGTTGTTTCACATTATTGAATACGGATTTGTCTTTCAAAAGTCGTGAAAGGTGCGCCGGCGTGGCATGTTCACGTATACTGCACGGCAAGACGGAAATTATCTCGCGGTAGAGTAAAATAATAATAATAATAAAAAAGATGACAACAATACTATAAGTAAAATAACTTTTAAAGGCTTTCACACATTGAATATGAGTACAGGTTATGAATTTTTTAATCGGAGCTGTATTTGAAATATCGAGTGTTAAATATAATCCCTTTGCTCGCATGCTAAGCTAGCTTTGCCGCAGTACATGTCGTTAAAATGGCATCCCTGCGCATGGTATTGCCAGTGGCACAAGGGGGGTATTTTCTACGTCATAAAGTACGCAAACTACGTCTATATTTTATTCAAGCGGCGCCATATTTTATTTATTATAAAGTGTAGCATTTGATATCACCTTGAAGACCTTCCAAAACCGTTTTTCATTTTAACGTGCGATGTCGCGCTCTGATGCCGGTATTAAAATTTTGAAATCTCTGCTCGCCTTCGGCTTTGATAGTGCGCCAACCTTTGAGATTCAATCGTTCGCGCTAAAGCCAAATGTAAGAAAGTTGATTAGATATATTTAGTTAACTAATCGTCTGTCTGTACATTCGGTCACGTAAACAATGCCCACCCCACCGTAAAATGAGCACGCACGGAGTGCACGGTTTTGGAAAGAGAAGTTTGTATCAAATAAATTGAAGCACCTGACATATCAGTTTGCAGAAAGGTTTTTGTCGAACGCAGCGTTAAATATTGGCAGTTAAAGCATATACATTCTATAGATAAAGCCTCCAAAGTTGCCAAACAGACTTCAGTGAGTTTGCAGTATTTGTAAGAAAAGCAATAAGATTCACAAATAGCCAAAAATATTTGGAGTGGAGGCAGTTTCAGATCTGCTGTAAAAAAATGTTCAGAAAAGAGCAGTATATACATAAGCGCAGCAAAGTCCACATATTTGCAATCAACAATTTTGTTTTTGCATTTAGAAATGTTTTTGCTTGAAAAAAAGCATTTAAATCTTTTCTTTCCAGTAACTGTGTAACGATACTGAATCCTGTCTTTCCAGTCATTGTATAACGACATACAAAACCATTAGGTACATCAAGATGTCAGTATATTTTACCAGAAGTTGATCCAAAGAAACAACTAAAGCTCGGTGCCGTCTGACAGCGTGTCTGCTCAAACCGGAAATGGTTTTCTTGGGGTTAAAGGGCGATTTCGGCATCAGAGTTTTACAGGCGACTGATCACAGAAGAAACAGACCATATACGAACGATATATCTTTGTCTAGTCTCTTAACTGTGGCAAATGTAACGGCTGCCTATAGAAAACAGATGTGCCCGAGTTCGAAGTGGCGACTACGCCATTCGCGTTGGCTTCATTTTTTGAACTATCACACCCTGCTGCTTCATTGACTGCTTCTTTTCTCAAAAAAGAAAAAAAAAAGAAAAAAAAGAAAAAAAAAAGAAACTGTGCTGTCGATCGGCCTCATCTGCCTCATGTCCTCAAAGCAATGACAAGCGCAATTCTAGTCACGTTCGTCCCTTTTCGGACCACTGGGTTAATCTCCTTTCGCACCGAAAAGTGCACTCATCACCGCCCGCAAGAGAAAGTTTTCCGTTGTTTGCCCCGTGCGAGCGCGTCAGACTTGACTCGGCTAATAGACACTGAAGGCGCACGTCGATCACAGTCCGACGTAAAATGGCTCGAAAGCTATAAAAAGACAACGGGCGAAACATACACACAAAGGGAAGAGGAAAGAAGAAAGACGAATATAACTAGGATCCCAGGTCAGAGGAACCCGCCACCGAGAGAAGCAGGTATTCGTCAACTGTCATCGGGGAGAACAGTTCTGGTACAGCGACACAAAACGCAACGACCCGCCACAGAGAAAGAAAATGAAAGGGAACGAAATAAAGACAAAGAATAAGACCGACGGTTAGAGAACAGGTAGAGAGAGATGCATGCATCTCCTTTCTGTCGGCATCGTCGACGATGAAAGCGCGTTTTGAAAGCACATGTATACGCAGCGTTGTCGGTAAGCGCAAGACGCGCTCGGGAACGTTCTATCACTTGCGTCGAAGCCGCTCTCACGTCAGAAAAAACTGAAAATGCCCTAGTCAAGTTGCTCACTACTGTTCCTGTATTGGTTCTTAGGCCTGCTTGCAAACGGGCGGCTATCACGCGGTCGACATAGCGTCAGGTAGGCGAAAATGGGAGAGCGAACACATCCCTTGCGACCTTGAAACGGGAGCTTCGGATAACGATCGCAAACCGAAGTGTGTGTGTGTGTGTGTGTGTGTGTGTGTGTGTGTGTGTGTGTGTGTGTGTGTGTGTGTGTGTGTGTGTGTGTGTGTGTGTGTGTGTGTGTGTGTGTGTGTGTGTGTGTGTGTGTGCGCGTGCGTGCGTGTGTATGTGCGTGCGTGCGTGCGTGCGTGCGTGCGTGCGTGTGTGCGTGCGTGCGTGCGTGCGTGCGTGCGTGCGTGCGCGCGCGCGCGCGCACATGAAGCAATGGTAGTGACCTGCACCTGAGCTCTGCTGAGCCATGCTTTCACAAATGGAATCGCATAAAAAAGCGTGAACACATAGTCAGCACCTGAGCAGAATACGCGTGAACATATGCGACGGAAAGCATGCACGAAAGCTTTAGGGTGATATAAAGGGACTTCGCAATCCTTTCACGACCATGGAATGCACGTCCAAACACACTCATGCATATCATGATCGCGCCACGGTCATAATACTTACACAGATAGCTCTATACTCCATCGGAAGGCACGTGAGTTTCAACGACTTCACAACGTCACACGAGCGCACAAACTCAACAACGCACCTCACCGTCAGGAACACCTTATTCCAGCGCCGGAGACAGCGACACCGCGTGACCCGCGGACTTAGCACGAAGGCCGCGGCGTGTGATGACGATCCCACGACACACCGGTCAGCCCACGCGAGCGCTTGCTCCACTAAATGCCCAGGGGAAACTGCGAGCACGGCGGACCCAAAGCGCGTCGCTGGACACCCCCCACGCCCGTTTCCCATAACAACGCGGTCGAGGGGAGGAGGCCATAGCAGCGAGCAGGGAGAAGAAGCCCGCAAAACGACAAAGCGCGGAGCCCCACAGCAGCAAGCTTCGAATGCCGGCAGTGAAACAGCAGCAGCAGCAGTGCGGCTAGAATAGCAGATGCGTCGAGACGTGGGACGGGGGCCCACAAAGACGACGGCGGGGCAGAGAGGCAGAAAGAGAGAGAGAGGGTGGACAGGTGGAGCGCGGAGGGAGCTCAAACATCGATATATCGACGCTTGCAGAAGGCCCGGCGCAGCCATACACCGGACGGCCGGTGGTGGTGTGGGGGCACAGCACACCAGATGTGCCCTGTACACTGCGCCCCACAGTTATAAAACAGTGCAACGTTGGAGAAGCTGCGTTTCCTCCAAGCTGCGCGAAAATGTAAGCAGAGGTCCTGAATGGTGAATATTACCGGTGCACCGAACATCTTTCCAAGGCTCATCGCGTTTACTTATGGCAAGTTTAAATGTCCGCCCAGGTGGAGACAGTTACGGCGCCTTCCCCTTTCCCTTCAGCCTCCTCCCTCTCTTCCTCTTCGTACCTCGACACGCGGAAGCCGTTAGTTAACCAGGAAGACGTATTTAGAAACAATTCTTTCACGCATTGGTCCTCGTTGCCTTCTACCATTAGTGGTCGCTACGCGTGACGTCACGACTGACATCGAAGCAAGCGATGTCAGCCGCCGACTTGGACGTCGAAGGCAGTAAAACCAAGAAACCGGGAGAAATGGAAGCGAAAAAGAACCTTTTCTACACGCAAGCACAGAGGAGAAATCTGCCCCTAAGGAAACGGAAGCCAGTAGTAGCAACGCTGCACGGATCTACTGAGGGTGGGCTCCACGCCTGAGCATAGGCGTGCGCTCGGGTTGGCCTGCGAGGGGCTCGCACACGAGGCTCGCTAAAGTGATTTCCAGCAGACCACGCAGTTGCCCGCGAGGGCGTGGAGAGGGAGGACGACGACCGGATCATCTCCCCCGCGGGGCTGTTTGCAGTCAATCTGCGGCTCGTTCCCGTGGACTATGCACTCGAGTCGCAGCGCCCTGGCCTTTCATCTATTCCATACATTCAGAGCTACACTCTCCGAGCAGCATACGCCCCCGGGGAGTTATTGCCCTTCTTACAGCACTCGTGGCTTGCCGCTGTCCTTTGGCGAAAAAAGCTTCATCGGTCAGAGCAGAAGTAATCTAACTTTTTTTTTTTTTTTTCTGCTTTCTTCCACCCTCAGCTATCGGCTAGCGGAATGAACTTATGTGTGGGAATCAAGTGTTGTAGACGTAGCTTGTGTTTATCGTGCGGGGCTGGGGGCTCTCTGAATTTGACCTCAGCAGGAAAATCGCAAGGACAAAAACGCGGCCAGACTCGAAAGTAACTCTAACTATCGTTGCCCAATTCCAATGCGTAATCCCCGTATCAGGAAAAAATAAGTTATGGTTTAACTCTGGTTAATCATAGTTGAACTGCGACAGCAACGGCGGAATCTTCTTGCGGCTGTTTGAAGCCGAACGTGGCCTCCGCCGGGACTACGCGACGACTCCATTCAATCCGAATTACTTCCCACAACTCGGAGTTTATTAACACTATAGCGTTGAACGACACGTTAAGCAGAAAATCCGGGGCTGGCGTTGTGAGCGAAAAATAACGAGAATGACGCTGGCAGGGCCGAGCATCGATTGCACGAAGGTTTGCGCGACCTAACGAAACTGCAAGACAACTCAAGTTGTTCATTTGCGGTGGGGAAGGTAGAATAAGAATCAGCCTTCCAGAGCTCCTGAATGCCGAGTCAGCCGCGCCACTCCCCCACGTGGCCGAAATTAACCCGGCAGGCACCCTTGGAATGTGTGAATAATAAACCACGGTACGTTCGAGGATTTGTGGGAGAACTACAGGACAGCAGACACAAGTGACCACTTGCTCAAAAAAGTCTGGTTAGGTTGCGTCGTGACGCTCACAGCTAAAAAGCCGGTTTCAGCACTAAGCTTTCCAAGTTGAGCGAAAAGCGCAGTATATATACTCATATGCGGTAAAGCACACTATCGTTGCGTTTCGGCTCTTTGCAGCTGAGATAAGCCTTAACTCCAGAAATCAAATAGCAGCATCACCGTTAAGAATACCTTCAACGTGTATAGAGATGCGGAGTTACGACGAAGACAGCAAATTGATATTTGGAAAGTTCGGCAAATTGATATTTGTTCACCTGATATAGATCAGTTAAACCTCGCAGACGTCTTCTCTCGCATGCTAACTTATAGTATCTGAGGGCATACATGCGTGTGACATACACGTATGACCGTATATCCCTTCAATGGAATCGACCTCTACGTTCTTTTTGTGGGACGCCTACCTCCCTCTCTCGCGCCAGGTGACAATATGCAGCTTCGCAGCGTATCAGAAAACTAATTCAAAACGGCGTATTACACAAGTGGCAGTTCCACAGAAGAAGAAAAAAAAAGGAAATCAACCCTATTACAGTCCTATATTTACCGGTACGGTATACCGGTGCTGTAGCATAAGCAGTTAATGTGCATTTTCTCTCCCCACTTGAAACCGAGCTTGAACATTTCAATGCGGCGCACTTTTATCGCATTTCTTTTTAATTTACACTCGTTCATCCATAATACGACCATATTCAATTAATATGGGCGACTAGAAATATAAACAATTCTTCTGGCAACCAAACTTTTTTCATAGCCTCGTCAATAAGCAAACTCCCTGTCCGGTCCACAGAGAAGGGGAAAATGCGCACAGCACATCGGGACGAATGCATTTCTGTCGTCCATGTGCTGTGTGATATCAGTGCACGCTAAAGAACACCGAGTGGTCGAAATTTCGGCAGCCTTCCACTAAAACCACTTCGGCGTCGCTTAATTAGCTCCTGACCCACGAAATGTGCTGGGAACGTGACACGAGTCGGTAGGCGTAGAATTAGGAGTCAGGGGCGCTGCTTTACCACCACCACGCGACACCACCAGCTGCGCGTATATGCAAAGGCCAACGAACCCACTCACCCAACTATCAGGAAGCCAAAGTGCTTGCGTAAGCTGCTATTCATAAGCGCCTCAGATCGATACAGTTTCCTCGCCAGCGCGGCTTTTGCTTGCAGTGGCACTCTCAGCCCCCGCGGTTATATGGCGTCATATTAACCTCTCCTCCCAACATTCCCCTCCTCAGGCATTGCCAGGATCTAAGCATGCCCTAGCCGTTGCTCAGCCGGCGAATACAATTATTTCATGCTTTTAGTGCGTTGTCATAAAAGTCACCACTTCCGCATTTCTCTTATGTCAATCTTTCTCACGAACATGCTTAAATGGCACAGGCAGAGGGTTATTTTTTTATTCTAAACATAATTACCTAACTATAATTACATGAAACATTCTTCTGGCTGGTGGTGTAGCTGACAGGTGAAATATGCGGGCAATGATTGGTTGACGGTCTGCGTGACGTCGCAAGACAACGTGTCATGGTCGAATCGCCAGGAGAACGTTTGAGATGGGACTTTATACCTACTTCAGGTGGTCATTCACGTAACGTGGTAGATTACGACTGCATAACAATGAACGCGTGCCCAAGCAGCGAAACTCTTCTGTCGTCTTGCAAAAACAAGCTTTACGTGTGAACTCACATCCTCCGCGCATTGCCTCATGGAACAATCCAGGCGTACGACCATAGAGAAATAGTTAACAAGCCGTATGTTTCTTCACGACAACCTACAGCCTGCAAGCAAGCTGCCTTTGCCAATAGCTTCAGCTTTCAAAACATACGAAACGGCCAACTACAACTGGGAGATATTTCTAAAGCAGGGTTAGGCTACATACACCGCAGAGGTTCTCTCAACAAATTCCCACACGGCCGAAATGAAAGCGGATACTTTCGACGCCACAGAATTTTTGGGCCCAGCAGAGAGGTCGCTGTGCTCATTGTCAAACACCGATATACCATCAAGCACTCAACGCACTATACTGCGACTACAACTGAAGAGCACGGTCCAAAGGCAGACAATATAAAGGACTTGCTAAGAGACGAGTACGTGTTTGCGTAGGCATCTTGTCGACCATATAAGTAACACCGCGTTGCAATGTTAGCCAGATGCTCGACAGCCCCAGAAACCATGTCGCGCGGTGACACCGAAACGCTCCATGAATCACCGACCACATACACCGCTCACCGCCGCGATAACAGGAGCCTCCTAACGGCGGTAAATAGTGCGGCAAGCATATAGCACGCTCAGATGATAGACGCGCTGACAGTTGTACACGTCAACGTAACTCGAGACGGAGGCGCCGGGAAATGTGTCACTTGCCCAGAACAATGCTCCGGCCTGCAAGACGCACGGGCAAAGGCGGCAGTTTACTATGACTATTCCTTTTTGCAGGTGCACAAACTTGAAACGAGATTTCCCTGCGTGGAGAGGGTTTAAGGTAACTTCGACCTGAAGCGAAAAGAAGTTGGTCCAACAGGCAAATATGTCGAGCAGAGAGGAGACAAGAAAGCAGTTTGCTAAGAGATAAGGTACTTCACTGCTTCCGCGTTTGGATATCTGGGATGTCATGAACATCCTCCTCTCGTCTAAGTGATTCTAGGTCATTTCAAAGACTGAAAGCAAAAAAACACTTGCCAGAGAAATCTACCACAACCGCTAAAAAAAAAGTAAGAACGTTCCCTTTGAGACAAGTTTCGCAAGCCAAGCAGGTGACTAAAGAAACATTAAGAAGACAGCACTCAATTGCAAAGATATAAAAGCGCGGCACTAGATAAAATCGCTTTCAAAAACCTTTTGGCTTTACTATCGAAAACGACAGATGTGAACAACACAGTGTTTCCGCGGACAACGAAGTAACAGTAACCGTACCCACCTCACGATAAATTGCCGATGCGAGGTTTCAACTATCCCAACACGTAAGGGAGAAATATCGAATGGTCGCTCGTTCCAGCGCTGTCTTCTGCGACGAAAAGCCAGGCCGGTGTCCAAAACCGAGGTCGGCTTCCTCACGAGTCACGGTTCCGATCCTACCAGGCGGAGTTGTCGAAACGGAAGGTGCACCGCACGGGCACTCGCGCCACGCACACAACATGCGAACGCGCGACAGAAGAGCCCACTTGGCACCGATGCAAGAACGGGAGCCTCTCGGCTGATTCGTGTCGTCGACGAAGGCTGCAGCAACAGCAGCGGCGGCGAAGAAAAAAGCACCCGCGGTAAAAGGCAGATCGAGCAACAGGAGATGAGAGAAGAATGAAAAACGAGAGATAAAAAAAAATAATAAGCACAAGCAGGGCTCGCGCAGTTGGAGAGAGGCGACGGCGGCGAACGACCGACCGCCAGCCCTCCTCAAGAGGCGTCGAGCGAACAACGGCGACAAGACAGGGGGCAGGAAAATTAAAAAGAAGAAAAGTATTACGAAAGTTCTCAGCAGCTGTGAGATTGTCGGGGACAACAATTGTACGCTCTTCAGGGACGGCAGAAAGAATGGGGGGTGGGGAGGGGGAGGAGAGAGAAGGGTCGGCAGGGGAAAGGTACACACCGAAGAAAAAAATTACGCAGCACAAAATAAAAATAAAATAACCGCTGCGATTGTTCGCAGCCACCGACAAAAACACCACCGACTGCGACGTCCGCGCAGCACTAACGGCAGCAGCAGTAGCAGACGAAGGAACGCCGGGCAGACGACGGCGTCGCCTTCGTCTGCGGGATAGTGACTGCCGTCGGCTGCTGTGTGCGCACCGGCGGCCGCGCGCACCGCTTGTGCTCGCGGCGTCGTCATCAAAAGGCGCAGCGCAAAACGCTGCTGCACTGCGCAAGCGGCGCCTACACACGTATGGCGAAGACCGCACCTGCCGTCGGAGCGGGGCGCGGCCGCGCCCATGGCTGCCGCAGCTGGCTCGCGCGCTGGCAAGAGGACCGCGGCATGTGCTGTTGTACGCTCGTGCCACTTCCGAAGTGGGGGTGTCCGCGACGAACCTGGTTCCGCTGCGTGACCGAGTAGGGCCGCCGTGCGAGACGCTCCCCGTTGCAATAACAACAACAACGATGAGACCCCCGGTGCGTGGTGTGGGTGACCGCCTTCTTGGGAGAGTTGCTGCACCGAGGGAGAGCCAAGGGGGCGTAGCGGATTACGTGCGAGACGCGTTGAAGCGAGGCCGGCAACGGAGCCCTGCCCGGAGGAACAATGAACGCAGAGGAGTGGGAAGAATGACTACGTGGAGGCCCCGAAAAAAAAAAAAAAAAGAAACTTTTATTCCTTTCTTTCTTTTTCCTTAAAGCCGCTCTTCTAATTCAGGCGAGGTCAGGGGTGGTCGCGGCAGTATAGCACCTTTGATGGGGCACGAATCTGAGGAAATTAAGACGAAGATGAAGGATGACGTATCTGGATGGATGCGCGAAGAACAACAGCATGCGGGAAGCAGGAAGGCGAAGAGTTATGGAGCCTCCCACATGTTTTTGTTGCCGCTAAGCTTGGAGGGAAGCGAGTTCGGAGTAAACAAGCTTCGTCGAGAAAAGCCATAAAGAGCTACAGAGAAAGAGAGAGAGAGAGACTGTTCGCACCTATAGCAATCCAGGTAAGGGGCGCGGTACGGCAAGACTCTCATTATATTTCAATTACGGACAGAAGAAATTCCACCAGCCTCTGTGCCCCTTGACAGCAAGACAAATGGCAACGCCGTTCCTTAAAAAACGTGCAACGAAGTCGGGCCAACCACCTTCGATATCCTTAGTGCGACTGGAAAACAAGTTTCCGTACCACAACGGATTCAGAAGAAACAAAGAGATACAAAAAGGAAGTGATTTTCGTTATGCCCGGCAAGGACAGTGGAATTCAGGAATCCAGGTCGGAAGTACTGCGGAATGTGCGATGTAGTCTACTTAACTAATTCAGTCCTGACAATCAACGAGATCGTGCTGAGGACACTTTCCGTCGACAGAAGTGGACAGAACGCGACCTCTGGGCTCCACGAAGACGGACTCAGCGTTGGACGCGCGCCGGACAGGGCACCGCGAAGTCCGCGAGGCGGTCCCCGACGACGCCCGAAGTCTCGGTGATCGAGCGAGCGACGCAAAAAGCGATTGCGAAACACGATTGAGCGGCCGTGGACACGGCTATATGCAGCACGCCTGGAACTTGTATCAGAGCCCCGAGCGGCGCACTTGGGCAATTAGCGACCGGTTTGCGACCTTCTAGCTGCTTCTAGCCTTCGCTCGTTGACACTATACACGTCGTGAGAGTATTACCCTATTTATGAGTCGCATTCCGCCGCTAGCGCCACTTTTTTTTTCTCTTAATTTGCAAATTACAAACCGCTAGATTTACGAGTCATACGTACGGTTCATCTCCGCGCTTCATCTAAAAGCCTATAGAAAAAGAAGAACGCCCCCCCCCCCCCCCCCCCCCCCCCCCCAGAAAAAAAAAAAAAAAACTAATAAAGGATGTGCGACGACGCGGACAAGTATGGCAGCAGTGAGCCACGTAAGAAAAAAACAAACATGAAGTGCTCATAAATTAAAACTAAACCATTTTAGGGAGAAAAATTACGGATACGAGTCATCAACTTCAACCTGCGTGAAACCAAGCACTCGACCTTACATGTAAACCTGCCTGCGTTACCGCAGAGCCGCTCAACATATTAGCATGACTAAACCTTCACTGCCGCTAAGGCATCCCCCATATCCCTCCAATTAACACGGTCCTGTGCCCACGTGATCAACGCAAAACTTTTCTATCTCATCCCCCACTTAATGAACCAGTGCTCCAGTCCATTACCCCTAAAGACCATCGGTCCCGTTGCCTTTACACTGAATGCTTTGCCCATTTCTTCTTTTCGATTAAGGCGTCATTAGCACGGGTCTGTTCCCTGACCCGACTCTCTTCCCGGCTCGCAGCTAGCATTTTCCTTTCCACAACTCACTCCTTTTTGTTAGCCTGCACATTTCTGCCCCACAGCTGAGTACGGGAAAAACACAGCAGGTGTTTCAGGGAATTAAACCGGCCATTATCAAAAATAGACTTTCCTGAGATATGAAGACAGCTTCCGCAGCATCAACAGCACCGGTGTTGGCGCACATCAGGAAAAAAAAAAAAAAGCAGAATTGTTAATTTGTACGCTGTTTAACTGATTTCTGATAATTAAATTTAAATTCACGGGTAGTCGCCTAGTTGCAATTACAGATCTGTAGCTGGCCGATGCAATGACCATGCCGCATAGGTTTCGTGAATTTCGAAAACATTTACCTCGGCGTTGTGGTTCATCCAGTTGTGGCTATCTCGCCAAAGGACACGTGATTTCAAAAAAAAAAAAAAAAAAAAAAAAAAAAAAAAAAGTAACTTGCGTTTTAAGCATAGCGCCATCAATCAATGGCTCCAGTGCGGAGTGACTTCTCCAGCTGTTCCTGCGGTACGTGGTCGCCGCTGTTCGCAGCTCCAGTCCAGGCCAAAAGAATGGTACACTGCCGCCATTGATTAACGGCCATTTGGGCATTGCTTAGAGCGCGGCTTTCTTTTCTTTTTTTTTTCTCGAAAGCGCGCGCCTTTTGGTGCGCGATAGCCAAGACTTAGTGAGCCACAGCGCCTAGAGAAATCGCATCTTGAAAATTATAAAATCTAATATGGCTATCACTAAGCGCAAGCTACGGATCTGTGATAAAAATCAGGCGCTAAGTGCAATAATTAGTCAAGTACCAGAAATTAGTTAAGCATCTCACTATAGTTAAAATCGTATTTTCTTCCTGATGTTAAAACTGGCACAACTATGCTGCAGAAGCAATCTTCACGCCTCAATAAGTTTATTTTCATATATTAATGGCCGACTTATTCGAGACGACTGGTATACTTATCTCGTAAGATATAGGCCCTAGTAGTAAAGTATGATTCGCGTGTGAGCTCAGGATACCTGCCAAATGCACTCCACCTCGTTATTACGCTTCTAGTTATTGCAATTTCAGTAGACACAGTTGGTGCCTCCTAGCACCGCGTGTCCTTACCATTGTCACTTAGATCGCCTCGCCTCTATCGTAAACTGCTGATTCGGAGATTGAGCGGCCGTACGGCTGAACATTAGTTTTCTGTATATTGGTTTCTAGACCCGCATGCTTTGCTTTGCCTTCCTAGCGCATTGAACTCGTCGCTAAATTCACCTAACGTATTTCTTGCTTATGTTTGCCTTTGCCCTCCTAGCACCGCAGTAACCATTAAAAAAAAAAAAAAAAAAAAAAAAAAAAAAAACATGTTCACTTTTAAACAGCACTAGCTCATAAAACGGGAACATTCTAGCGCGGATAGCCTAATTCCGGATCTAAACAGAAGCAAACTATCCGTCTCCCTCTCCCTCCAGATCCCAACGCAACGCCGCTCGTACCGGAAGCACGGAGCTAGCTCCACCAAGCTTTCACCCGTCACGCGCATCGTCAGCAGGTGTCAGAGGTCTGGAGCGCAGTGGGCGCTCACGGCGGAAGCGTAGACTTTCCCCCTCTGCTGCGTCGCGGAGAAGCATGCACGGAAATTCGTGCACAATATGCACGGTCCACGAGGACGCCCAGACGACCCGTTACAAGGATTTGTGCAAAAAAAAAAAAAAAAAAAAAAAGAGAGAGAGAGAGAGAGAGAGAAGAAGAAAACGAAAAGAAGGAAGACGGAAGGGCGCAAAGATAGGAAGAGAGAGAATAGTTCACACGTTATGCGTAAACCATTAATTGTCAGACGGAGCACGAGCTCACGTACAGCTAGGTTGCGGCGCCGCCGGAAATTGGTTGTATACAACGCCGATTAGTGTGAGAATACACACCAACGTTGGTATACACCGCTGAGAAAACCGGAAATACGCGAGTATACATAGCGCGCCTTAGCGCACCACTGTGGCGAATTTGCGCAGTCGCAACCCACCAAGGCGTTTGAAACAAGCGAGAAAGCAGAGAAATTATTTTCGCTAAAGACAACGGAGGTGCGGCGTCGGGAGACAGAGTGCTTTCCACTGGTTCCAGGTGTAAGGCCGTCTTCTATCGTCTTTCACAGTCAACCAATGAATCGCCGCAAGAGAGCACGAGAAACCCGCAGAAGTTGACCACGCAGCACAAAGTGTATTGGGTAAGGCACGATTGTAATAAGCATTGTACTTTCACGCTTGCCTGTAATGCACACGTATCAGGGGCCATGCAGCCCAGATGTGATAATTAAATAGCATGGTCCGTGCATACGTGTAGCAGTCAGTGGCAACGTACCAAAGTGGCATGCTTACTCGGAAAGCCCATAAGTGGGTGCTGTCGTGACGCTGGGGCTACGTCGACCCGGCCTTCACTTGGTAGCGTGCAGAGACTCGGGGTTGAAGTAGGATTGAATCTTCGAAGTTGGTGAAATATGTACAAGCAGGTTTAATGGCACTTTGAGAAACTTATTTACAAGATTATTTACACGAAAAAGAAGGGTACATCAGCAAAATGCAAGCGTTAAAAGTTCATAGCGAGAAGCATCTGGATGAGCCGTTTACCCAGGGCTCAGAGCGACATTTCGTGCTCTGCAGCGTCCTTAAAACCCCCTATGTCCAGCCCCTCTCTGAAGATGCTGACCAACCAAATCCAGGGCACGCCCCTCAGGAATCGGCATCCAATCGAACACATCACTGCACTGATGGTCTGAAGCACTGACTGGTCCGGCATTCATTCGTTGGGCGTGATCACTTGTTGGCGGGAAAAGCTTGGGAACGGCGAGGAGAGGAGGTACATTTCTATTCTTCAGCAAAGAAACCACAGGCTGGTTCTGACAAGTGGTTTTACTTCTCAGAAACCCGAGTGCACGTGGCGCCGCATCCGCTCCCAGCATTGTCCGTTTTCGACAATTGCAAATCTTTCCTGCATTCCTGGGAAATCACTTAATGGCTGTATGCGTCATGCTCCTTTCTTGTCCTGCACGTCAGCGGACATGTCACTCTGTCGTCTCCTTTGGAAAGTAGGCATTCCTCACTGGACGATAGGGCTTATCGACTGGAAGGGTGAACAAAAGAAAGAAAGCACTTCCTGCTTTTCCCGCAGGGGGACGTTTCTTTGTGTTTTTCCAGACGTTCTCTTGGCAGGGTCAATTTGGCATTTGCAGAGTGTCCACAAAGCAAAACAGGCTTACAAAACAGGATTCCTGGAAACAGGCTCACTTAGAGCCATTGGACCATCACCACATATTCACAGCACTTATCCATGCCCACAGGCGAACAATAGAGCGCGCAAATGCGGATGCTTGGTCGTAACAGTGCGGACGAACTTTATTGCATACAACTATTGCAATGTAACGTAGCATGTGTGAAGGGCTGACTGCAGTCCTAGCTCTATTGGAAGCCATTTCTTTTACATGCTTGATGTTTAGGCCACGACAGTAGTTCTAGGCCACTACTGTATAGTTTTTACGGTCGACCTCTAGCTTCACCGTATTAACATTAAATATCCTCACTGGTAATTCATTTTCTGTGCATCTTTTTCTTCCCGGCTGGAAGGACCTTTGGGTGCATTTGCAATCTGCTTTTTTTTATATGCTGAGCTCCAAAAATATGCACAACCTCAGATGTAGACCGCGTGCGTTTTAAAGGCAGCTCTGCAAGGAGCAAGCTTGGATGGGCGAAAAACGAGTCGCAACGCTCCGAAAGGCCTCAGCCGATGTGGTTGAATGCGCCTGTTCCAATTCCACCCTTGGGAAATCAAACAGCGTTCCAACATAAGGCTCGGGACAGCCTTCAGACTCAACGACAGCTTCCCCCGGAACGGCGAGTTCGAACCGAACAAGAACCTACGCGGCATGCCGCTATGTTGCGCACGGCCCAAATTAGCAAGTGGGCCTGGAAGGTCGCATTTACGAGGGCTTACTCGAGTGCATCGTATTTTCCGGCCACCGACGCGGGGAGAAATCACAGACCCGCGGAACGCACGCAGGTCCACTCTACTAGAGCGAAGCCAGCGAATGGATGCGGAGTTCCAGATGGAGAAAGCATGAAAATGGGAAAAGAAAGCGGAAAGATTTGAATGTTCACAGGAGCTTGAGGAGATTACCGAGTGGCACGCCACACAGAGGCGAAACACGGGCGCATCCTCATGGCACGGCAATCTTTGTTTTGGAATAGAAAGCGAGTGAATGAATGAAAACAGAATTATGAGTATTCGTTCCCTGTTTCGCTCTTTTTAGCGTATCATCCAGATTTTTTTTTTTATCTCGCTAACTAAAAAGAAAGCTATGACAGAGACAGCTAGAATGTATTGTCAAGTCCCAAGCTATATTTTGTCGCTAATGCGCTCTGTGCTGTAACGAGTACGCCCCTTTTGCGCAGTGTGTAACGATACTTGGTCTGGTTTACACTACAGGAGATCGGCAGCAATCTGCGAACCATAATGCGCACGTTCCATATAAAACAAATACGTATAAAGTAACTGCCAACAAAGAGGCCCCGATTGGCAGGCGCGCTCGCTGATGTAGCTTACTGTGATGTATACCTGTCGAAGTAGCGTCAGTACAGAGTGAAGACGGCATTAGGCCATATTCAGGCCGTACAGATTGGTACAGATAACAGTGGGTGGTCGGGCCAAATTCGCGGTTTGCTATTGGCCTACGCGAATGCTGACGCCACCTCTTACGGCAGTCGTGGTCTCTAGAGCGAAAATCTCCGGCGTACAGGAATAGACACCGCGTGTTTACTGACTTAGCTGCAACCTTAGATGCAAAAACGCCGAGCATGGTCAGTCCTCGACAGCACCCCTTGCCCCACGCTATCACACCGAGAATGATAGAGCTGCACGAGTGAGCTCGAAGATAAGCGTTTTTTTTTTTTTTTTCTTGGGGACAGCGCGCAGTGCACAGGAAGTGGAGGATCGGGTTTCGCGTTATCAGGAGGATGTGCGACTTGTGCAAACCTCGCTCTATTTCTAACGCACTTAACCAGCGCTTTGACTGCTATTGAAACCTTGCGACGATAACGCAAGAGGTGGGAAACTCCAACGAATTAATTGCCCCCGGAGTAGGGAAAAGCGAAAACGCGTCAACGTTTCAAAGAGTCACAGTGGCTTCACTAGACGGCTTGGTGGACTCAAAACCATTTTACCGCGCAGTGTTACCAACGAAGCGCCGGCATACCCAGCAGGGTCGGTATTAGTCACCTGCGTATAACGTTCTATATGCTCCGTTACACTCAGCATCGCGGCAACGTACTGCGACGGCAAGTTCAGTTGTCTCGCGAACAAGAGCAGAAAAGCGCGAAATGCGACATAAATATGCCAATAACATTTTCTCTCCCATTCGGATGCTCCAAAGAAAGATGTTTTCTTCTTTTCTTTTTTTAGTTGCAGGAAGCGAAAAACAAAAATGAAAGAACACAGAACGACAGATTTTACGCTGGTCACGGAAACAAAACCCATTCTCGAGCAAGAATAGAGATTCCGTGTAATTAAGGCTCGACCGTTCACGTGAGCGCGACGCGAACGGGTCAAGTTGGAAAGGAAAGCCGGAACTACTCGGTTGCTTTAATACACGGGGTCCAGCGAACACCTAGCGGGCATTGGTAAAGTGTTATCATTCCTTACAGATATACTCTACCTTGCGCCTCCTATACGGAACCTTAATCAGTACTAAATCTGGACTAAGATAAGTAACAATAAAGGCAAGGTTGAAGACATTGCAGAGGGCTATGGAACAGAAAATGGTAGGTGTAAGGTTGAAATAGGACGCGTGCAGAGTGGGTCAGAGAAATAACTCGAGTTAATGTCATTAGGCTAGTCGAACAAGAAATGGGCAGGACATGTAGTGCGAAGAGAGGATAACCGATTTGATAACAAACTGGATTCCAGGAGAAGGAAAGCGCATCAAAGGGCGGCAGAAAATTAGGTGGGTGGATGAGGTTGAGAAGTTCGCAGGGGTCAAGTGGATGTAGCTAGCACAGGACCGGGTTATTTGGAAGAAAACGGAAGAGGCCTTCGCCCTCAAGTGGGTGTAGTCCGATGATGAAAGAGAAATGGAGATAAGACGTATTGGCGTTTGCACGTACAACTATCGTTTGCTAGCGCAAGCATGATCCTCAACTCGGTAGGATGGACTCACGTTGTTTGTAATCAAAAGTAAACCCGTGCACAGCTTGCTCAAAAAAACACAGTTGGATCTTTTCGTCTGATTATGTTTTCTGAGCTCAAAGTGGAATCGAAGAACATGACAGTTAAATACTTCAACAATACATGGATGCCTCAAGTGTCTGAAGAGAATAGAATATAGATTCGGGTACGTTAATGTGACACGCCTGCCCATCTCGCAGGTGCTCATTATAATGTGCGCTGAATGATAAGGCACGCAAATAATAGCGGGTGTTCAGATGACGTCACGGGCGCCATTTTGAGGTGCACTTTAATGCTTTAGCAGTGCAAGTGGCGATTGGATATCGCCCACTACATGCGCAACAAAATGGACGCCACTGTGACGTAGATGCACACTTCCTGCCAGGGAGACCACAATCGCCTATCAGCCAATTGTTACTGCTGAAGCTAGACAGTTAAACCGGGTGCTTTAACCTACTGAAACAATTGAAGATACGTGTCACATTCAAACAGCGGATGCGATTAACTTACCTCGCAGATGAAGTTCATGAGATCAGCAGGTTCTTCAAAGTAAAGAGAGACAGGTTTTCTGCATCTTGTTGGGACAAATTAAATGACGACCTTAACGTTGACAGTTGTTCTTCACAAAACGCATAGCAAACACGAACGTAAGGCAGAGCTTCTAAGTCAGCGCACGAGCGCTCCACGACACGACACAACACGACGTTGGCTGCACTCAGGGCAGCACAGTGCTCCCGTATGTCCTTGTCATACGCACGGGCGATCAATCGACCAACACACAATGCTCTCCCTGATTGTGGGCTCCTCCAAGAAAGATCAACAGAGACATAGTCCGAGTCGATGCACGGCCCTCGATTGCTCCTCCAGCCGCAATGCCCCGAGTCTCGTCGAGTGCTGACGTTTGTACCACTTAGCAGCCACGCGAACAAGCAAGCTGGCGGGCTCCGATACACGACAGCGGGACGTTATCCGACTCGAGACCTTCGGCGACACCCTTCCTAGGACCGCGCACCAGTGTAGCACAATCAATTAACGCGCACAAACACTTCCACCATTGCGACGACGAGGTGGGTCGCCCGCGGGCCCAGCGGACGTCGCGACAAAACAGCGGAGCGGGGACCGAAAGTTTCACACTGGACAACCTTGCGACGCACAATGCAATCTTCGCAAAGCGGGGCTGACAAGGAGAGATAGTGGACTTGAAGCGCCCCGCAGCTACACTGATGGGTGTAGGAGGAGCAGCACCGGTGCGCTGGTGATTCACGCCGTGGCTATCTCGCTCTGAGCCAATCCCATGAAGTACAGACTTGGAAGACGACTTCGGCGGCGTTATCCTGAGTCGTCGTCAGGTTTGGGCAAGATGCGTAAACTGTGGCTAGCGTGGAACAAAAAAAGGGGAGTGGATGGCGGTCAGGTTCATCGAAAATAGCTGAAAGATCGGAGTAATCCCCAGTGTTCGGGAACAATGCGACTCAAAAAGCCAACAACCATCAGAGCACACGGCCGTCTACCGTAGCACCGGCTTGCTGCGGCGACGGCAGCGACTGACTGCCCGCCGGCCGCTCGGACGACGGGCCGCATTCGCGGCCTCCTCCCCCGACTTGGAAACACCGCCATCCGTCACGTCAGCCGTTCGCTTGCGCCACGGCGGTGTTGTCCTACCTAGCAGCGATTCCCCTCTTTTGGCGAGCGCCTCTCCCTTTAGCAACGCGGCGGCTTTCTCCGGCCAATGCCTACTAATAGCGCGTGCTTGTTGGCGGCCCAATGAGAAAGAAAGAGAACTTCGCAACCGGTTTCTCACCCAGCATCGGCGGAAAGAGTGATATCGCAAACGCGTTCTCCCCTCGTCGCGTGCCGGGCGTGCCTGTCCTGTCTGCGGCCGCCGCACCGCTGAGCGAACGCTTTGAGGAGGAGGAGGAGGGGACAGTAGATGGGGAGTCCCCGTTCCTGCTCTTCGGGGCGACTTGTTTTAAATGCGAAGCACTCACGGGGACAACCTTAGCATCTTACTGATGCAATGCAGTGCTATCCCCGTGGCGCTGGACTCGACGGACTAGGAATGCAATGCCTTCCAAGCGGAACGAAAAAGTCATCACGATGGAAGGAATGCATGGTTTCGGTGGCAGCCCCGTGCAAAGATGAAGGCCAGAGAGAACGCATGAGAGTCCACGCAATATCTGCATTTGCAACAAGTCGATGGGAATCCGTTCGGGAAGGCTGCCGCATCCAGCGTTTCCCGGTGTACCTGGAATGTTTTTTTTTTTTCTTTTCTTCTGACCGAGTGGGACTAAACGATAAGCGTCAAAAGTCAGTGCTGGTCACATCAGCTTCATCGTATCCTCCGATTCGGGCGTCACAGTGAATTTCGGGCACCTTTTACAACAAAAGCTCCAGCCGGCGTGCTCATATCTGATACAACTTTACGAAAGGTCGGTTTCAAAACTGCCTTGCACCTTTCCTTCTGGACATCTCCAAGCGCTGCCGATTATCAGTGGCGTCTGCATCTCAGGAAAAGAAAGTCTCCAGCTATAAATTCCACCAACTTCCGTCTTGGGCGACGCTCGCTGTGTAGCAATGCTGAGGCAGTACCGTTGTATTAGTTTGCTTTCTCCTTATCGCGGCACTTCTGAGAACACAGATAACATACGCAGTAAAGGGCGACTTATCTCGCCGCTGAAAGGTTCAGCCAAGTCGCACGCGGCAGTCACGAGCTTTGTACTCTCGCAATGTTGCACAACCTCCAAGCGTACGAGCCGCTAGCTAATAAGCTTCGGTCATGGAAAATTACTTTTGAAAAGAAAATAAATTAGATCAACAATTAGTTGGCTGAAAATCGCAGAACTGTAATTAAATTATATTACTAATTCCTGTTCCGCAAAAATAATGAAATTACATCACAATTACTTTTGTTGGGTAATCCAATAACTTTTAAATTACTTTCTAGTTTTCATTTATGCAAAAATAATAAAGCGAGTAAACAAAACAAGAGCTCTCCAAACGCCCAAAAACACATTCTTTCGTGTTCCCAGAAAACTATTCCCTCCCTCTTTACTACAGTACCAAGAACAGAAGCAGGGTAGAACGTCGAAAGCCCCCGAAGAAGCTAGGTTATTTACTGCTTCCGTGGTTCCAAGAACTGACCTCGGCGCCTTGCGCTCAGTAATGCTCACGCAACGGACCCTTTCGCTTCCACCACCTCCAAGAGTGACTATCATAAATCCGCCTCCAGGAACACGACCCCCAAAAAATGCATTCCCTTTCGTGAATCCGACTGTACCTGTACTTTCAAGGCATTGCACGAAGTGAGCTTTAATGCCTGCCTCACCCTAGATTGCACTAAAACAACAGTGCCTTTCCGCTTCTCCCACTTTCTATAAGAGCATGTTTAAAATTTCATGTCGGCGATAGACGAATCACATCTGTGTATGCAGCCATGATAAATAAAATGAGGGGTACTGCGCAGTACCCCCCTTTTATTTATTATGATTGACCGACTCGCCCAACAACGCTCTCTCTTAAAGCATGCAGTCATTCTCCCCTAAAAATAAAAACAGGTCTATAAGGCCTTTCATCCCTTTGTGAAATCGTGTTAATTACCCAACGATCTTCAGCACCACTCAGTTTCCTTTCCATCCAGCACTCGCCCCTAAAGCAGTGGCTTGCACAATACCGCTGAACGGCCCAACATTTGAGATGGGTGTATAATCAGTGCACAAATATAAAGAGAGGGAGACCGCCTCCATACGGAAGTCTCTCATTCGCTCTCCTTTCGGCTTACCGCACGTAGCATTCAATAACACCCGCGAGCGGAGGGGCCGAACTTCGCTTTCTCTGAACTTACACCAATTGTTCTCACAGAAGGCAAAAAGCAAAAACGACCAATGCACAATGCCAGGCATATCAAGAAGGCAATTATAAAAGGAACAGCATTTCAGTACAAAAGTGGACACTAAAAAGGTCAAGCAGGCAACGCCCAATGAGCCCATGTGCGCCCAAAACACGCCTTCGGGAGCGCACCAACGCCGCATACGAGCACCGGTGCCCGTCCTCCAGTGACCCCTTTTCGGATGGACGCCCAAGAAACCACGCGCGCGTATTATTTATACGGGGCCAAGTACGCTCGATCCATCGGCTCTAAACAGGGCGTACCGCGCGGACACAAAGTGAGAAACAAGACTCGAAGAAGGCGCCGCCCGACTTCGGACACAGCCTCTTCAGTTGCCACTAGAGCGTGGAGACTCCCCTCCCCCCCCCCCCCCCCCCCCCCACACACACACACACACAAACAAAGTAGTACACAGGCGACCTCCCTTTGTAAGAGCAAAACATCGAGGCAGCTCGCTTCAACCTCGAGCGAGATGGAAGCGTTTTGCAGCCAGCGTACATAAATATATAACGCGCATACTGCGTCTGGCAACGCTCGTGGAACACACAACAGCGGCAAAGCTAAAAACATGCTTCGACAAAGAAACGCCCTTTCTTTATTCCGTCTCTTCCAACTCGTGTCTGTCCAAACGCTTTCAAAGAGATTGGACGAAGAGATTGCGCGTTTTTTTCAAAGAGAGAAAAAAACGCGCAGCGAAACATACAAACAGCCCGGCTAACCCTCGGACGTACGCATACTGGAAGAGCAAAATATAGCCGCCACGTGTGAGTGGATTTCTACAGGAACCTTCGATGCACCAGGGGCCGATCCTTGAAAAGCGAACGGCGTGAGCAAGACGCGGGAATTCCGAAACAAAATAGCGACCTGAACTACCGCGCGAAGAGCACTACGGCCGCAGTTCTAAGCACGGCCCAGCCACTTCGTGCTTCAAGCTTTTCTTCCTTCTAGTACAAAGCGCGTCACTCCCGTAGTTACTTGTTCTTCGCCAGCATAGTGACTAAGTGAAAGCGTGGCTTAAATGGGAGCAACAAATTTCCCTGTCTCGGATCCAGTCGCTTGTCACGCTCCTGTTCAGTTTCTAGACCGTCCGAACACCCACTTTACTTCATTATAAATCTGCTTGGAGAGGTCCGCGTTACTGTCTCAGCTGATGTCCGTCTACTGCTGCCAGGGACATGGCTTCATTATTTCGTCCCGAAGTTCTCCATTGACAGACAACCATGTAAATAAATAAGCAAACAACAAAATATAAACAAGTAATGTGCCGAGTGCCCATAAAAATGTAAGGATAAAAGCAAGCCAACTATTTCTGCTTCTTTACTTTTCGGTAATTCGCTAACCCTTATACAAGCGAAGGTAACCTCGGCCCAGAGAGACCAATAAATTTAGCAAGAACGTTCGACGCAACTGAGACATTACACCTTGGCCGCGTACTTTCCGGTTTCAGACCAAAAAACAGCGACAGAAACCTGTCAGCAAAATAATAATAAAAAAGATGGGATCAGTTAAAGCCGAAAAATACGGATTGGCCACCGGTACAGGTGGCGCTAGTGAACAATAATCTTTTACAAAAACTTTCCTACGCCCGTTCGTCAAAGAGTGAACGCAACTAAGCTTCTATACGAAGCTAAGCTTCCATTCTAGTTTTGTTGTTTTTTTCCTTTATTTTTTAGCCATTAACAACGTCTTTCCCCTATCGAGGCGCGCATCGATTATTTTTGCGTATCTACGGCGAACAGAGCCCCGATTCGGCATAGCTCACAGGCGAAAAGGATTATCCATCACTGGATCACGACTCTCGTGAAAATTTACCAGGAACTATACAATGCAAGTTCAACGCCCTATACCATTCATTAGATGCTGGAAAAAAAAAAAAAAAGGAAAAAAAA
The DNA here is from genome assembly GCF_055883805.1 of Amblyomma maculatum. Taxonomy (NCBI): domain Eukaryota; kingdom Metazoa; phylum Arthropoda; class Arachnida; order Ixodida; family Ixodidae; genus Amblyomma; species Amblyomma maculatum. The sequence continues at coordinate 369,898,152 of NC_139344.1, read as the reverse complement.
AAACCGCTTCTCTATAGTGAGCCCCATGACTGTACCCTATTAGGCTCTTGCCGATGTTGTGTCAAGGGTTAGCACCAGACTGCCTTTTCTTGAACACCGATGCCGCCAGTAGAAGGAGCTATGAACAGAGCACTTTTGAGAATGGCTTTTCTACACGAGACATCTCATTCGTAACATAATGTGCTATGAAGGCGCTTCAGGAAGGGAAGAGCCTACTATATTAGATGTGTATTTTCTTTTCTTCCTTGGTGTAAGGTTTGCCGCCCTGCTAAAGAAGAGGAATAAGGTATCACTGAAGCGCGGATAGCCTAATTAATATGGCATATGAAGACCTGGGAATGCAGTTTCCAGAATTACTGCAGGATTCCAAATGGTGTACAGGGGAGCTACATCCAGTGGAACTGTGACTTGCATTTCACAGGCGACTCAAAATTTGACGTCAGAATTGCTCACCTTTCTGGAAAACTTGGTTGCCAGAGAAATTCAACTACTACAAATAGAACTACATATTAACTGGACGAACGTGTGTCCTTGTATGTTTCCTCCTCCTATCCCGTTTATCCGTAATATGGAACATCGTCACCAACTCGCCCAACAACTTGCCATTGTCGAGCAGCATTAGCTTCTGGCAAAAGTCTAAGCATGCAATCTTATACGGGGTGAGTACGATCATAGTCGCTCCTGAGCTCTGAAAACAACAAATATATCTTACGACTTACCTGCGTTGACTGCAAGTACTCATTCTGAACGCGAATCATCGAAGTTCAGTGTTTTCAGAGCAAGCATGAAAACATCGAGTTTATTGGTCAACAAACCTATACTATACAACCAACTGCACAAAGCGCTTGTATAGCAATGAGGTAAAAAGAAATTCAGTTCTCAGCTTAAAACTATGGGGGGGGGGGGGGGGGGGGGGGAGACATTTTCGCCGAAGATCATAGATACCTTATCGCGTTTGTACAAATTCACGAAAGACACCGACCTCTACAAGAGGGAGTAAACGCTAAAGAATACACACCGTTACACGAATACACGCGAATTTCGTTATTCGCACTTCGTTCCAGGTGTATAAATGCGTGCGTGCACCGTTCTTCCACGCAGTTGTAGCAGTTGTTTGTAATACCCCTCAGTCCGATGCCAGTGGCTGCACTGAGCTAGAGATTTGAAATGCACACCAACTCTCATCGGCCATTTCATCTTTATCAGAACCGCCAGACAGCAATGCGGATGAACCGCTTTTCGCATATCACTGCACGCACATGAAGAAATACACAACTGCACTAAAGCACAACCCATTCCTGTTTGAAAACTGAGAAGACCAGCATGCGCATAACATTCAGTGCTGTACAAAAAAAAAAAAAAAAAAAAAAAAAAAACAGCGGCATCTCATTAGCTCGAACTCGCGTAAAACTTCAAGGAAGTTTTTGGTTCCTTTTAGAGATCCAGTTACCGAGCTGTCTGAATGAAACAAAGAAAGGAACTCCCAAACTGCTCATGGCGATGGTCTCTTTCTGCCAGCGTATATAGCGACAAGTCAACGCTCGCTAGCGCCAGGCAGCGAAGCTCGATCCATAACCCAAAAGATGAAGCCACACCCACTCCTAATCCGTCCATGGCGGCGCGCCTCAAACAAAACAAAACAAAAAAGAAACGTTAACCATTGCGCGGCGGCCCTCGAGTACGAGTGTTCTCTGCGTACACAGCCTCGTCCTGCCTTGTGGCTTCGACATGGGCGTGGTCTCGTGGCGTACGCAAAGAACTACGCCGATTGAGACCTACCGGCAGTTTATTAGCATTGAGAAAGGAAAAGTTTGCGGTGAGAACGTATATACGTGTACAGTGCTCTAGACAGACCACCTGCTAGGAGAAATCGCTAATTTAGGACACTGCCGAAACTGCAGCCACCATGCGTGCTTTGAATGTGTGGCCACATAATTAAGGCTCGAAATATATATAGGCTTCATTATTAGATGAACCATAAGCGCCAAACCTATAACTGGCCTGAATAAGAGTCTCTTCTTTACAGCAACAACATACGTCACGGCACCTCGCGCCTGACGTCACGTATACCGACTAAACGTAAGTGCCTAACAAGCCACCAACAGCCATTCTACAGACATATAAAAAAAGTGCATCAAAATAGCGCATCAGCCAGATTTCGTTTCCTAAAATAAGGTAAAAGGAAATCACAGCATAGCACCCTTGATCATGCTGTATATTCATCTGACGGCGTTCTGCTTGCAATGATTCAAAGCAATAAGCTCTAAGAAGAAAATCACCCACTTGCTTGCACGGGTATACAAGCACATTCGGAAAAATATCGCCAGAATTCAAGTGACGGTGACTGCACTGTGCGTCCGTAAGAGTCACTTTTCTATAACAGACGCCGAACCAGCGATAAACTTTCGCGGGTGAATAAGTGAGCAGTAACGTACCGACAGCAGACTTCCTTCCCGCGCTTTCCTTCCCCACGCAACGTGCGCTTCTTCGTCAGCACCCAGATCCTTTTCGGCGCCCTCAACCAGAACAGGGAACAGGAAGCAACGCTGCAACAACACTGCACAACACGTCTCTTGCGAAGTCACGGCGCAGCTATCAACCACGGCCAACGCGTGTGCGCGACTCACAGTGTGCACTTGCCTACAAGAGTCAACTGCTGTACGTACACCAACAGGTGGAGACTAAAAGCACTCACGAAGCGCAAGCACAACAGCTGCACAGTATAAATGGTTCCGAATGCAAACACAATGCAACGTTACAGCACGCGCCGTGTACGCCAGTGCGCACCTTCACAGGCACACGACGGACGAAGCGTTACCAGCCGAACAGCATAGACGCCGACCGCGTTGTCGCCGGTAGCAGCGGAGAGGCACGGAAGAGGAGGCAACAACAATTAGGCCGACCAGGCACGTCGCGAGAAACAAAGGACGCACCTGTCACGACGAGCAAGGTGCTCACGCGAGCTGCCGCAGCAGCGGCACCGCCGGTCGTGACGCGTGAGCCCGTCATCACCGCACGACTATACTGCGCGTCGTCTTCTCCACCTGCCTCATTCGTCTAAGCACCGATTCCTCCGTGCACCTGCATGGCTCGAGCCTCACCTTCTGCTTCGCACATCCAAGGCTTACCGTGCGTAGTCGAGAAGAAGCGGCGTCTTTTCATTCTGTCATTCCAGAAACAAAGCTAATAATCACAACACGTGGTAATGAGGGAAAGTATGGGGCACACCAACTGACTGGGGGTGGACCACGCTTTCAGCCGCGCCCTGAGGGAAGGCACGATGAAAGCGGGAATTATAGAGAAGCCCTTGACGAGGGCTTTGAATTCGTTTCGACTACCGGGGACGGAAGTGTGTTGCACAAGTTTTCCTCCCATTGCCAGGCCCATGTCTGGCGAGGACCCGTAAATCCAAGCCTTTGGGTGGCTGGAGCGGGACTACAACACGGGTGAGCAGACACCCGAGAGCCCTCGGCGGAAGCGGAGAGGACTCAGCTGTGGCCTGTCTAAGAGGGACAGGTCAGCCTGGTGGCATTAATTTGTCATCGAGCAAACTAAGACAGTTTTTTCGATGATGGGTGGATTGACTTTTGGGTGGTCACTGGGAGGGGATGAGTCCTCCTGTAACCGAGAGGGGTGCAACCATTGGCGATGAAGACCGGAGGAATAAGGCTGGGAGCAATGGCGCGCTCCTGTAATCGAGAGAGGCCACGCCGGTGAATGCTCAGAAGGCCGACTGGAACCTCGGAGACTTGTGCACTCTGAGGAAGTCTACCCACCAAAGTGGGATAGATTCTCGGGCTTATGAACCGCTACGGTGGAGTCCATCGAAATGACAGCCTTTACCGATGATGTACCCTATCAAGAAATGGGACTAGGGATAAGGCTGGGGAGCTCCCGACTCTCTGTGATCCAAGGATGGAAGCCGCTGGAGTTGGAGATGACCACTCCTCGTAGCCATCGTACTTAAGTTGAGGACAACCCAGAGGGCTATGGAACGAAAAATGGTAGGGGTAACATTAAGAGATAGAAAGAGTGCAGACTGGGTCAGAGAAATAACTCAAGTTAACGACATTCTAGTGGAAATTAAGAAGAAGAAATGGACATGGGCAGGACATGTAGTGCGAAGAGAGGATAACCGATGGTCGCTGAGGGTAACAAACTGGATTCCAAGGGAAGGAAAGCGTAGCAGGGGGCGGCAGAAAGTTAGGTGGGTGGATGAGATTAAGAAGTTCGCAGGGGTCAAGTGGATGCAGCTAGCACAGAACCGGGTTAAGTGGAGAAATATGGGAGAGGCCTTCGCCCTGCAGTGGGTATAATCAGGCTGATGATGATGATGATGATGACTCCTCGTAGCGGCAAATAAGAGCCTGTTCACCCGCTGGTGCAGTCCAGGGATGGGCTGTGCCGGCTAAGTCTCTATGTAAGGACGCCGAAGGGGAATCCCCGCTGACTAAAGTCATCAGGGGTAGGGGCAACCCTGTGTAACCCAGCCCGCGAGGAGGCTTGGGGGTGCTGTTAGAGACTGTCCTCCGGTGAAAACCAGGGACGTTCTGGGGTACGCTGAGGCCTGCGGGCGTCTCAGTAGGCTAAGAGAGTGAAGACGAAGCGAAAGTAGAACTGGTGCAAGCACCCTTCGAGAGTCTGTCAGTAGTACCGCTGTGAGACCATAGGGGTGGGGGATGAAGCCTCCATTCGCGCTTCCGGTGCGCAGGCGGTAGGCCCTAAAGAGTTTTTGCAATGGGGCCGGCGTCCAAACCAAGACGCTCAGCCAAAACTTGGTAGAATCGGGCTCTCGCGTGGAGCGCATCACGAAGAGAGTTACCGAAGCCGGGGACGCGAAGGCGTCTGGCAGGGGTGCACGCCATGGAAGTGCACCACGGGTGTTGCGATCCCGCCTGCCCGAGCACGTGGGTGCGATCCACAACACGACCAACGCGGTGGCAGTAGTTGGCAAGTCCGCCACGCGCAGTGGGAGAGCTGTCAGGATTCGCTTTCAGCTCGTCGATGACCAGACGTAAACTGGTACAAGAGCGGCCCCTGGCGTGGGTGTCCGTCATTTACGGGACTTTGCTCAATTGGAAAGGGGCTCGGCTTGGGTGATTCCATGTAAGCCCGGGGGATACTGTTTGGCGAGCTAAACTCTTCTAAATAGTTGCTCCGATGTGGCAGTGAATAAGTTCCGCCATCGGACAACAATAAGTCCGTCTTGTGTGGCAAAAGCCCATTAGTTGGCCCTTTTTGAGACCTATGACCCCTTTCCCCAACATTTCACTCCAAAGAGCCGAGCACCAGGCCGAGGGAAAGCTTGTACCCATTGAAAAGCCAGTGGGTACCCGGCGGCGCCAGGGATCGAACTTGGTATCTCCCGAACACGAGGCGGATGCTCTACCACTAGGCCTCATTTTTCGCTCACATTAGAGAGAACGTGGCTGTCTTGCATTTCGTTTCCATCGTAATGCGACCATCGCGCGGCTGGGATTCGAACCTGCAACCTCGATGTCAGCAGCCGACCGCCGTGGCCACTGAGCAAACACGGACAGAAGTTAGGAAACTCCGAACATGACTGGTCGGGCATGACCTGTCGCCATTTTCCGGTGGTTAGCAAATGGATCTGACGCTTACGAGCTGGGCAGCCAGTCACCCATGGGGGCTGTCCAGCAAGCGTGCCCAGGTGCAAAAAACTGGAGAGCGCTTGGTTCGTCCGGATGACCTCGAAGCCGAGCCAAGGTCAACTTGGGGCTTAGCCTGTCTAGCGACAGACTCCCCAGGTGCATGATATCACTTACTGACCTGTGACCACTTGGCATTAACAGATGATATCTGACATTGAAAGGCTATTAACGCCAGCGATCACGTGACAGACGCGCCATGACGTCAGCTGAACACGTAGTGTTATTAAAACCAAGTAAAACAGACCTAATACTCCTCAAATTTGGTTTAACCGCGTTTAACTGATTTTTTTTTGTTCTCTATTGCAGCTCCGTTTTCAGCAGCACGAAGCAACTGTTCCGAAAGCCTGAGATGTCGTCACAGTCCGCCAACGTCTTGAATTCGAGCCAACTGGAGTAGGGAATTTTAACACATCGTCCTCGTGGGGGGGTAGGTTGCGGCAATTAATTCGGCGGCATTAATGGGCGTTCCTTGTTTGCCTCCTAACCATTCTGCCACGCGATGATCTGTAAAATATTGGCAAAAATATTCGCACCAAACGTTCGATCCTCCTCCAGGACATGTGGTTCACTACAAATCTTACCTCTAGAGGCAAAGAGCCGCGGTACCCTTCATGATGACACGGCGGTGCAAGACAAACTAAGCAAGATGAGAGAGAGAGAGAGAGAGAGAGAGAGAGAGAGAGAGAGAGAGAGAGAGAGAGAGAGAGAGAGAGAGAGAGAGAGAGAGAGAGAGAGAGAGAGCAAATGTGGAGGAGCTGACGAGAGCTTTCTCAGGGAGATACAGGTGTTTCCAGTCATGCGCATTAATATCATTTGGGAACGCCGCCGCACACAGAGTTTATTATTCCTCCATCGCCATCGTGCAGGCAACACGCATTTTCGTGTACACAGATCGGAAAGCAGGAGACAAGGCAATTATTAATTGCTCTAACGATAAAGCCATTCCCGTCGCGAAGGAATGTGAATCCCGATTGCCGCAGCGAATATTTTTCTAAGCGCAGGCACCCAGAGACCCAGGCCGGAGAACCGGTCTGCCGACCTGATCGCAGTGTCAGTCCTCGACTTGGTATCTTCACTGCTGTATAGGCCACACACATACTCTGTGCGGTCCCCCTCACAGGCCTGCCTCGACCACGCTCATCTGCGGCCATCGACCCGTTTTATGACGAACTTCCGAGCGTGGCGTGAAGATATACGGGCCTGCAGTAATACTCGTTATAGAATTACGGGCGCCGTTATATTTTACGACGCTTTTTTACTCGAGCGAACAGCCCAATTTCGCGTCGCTCCCGAAGAGCACGCCAGAACCTCAGAATCAGCCGCGCCGCTTTGTGAAGTGAACTTCGCGAAGGGCGAGCGCGCTACTTATAACACCGAATGCGCACACGCACCGTGCCTAAGCTGGAAGTCGCAGTGTAGCGCCTTCACATATCGAGCAGTTGATGAATGTATATATGTGCATCTGGAACAGAGCGCTTTACGGCCTGTTGCTTCACGAAGACGTCAATAAATGCGTCGGCGAACACTAAAGAATCAATTGGGGCTTCAAGAAACCGTATACCGTTCAAAAGCCCGCGACGTATCTCTCGCAAGCACGCACATCAATTCCCTGTGAGGGCATGCACGATGCTGCTGTTTTTAAAAATTCGCTGCTGGTTTTACCGGGTCACAATAAGGAACCAGATAATAGCTCTGTCACACGAACATCTTCAATCCTCATTGAGCTCGATCTGCATTCAACTCAATGCAGAAAGTGGGCGTCGCCAACCTTGATGTCACCTAACGCACACGAAGGAAACTTCTCAATGTTAATTCAAAAACGACCGTGCAGCACCGGATGCTTCAATCCTACTTAAAAACCTCAATGCAGATCGCGTTCAATATAGATTACAAGTGTTCGGGTGATGGAGGTATAAGCTTTAAAACCCAGACAAAACGCTGTGTTACAGCCACAGCGTTTGCGTAACTCTTTTTAATATTTCTTTGTGCGTGCGTGCGTGCGCGTGCGTGCGTGCGAGAGAGATAGAGAGAGAGATAGAGATAGAGAGAGATAGAGAGAGAGAGATAGATAGAGAGAGAGAGAGATAGATAGAGAGAGATAGATAGAGAGAGATAGATAGATAGAGAGAGAGAGATAGAGAGAGATAGATAGATAGAGAGAGATAGAGATAGATAGATAGATAGAGATAGATAGATAGATAGAGATAGATAGATAGAGAGAGAGAGATAGATAGAGATAGATAGATAGAGATAGATAGATAGAGATAGAGAGATAGATAGATAGATAGATAGATAGATAGATAGATAGATAGATAGATAGATAGATAGATAGATAGATAGATAGATAGATAGATAGATAGATAGATAGAGAGAGAGAGAGAGAGAGAGAGAGAGAGAGAGAGAGAGAGAGAGAGAGAGAGAGAGAGAGAGAGATCCTGGAAGTGATTTTGGTCATATGCATATTCCGGCGGTCAATACACTCAGTTAACCAGCTCAACTTTTTCTGCGCTGAAGAGGATCGTCACTTCCCCACCGCGCTCGACCTTGCGGATAGTACAGCGTGTTGCACCGCGCACACACAGAAAGCAGGGGAGCTTGCTTTTAAGAAGGAACATTAAACGCATGCATAGATGTGGACAGGATCTGTGCGTTCGCGGAGGGTATCACACCGTCATTGTCGAGAAATTAATTTTGATGAGTAAAAAGGATGGTTGTATGAGGTAGAGGGTGAAAAAAAAATGTGCCTATGTGCAAAATTTAGTCGATGCAGAGCATTAGTTAATTCATCATCATCATCATCGGCGGCAGCAGCCTGACTATATACTCTCCCACATTCCTCTAAATAACCCGGTCCTGTGCTAGCTGAATCCACTTGACCCCTGCGAACTTAATTAGTTCGTTAATTAGGGCCCAAAAAAGCCAATACGATATGTCAAAATAGCCAAGGACGTCATTGTAGTGTGCAGACGTCAAAACAGCATTGGACGTCGAAATTGCGCAAAATACGTGATAATAATCCCGGAAAGGAGGAGGAGAAAGATGAGGTGGAAAGGCAGGGAGGTTAACCAGTAAAAGCAACCGGTTAGCTACCCTGCACTGGGGAAGGGGATGAGTGGATATAAAAGTTAAAAGGTTTCAAAATGTCGGGCCTTGTCGTTGCGCAACAAGATCGAAAACAGTCAGTTCAGATTAAAAGGGGGAAAGAATAGTGAAAGAGACAGAAGAGTACAAACACTAAAGAAAGCGCAAAAAAAAAAACGTACAGAAAAAAAAAAATGACAAGGGTTCAAAGCTGCTGAACCAAATATTGCGCGAAAGCATTAGCTGCGGGAGACCGAACGTTCCTCTTCTTTTTTTTCTTCTTCCTCAGCCCACATATAAAGCCCCGCTTTAACCAAGCCGTATGAACGTGTCCTAGTGACCTATAGGGCTAACGTGAATGTCAGGGTCCTAGCAGGCTGATTCTGACATAACCGTCCTATGTGAAACGAGAGACAGAAGTTGGCAGCTCCTGCCAGCCCACACTCTAGTGTCACGTAGAGTGTGACGTCACAGCGTCACGTGGGTAAGACGTACGTGGCTACCGCCGCGCTACGCTAAAGGCTCGAAACCTAGAGTAGTATTGCTTTCGCAATAAAAGCAGCGTACACACACAGAGCGGCGAAAAAGCCTCAAGCACCGCGCTGCTCAGCTAGTTAGCATCCTGATAAAGAAAACGAGTTCTCCCTCATGAACGGCGTCCACAATAGAGCCACGCAAACGCGGCGAGAGAGCGAGCTCTCTTCCCATCAGGCAGAAACCGTTGCAACGTCTTCGACGCAGTACGGACCACCACCTGTGCTCTCGTTAGCGGCGGCGGCGCCGCCGGACTGGCAACAATGGGCCAGCTGGGATTCGTGACGCGATTCATGGCACCAAGACCACGGAGGCCTCGAGAACGAGGAGGAGGACTGCCACAATCTCAGCCTTGGCCTCGTGTACAAGAACTGAGCGCTGCGGGTGAAACGGGAAGGCCACGAGGGGTAAGGAAAGAAAAAACAACTGCATAAAACATTCGCTGCAAACAATACGCACACACACGGGGTGAGATGATGAAGAAGGTCACAGCTATCAAAAAAATGCAGAAAGGTCGGCAGCGGCGGTACAGTTCTTCTAGCCGCACAGAGCGCGCGCTCCAGGCGCCAGAGTAATTTGCGGCGGCGGCGTCTTTGTTCACGGAGACACATCTCGATCGTCTCTCTACTGGGCGCGAGAATCTGGGCCAGTCTTCTTTGGGTCGAAACTGGAGAAGGGTGTCAGCAGAGATTTGGCGATGCAGCCGCCCCTTGCGGAGGAAGGTAAACAGAGATGAAGTAAACAGGCACAAGCGCGCAGGTGCGTGTGATACAGATGCGGGCTGATCTATATATTCGAGAACGCCGCAGAATTGAGGAAGAACTCGCCTTGAGAGAGGTGTTTCCTCGTTATCCGGAATTATCCCCCTTCATGGTGGCAGCCATATTCGAAACTATATAGGAGCTGAACAGATCGGTCGGGTTGTCAATGGCCTACGCTCATGCCACTACGAATGAATGAGCGCGTTTGGACCACAAAAGTATGCAGATAAAACAAAAGTTCTTCTTATCGACTTACATGGTCTCACCAGAAGAATCAGATAAGATAAACAAGCAAAAACAGATAAGATAAACAGCGATGGTCCCGTCTTCTTTCTACTCTCTAGTCTCCGTTGTTGCGCTGTTTTTTGCTTAAGATAAAGAAGAGATGCTTAATTTGGGAGAGAAATCTCTTTTTAAGAACAGCTTGAGCTGCTTGAGCTCACCCCTGGCCACCTAAACCGGAGAAAGTATAATCAATATGTAAAAGAGACCATGCGGGGTCCGACCACAATGAGTGCTATACGATTAACGCGTTGCCCTGTGCGAATGTAGCAAAAGTGTCTTACGACTGGCACCAGTGGCGTAAACAAGGCCAGCAGTTTAGGAACAATACCTAGCGAAAGTTTTCCGTCGACAACTCAGACAAATCGATTAAACGTTAAACGACCCTTTATCACAGGACAAAGCCGACGTAGGCCTTTAATTAAGATTTAATTGAGGAGTAACAAGACGAGCGAAGCACGCTCCGCTTTCTCTCTCTCTCTCTCGACGTCTGACAGGCTCAAAGCCATGCCCCTACACTCCCGATTAAAATTTAACTTGTGCTGCCTCCCGCTCATTTAAAGCGCTTAACGAGCGTCAGTGAGACACCTGTCCAGCTTAACAGCAGCTCAAGACGAGTCTGCAGACTCAAAATTGCGAGCTCTATGCAACCACTGCAGGTTCTTCCATCGTTTATCTCGCAGGCAGCAGTTTCCGAACATTCCGCGCGAACGGTGCTTCACCTCGTTCGACATACAAAAAAAAAAAAAAAAAGTAAGAAAAAAGAAAGACAGCAACGGTTTTCGGGAATCCGCTTTCACACCGAGGAAACTGCCACCAATACCTGTAGTACACGCCGCCTAAAACGCAAAACGCACTGGTACTCTATGCCGCTGCCTTCGTGTCCGCATGAACACAGGAATCGCTGGAAAACACTCCTGCGTGAGGAACAGTATGGCCCCGGGCGCGCGTCTAATTAAAGGCACGGGACGCGCACTCCCGCTTCAACCGGCTCACATCGGCCGGTGCCGCTAAAAGCGTGCAGCCTCGTACAACCTGTAGTCGCTACAGCCTGGGGAAAGGTAGTGCGATCTTAGCTGATGCCTTTCGGGGGGATAAATTCAGGCTGCTCTTCAAAGGAAATCGGAGGCCAAGGAGGTATTTCTTGGCACGTAAAATGCAAGTGTTGTTCTTCTGATACAGGCTAGGCTTAGAAATAAAAAAAAAAAGGGGGGGGGGGGGGGGGGAAGAGAGATTAACGCGACTTAGACGCAAGGTTATTCCTTCTTAGCAATGGCAAGTATTGATCTCAAAGGATGCCGTAACAGAGGCCGTGTTAGACAAAAACATAACGGTTTCCGCTTTTCACTAGGTCGAAGTGACAGCGACAGATTACTACTAGGTTATTCAGGGTTCACATGCATAACCTGACTACACGTAGTTAATTCTTGCTATGACTCACTCCACGCATCTATCTATTATTGTGACCACGTTCCGCGTAAATTGTGTCCTGGTCGACGAGAAGGGAAACTGCATCTCTTTCGGTCATAACGTGTAATGACGTCGACAATAGAAGCCGCTTATATGAACTTCGACAAGCTCCTTCACATGGAACACCCCTGTCAAAATCCCCGGCACTCGAGAACGACCGCTGCCTCATCGAAGCCCGTTGTCAGCATCCCTCATATATGCATTTTTCCCTAAACAGTCTCACGTCTGAAGACGCCGCTGTTGTAAGTCGCGCAGCGAAGCCATCTAGACCAGTTACCCAAACGCAGCTTGCGTCATATCCCTAGTCGGATAAGACTCACGCAAGAATCAGTAAATTTGCCTCAAGGGATGCATATCGCTCTCCCAAGAATAGCGACGCCCGATACTCTTGTGACGGCGCAGTCTTCCGCCTGGCATCTGCTAGCCGCCTGCCATTCCACACGGTGACGAGAATGAAATTTTCGGAATTGCAAAGAATTATACAGATAGCAATTGCAGCGGGTTACAAGCCTTTCAAAAATAATTAACTCTTCAATATTAGTTTCCCAGAATGCCAGTTACCATGCCTTGGCTGTTTGCGATGTACTATGTCGCTGGCAATGAATGCCGAAGAAAGTGGTCTTCTAACTCAAAAACCCTTTTTTAAAAAAAGGCAGCTGTCTATGTTGTCATGGCAATACCAGTCTACATTACCGATGCGAGGTGTAATTCGGAGGGTGCTCATCACATGAGCATATAGATTACTGTGTCAATAGACTCAAAGAACCACCAATCATGCTTAGTTGCGAGCAAAACGTGGCGCACTATAGAACGCTGCACGTTTATAAGGCGGCGCGCTGGCGGGAGCAACGCTCATTCCGCTACGCCGTGACGAGAGAGGAAGAGCACGCTAAATGGGAGTCAATCCAGGACGACGACGGGTGAAGCCTAAGTACGAAACTTCAAAAGTCGCTTACGGGATGCCACTGCAAAAGCATTAGCGGCGGCGCGGGCTCTCGTTACGACGTGGGTTGTTTGCTACGCGTGCGGGCGCTACTCATGGGGCCGCGGAGTTTGGAGCATGGCGTCTGACGTCGAGAGTTAACGAAGAGAGTAGTAAGGTTAACGAAGAGAGCCGGCAGAATTAAAAGGCTGATGAGCGACGGAGGGAAGGAGTTTCAAAGGAAGATGATGCGGTACACGATGTGCGCGTGGTTGGGAGGGAGGCTTGGCACAAATTCCAGGCGCTCATGCTTTGTTCTCAGAGAAGCTTTTTGGCCGGAGGCTTTTAAAGCCTGTACAGCGAGTGTCGTCCTCTTAGATTTTGAAATCCGGCAATTGGAGCACATGACCTCAGCTAGGGGTCAAAAAGTCCCTCGCGCACAAATTAAGAAAAAAAAGTATCCGAAGTCCTTAAAAAGTGAGTGAGTGAGTGAAGTCCTTAAAAAGTGAGTGAGTGAGTGAGTGAGTGAAGTCCTTAGAAAGTGAGTGAGTGAGTGAGTGAGTGAGTGAGTGAGTGAGTGAGTGAGTGAGTGAGTGAGTGAGTGAGTGAGTGAGTGAGTGAGTTTTACTGTTCGGTAATCATTTGAACAGTCGATTCCGTTCAAAAGTACCAATTACGGATCCCCAATAATAACGCTTAATATCGCAAAATAAAAAACTTGGAAATGCCGTCAAAAGCTGCAGTGCACCGGGGTAAACTGAAAAATAAACATTGTTCACCTTTTTTTTTTTCGTTACAAATTCATGCAAATCGCAAATAACTCTAACCACTTCAGTTTGCTCTGCAGACCATATATATCTTCTATATCGCAGCAAAAGATCCCTCAAGAGTCTACTCGTTCCCATCGCTAGCGCCATAACGCTTGTCGGTACAAGGAACGTTCACAAAAGAGTACGCAGTTGTGTTCAAAGCATGAAAATAATTTAGAAGCTAAGGCAGAAATACACCAAATTAAGAAAGTTGGAGATACCGTCACCTTTAATACTCATCTTCAAGCTAGCACCTTCGCTGCAACATTAGCGAAGAAACTTGGCAGATGAATCATCTGCGTGCCACTGCTACGCGTCATTATTCAGATAGTAGTTAGAAACAGATGTCAGATAAAACTAGCAACTGTCGGCTTGGAGAACAAGTAACTGCTTGCAGGCAAAATGTCCAAACAATTAAGTTACGTTACCAAGAAAATGGAGGCGAAAAAAAAAAGGACAACGCAGAGGGCTATGGAAAAGAAAATGGTGGGTTAACCCGAGTTACTGGCATTCTAGTAGAATAGAAAACAAGAAGAAGAGGAGGAGGAGGAGGAGGAGGAGGAGGAGGAGGAGAAAACAATTTTATTCAACGCATTACTAAGCGTCCAGAATGTCCTGGGCCAAGGTCACCAAGGCCAACTGATCATTCAGCTGGTCAGATGCTAACCAAGTCCGTCACGTTGGGGGAGGAGGGTGTGGAAAGTGGGGTGACTGAATTGCGAAATGTCATGAACACATGCAATGTTCCAAGTTTGCATAGTGTTCGGAACAATTTGGGCATGCGGGGGAATGTCTGAATCGATATGGAAACGATTTAGTTATATGCGTCTAAGAATGCGTATTTTCGTGGTAGTGAGCGATTTATCAGGAAGAGGAAGTGTACGAAGGGTTCATCTAATGTTGTCATAGTGAATGTTGATTTCTTTTGTTGAGGCAATGAGGTAGTACATCGCCTCGCCCGCGAACTTCAACACCGGGCGCCTGGGATTCCCTGGCCTTATCCACCTACGTGGGACACTACTCTTCACTACAACAAGAAGAAGAAATGGTCATGGGCAGGACATGCGGTGCGAAGAGGGGATAACCGATGGTCTCTAAATGCGACTGATTGGATTCCAAGGGAAGGAAAGCATAGCAAGGGGCGGCAGAAAGGTAGATGGGTGGATGAGGTTAAGCAGTTCGCAGCGGTGAAGTGGATACAGCTAGCACAGGACAGGGTTAATTGGAGGAAGGTGGGAGAGGCCTCCTTGCGGTATGTATAGTCTGACTAATGATGATGAGCCAGAAAATGAGCCAAACCGCTTCCAATCGCAGTCCTACACAAAGTGACCGAATGACCATAAAAAGAAAACAGGCTTATGTCCAAAAATGAAAACAAACATACGGTGCAAAAATCAAAACGAAAAGTTGTAAATACACGACCCGATTGCGCAATAAAAGTGCTGCTGAAGCCCAACACAACGCACTGGAAAGTGAGCGTGAGACGGCGAAGCACAAAGCGGAGAGAAGAAAGCCAAGATAAACGGGGTGCGTTAACCTCTATATCTGGCTTCTGCAGAGCTGATGAAGCGAATGAACAGATCAACGCGCACTTTTTTTATATCTTTTAGCTACGCGAAGGGACCCCGCTGTGCACGCGAAGACACTTTCTCAGCAACGGATATAAAACTTGATCTCTAACAAAGAAAACGACAACAAGCGCGTAGAAAGCGAAGGCCTATACAGCGACATAAAACCAGAAGGGCTACCAAAAAAAAAAAAAAAAGAAAAAAAAAAACAGAGAAGAAGCGAAATCAAAGCGGTGACGAGAGTGAAACGTTCAAAGCGGGCAACCTTAAAAGTGCGCAGCCGCAAGCACGCAGAAGAGAATATAACGACCACCAGGCGAGACTAGAGGAGACGATGCAGACGACGACAACGCTTCGGTCCACGGGCATGAATGAGGACCATTGAGGCGGCACGATTGTTTGTGAGCAACGCCCACGCCGCCAAACACAAACGGTACGCTAATGACCTCGGGAGAAAAACACACACACAACAAAAAAGAGAGAGAGGAGCTCGATAACATCCAGCGTCGCGGATAGATACGGCTATTTTTGATTATTTTATTTCGCTCAACTACCAGCAGGGTCAACGGCGGTAGAGTCGTGATTACCGTGCCGCATTCTCTGGGATCAGTACTTCGATGCGAGCGCTCCCTCACGAGGCGAAATCAAGGGTGACATGGGACACGAAAAAAAAAAAAAAAGGAATGAGAGAGAAAGACAAAAATAGAGATTCGGAAAGAGTGTGGAGGAACGACACGAGGATTTTTGACGGCAGCGCCCTCATTGCCTCGTGGTGTCAGGAGTTTAGGGCAGATGGCGCCACGCGCAAAGGGAATGTGTAACGTACGCTACTACAGAAACGTACGCGGGAAGGTTGAAAAGCTGCGGCTCGGCAGAGAGCCGCGCTAGAGCACTATGGGCCTAGTGCGCTGGTATGGAGGCGCCACTGCTCCGGAACAAGTAGCGCCACCTCCCGCCGGCGCACCCATATGTGGTATGTCTGCTCGTCGAAGAGAGGCGGCGGAGTGAACGCGAAGTCTACTCTTCTCGGCAGAAACCTTGTGAAAAGAAAACTTTTGTCGGTCATTTCCTGCCTCGTGTCACACGCGTACATAACAGACACATGTACCATGTGTGCGTGTTGAAAAATAAACCAAAAACAAAGCGAAGAAAGCCGCTACCCATTCACAACGAAATACTGCACAACGAAATACTGAAGTCATCATCATCATCACCCTGACTATATCTACTGCAGGGCGAAGGCATCTCCCATATTTCTCCAATTAAACCGGTTCTGTGCTAGCTGCATCCACTTCACCTCTGCGATCTTCTTAACCTTATCCGCCCACCTAACTTTCTGCCGTCCACTGCTACGCTTTCCTTCCCTTGGAATCCAGTTTGTTACACGAAGCGACCATCGGTACTCCTCCTCCCTATTTCTTCTTCCTAATTTGCGCTAGAAAGTAACTTGAGTTATTTCTCTGACCGACCCCGCACGTTTCTTAATGTTACTCCTACCATTTTTCGTTCCATAGCCCACTGCGTTGTCCTCAACTTAAGTAGAACCCTCTTGGTTAGCCTCCACGTTTCAGCCCCACAGGTGAATACAGGTAAGATGCAACTGTTGTATACTTTCCTCTTGAGCGATATCGGTAAGCTGCTAGTCATAATCTGCGAGTGCTTGCCAAGTGCGCTCCATCCCAATCTTATTCTTGTTATTTCCTTTTCATGGTCCGGATCTGCGGTTATTATCTGTCCTAAGTAGACATATTCGCTTACTACTTCCAGTGCTTCGCTATCTAACGTAAACTGCTGTTCCTTCCCGAGGCTGCTGAACATTACCTTAGTCTTCTGCATATTGATTTTCAACCCTACCTTTCCACTTTTCCTGCCTAGGTCACCAATCATTCTTTGCAGTTCATCTCCTGAGTTACTCAGCAAGGTAATGTCATCAGCAAATCGCAGATTACTGAGGTATTCTCCATCTACCCTTACCCCTAACTGCACCCATTCCAAGTCTCTAAGCAAGCTGTGAATAGTACTGGGAAGATTGTGTCTCCTTGCCTAACACCTTTCTTTATGGGAATTGTGTTACTTTCTTTATGCAGAACTATGGTTGCTGTGCAGCCACTATATATATCTTCCAGCACTTTCACTTACGGCTCGTCTACCCCTGATTTCGCAATGCCTGCATCATCGCCGAAGTTTCTACTGAGTCAAATGCTTTTTCGTAATCAATGAATGCTATGTATAAGGGCTGGCAATATTCCGAGCATTTTTCTATCACCTCGTTGGTGGTATGGATATGATCGATAGTAGAGTACCATGTCCGAAATACTGAAAAAATAAGTGGTGCAAAACTTGATTTGATCGCAAACAGCGACGTCATCAAAAGCAAGAGACGAAGTTAATGAAAAGTATGCACGCCTTCTTGAATGCCACTACAAAGCCACGCAGGTGACATACCTCGACTGAAAGAATTTAGGCTTCGCTACCAATGATTGCGGTTCTCTGCAACACTGCGGCATTCACTCGATATGCCGTGTTCAACTTCAAAATTACCGCTGGAGCTTTGGAGCATACGAGATCCATTTAGCCATCAGTAAGAAGTAAGTACACTTGGCATGATACTTGGCATGGTGAGATAGGCTGTTATGCATATTAAAGAAACAGCGGTACTACTTATGACCTTTGTTATCCCTTCAAAGCCGTTACAGGATTAAAGGTGTAGATAGATATACCTGCGTTTCATTTGCATCAGCTAGCACCAATCGCACTAATGCACTTAAAAGCGTAAAAGTCCTAAGAAAGTATTGCCCTACTGGGGCATGTGATTCTGTCGAGTACCGCAAAAACGTGCCACTAGTATCTTTCACAAAAATTAGTCCTGCTTAATTATTCCGACAAAACCACATTTCGATAATGCCACCCGAGACGGTATTAATGCATGGTTAAAGCGACTGCGATATAAAAGGTTGCCAATTGCCGCCCTGTTACCTGGAAAGACTTCCGTCTTTCCAGGTAACACGAGGCACTCTCAGAAAACAAAAAAAAATAATGCGCAGGTGAGCACAAATGGGTAACCAGAATGATCCTCTGGTGAATTTCTTCCGCTAGTAAACTTCGCAAGCGATAAATAAAGACGCACCACGGGTCACGCGCGGCGGGCCAAGGCGGAGCGAATTCGAGGTAGAAGCTGAGGGGATACCATGGGCGATACAACAGCCGCTTCCTGCCGCATCGCATCATCCCCCGGACCTCAGCTACGTCCATCCGCGACCAGCGAGCGTCCTTTGATGTTTGCCGCCAACGTAGCCATAGCTTTGCCCCCTCCCCTCATCCCCCGCGTTCCAGCCTCATCAGCTCGCCTCGTCCCTTGCCTGTCCGCCTTTTCTCTGTTCTTCCTCCAAGGCCTCTTTGCATTGTGGATTGATTTTCGCAGTTGCACGCAGCGCGGACTGAGTAAGCTCAATAAATTTGTGCGTAGGGACGCTGCCTGCATGCGCGAGATAAAGCAGGCCCCTACGGACTCTCCCACACCCCTTTACACGCACAACCAAATTCTAGGTGCTTGTTTCTTCACTGATTGAACACGCGTTTAACAGTAAGTGAAAGTCAAGTTTGCGCGTTATTTAGAACCAAACAGGATACGGTCTAGCTGCGGTCAGTCAGAGAATTTGTGCGTCGATTCGAAAGGCAGTTTAGCAGCAATACCCCTCTAACGGTTTCTCTCTCTCTCTCTCGCAAGGTCGAGCAGCACATCTAGAAACGGTGAACATAACTACTGGCTTGGGGAGCTGCGCAGGCTGCTGACGCAGAGCAGGTTCCTCGCCGCACGAAGCGCTCGCGGGCAGAGTTTGCGTATACAGGCATACAGCACGCAGCCGCCTGGTACACGCACACAGTTATACTGCAAGAAATGTTGCAGTTCAAAAGTTGTTGATGAACGCACGTTCAGGCCCGGGACGACGTAGCGTGCCGACTGGACACAGGCATGCGCGTGCATCTGGAGTGTACTTGTACCACTCTCGCACTTGGCAAAGGCGCCGGAAGGGCATTACTTTTATGATTTGCTTTTATTTATAACCGTAAAGAATGGAGGGTCGGCACGTCCGTTAGCTCGCCCTTACAAGTAAAACAGAAATGTATTACTAATTACTACTAATACTACTACTAATACTCTTATTATTACTAATTATTACTAATACTATTCACTCTATTCATGCAAGAGAACCATTGCGGAGGATCAGTGCCCAAGGAAATCGGAATTTACCCGCCACTCGCCACTACCGGGTACTTTTTTAGAAGATAAAATTTTTTAAGAAAATGGCAACCGGTTTTAGCTATATTTTAGCCCTGGGGCTATATTGTAAACTGCATGGACACCAGGTAGGAGACAAGCTGCTTCAATTAGTTCGCCGATTAACTAAATACGTTAATCAACATTTTAAATTTCATTTCAGGGGGCAAGTTGTATTTGCAGAATTTTAGCTGGTCATCGGAATACTATAGCAGGGAAAAAAAAATTCTTATGAACCGTAGCGTTTACAAAGCCCACAAACGTCACCCCGATAGGTGGCTTCACACAGTAACACAGCGTGTGTGACGTAGATAGCTCCAGCCAGAGATTCTGTCACTATGCTGGATACCCAATGTCTGTGCCCAACGCGCTAGTAATCCGGCCCCAAAGCGCACACTGGCCGAGAAATCTACGCCGGACGCGCCCTCTGACGCTCCTGCCCTGTAATGTCCTGTAATGTATACCTATTCTAGTGCTTTTTAAAGGAACGAACAGTCACGAGTTCCAAGACAAACGTTGAGGATTTTTTTTTTTTTCACGTTTTTTTCTTGTTGGTATTGAGAAAAATTGATTACTGGGATAGAGAATATTAAATGCAAAGCGGAAGAAAAAACAACGCGCCGATGTGAAACTTGTTATTTGAAGGGATTCAGTTTAATTGGGATAGGCGGCGGAGCTCGACCGTGATGGTCACTGAAGCAACAGTCGCGATGGTGTTCATATCAAGTAAAAGCCTCGTACTCATCACTACGATCATCAGTCGAGAACGCAATCATGACAGAATGCTGGTATTTGAGTCGGGCTGAGCTCCGCACCGCCCCGATAACTTTTGCACTCAGTTAGTTTGGACATTCTATGTGGTCCCGTGAAAGTGAAATAGAAATGAATGGGGCTTAATAATATTACGGCAGTAAGGGACAGATGACCAGGCTGAATATTTTGATACTTCAACAGTATATATAGTTACACTTTCTTGGAACAAAGTCTTCCCCCTTTCCCCCGCGATGGGCGTGAATGAGGTACCACACAGCACGAACACAGCAGAGAACCTTTCTCAGCGGAAATCCGACGAGCGTACCGAATAGCCACACACGCTTTTTTTTTTTTTATCCCGTCGGCTCCTCACCCTTCCTTGCTGCAAACCAAGCAAGCGAAAGAGAGAGAGGAGGGGGAGGGGCACATCAGACGTGGCAACACTAGCCTCGTACGAGCGCAAAAAAAAAAAAAAAGCAAAAAGAGCATAAAAAATATAAACACTAAGAATGGAGCGAAGCGCGCAAGAGGAGAGCAACCCCTTTTTCTCGAGTAACAGCTGCATTTCACGGAAGGCTGCTCGGGCGCAATCCGATACCCGCCGGGGATAAGAAGCAACAGCAACAGGTTTTGTTTACACTCGAGGGGAAGCCCGCACCGCCAGCAGCAGCATCGTGTGTGCGTGGGCGAGCACTGCGCGCAGAGTCATGCCACCGCGCACGTCTAATGCACGCACCACCATCGATCTCGGAACAGCCGTTGGAAAAACACTGAATAACTTAAGGGGATTTCGCACACCATAACACGACGGGCGAGGTTGTGCGCGTGCTGCCCAGCTTTTGACGCCACCGGTTAATGCGCCGAGAAGCATTGCGCGCGAGTGAGTTTAGGCGGCACTACTTCCGGTTTTACACAGCCCCTGCAGCGAGTCGCAATTTGGTGTCTGACGTCTCGACAGCTAGGTATGAAGCGAACGCTAATTTCACAAAACCTGCTCGCCGGACAATAGACGTCCTCACAGCGAGAACACTAAACATATACACATGCACATATTCATTTCGAGGAAAGAAATTAAATAATTATGAGATAGACGCTTTCTAGCGGTGCTCGCGATATGGGTGGTGGCAAACACTTTAAATAAAATGAAAAAAAAAAAAATCGAGGAAACGGGTCACGAAAGTTTGCACCAACGCGATTGCCACAGCGCCTGCAAGGAAAGCACGCTATATAGAAAACGGGAAGCTTTTTCCCGCATTTATTTTCTACCATATAGACCTTGACTCTGCGGTGACGGCGGAAGGATGCGAGACTACACAAGCGAGCAATATAACCGTGGCGATTGCAGGCGCGATTTTTGTTATCGAGCCTCGAAGCCATCAGTTCCCTGTGTTGCTGTTACGCTTCCCTGAACTCAAAACAGGAAGTTACGAAGACCCAAGAAAGGATTCCATTAGCTTGAAAAAAAAAAAAATAATAATAATAATAATAATAGAGGGGGATAGAGAGGAGGCGGAGGAGACAAGCTTTGCTTTTAAGCGTATTTCGCGATAGACTCTTAATGGCATCGTTTGCCGACGCCCCATGAGGATACTCGTTCGCCAGCATTGACTCTGCTGTTGCTGATTGACATAGTCGTAAGCTACCATTTTATTATTATTATTATTATTATTATTATTATTATTATTATTATTATTATTATTATTATTATTATTATTATTATTATTACTATTATAGCCGTGCGAACGTGCCTACGTGGCCTAGTGGCAGCCTGAAAGGAAGGCTGCATTATGATCTGACTTTCCCGCCCCAAAAGGCGAATTCCGAGTTGGGAGCGCATGTCAAATCGACCATGTCACGTGGTCTCGTGTCGTCACACAATGGGACGGCCAATCAGCGCTCGGCCATGTCACCTGCCAACTAACACTTGCCGTGGCTACGCCAGTGATTTTTCGCTCACAGTGGCGACAACACTGAGACCAGATATTTTGGATAACAGATCATTTAACGCTACCGTGTCAATATCTGCGTTCAGGCTAGCTGTGGGGCTGTACGAACGTCGTCATATACCGATGCGGTACAAATCAAATGCGGGCCAGTCGGTTTGGGCTGGAACATTTTTCGGACACCTCCTCCGGCGACAGCTGCTATTTATAAACTGAACAGTTTAGCAAAAAGCTCCATGTACGTAACTAAATTTCCTCCCTGAATGTACTCACTGTACACACGACATATGAGCTCGCATTGCCTATTCTTATCGTAAATAATCATGTTCCTCGCACTTCGCGTGACTCGCGTACGTCTAGCGCTCATCGAGGTACTGATAAACCACCTTGACAGAATAACCATAATTGACGTTCTGCTGCTGTTACTATACGACGAGACGCGCACAATTTGCAAAGCAGAAACTCACAAATACGTCAACGTAAACAAAATAAAGCGAGCTGCGTTTTTAAAACGAAGAAATTCTTCCCGTCGTCCTTTGCTCCCGCAGCAGGAGGAATCGTGTTATGCCTTTTGCGGCGCAAGGTCGACGCTAGCTCCATTCAATCCAGCGGTGGAGCTCGCGCTCAGTACAGTCGACTGCTGTACGCACATTGGTGAGCAAAAGTGGTATTATCCATGCGCTTTGAGAAAACTGCCCATCGGCATTTTCTGAAAGTGAAGCGGTTATTTCCGAGACATGCATAAGGTACCCTCCTTAAATTTACTTGTCATCTTATCTAAGATACTTTGTCTGGCGCATCTTTTTATAGAGAGAAAAAAAAAAAAGGCGATCATAGCGGTTCCCGTGGTCTCTACACTTGCTCACGGGTGTACATAACTGGATCGAACCCCCTCTTTGAGAGCCCCCTCTTTGAGAGAAAACTTACAGCAGCCTGTCACGGACAGCTAACTGCTCACTAGCGACGATAGATACCTCCTTAAACCTCCAGAGACAGCGCACTCGATATGCATACGGAGCTTCTGAACAGGTGTGAGTAAACGGCTACGCGACATTCCGTGCAAAGTGATCCGTAATTTCGGCCCGATCGCCCTTGCTGTATAGTGCAGCTGCCGCGGTGGCGCTGCATAGTTCTAGCGAAACACGAAGCGAGCGTTAAGAGCGAGCGCCTGTCAGCGGCACGCACGGCGGAACATTTGTCCGAAAAACAGATGCGGCGCGGTGTTGCGACCGGCTTCTTTGGGAATCGGACACCGCGCACTTAAAGAAGGAGCCCGGGTTTCTTAATTGCTGCCAGCAAAACTAGGTCGAAACGATCTCTGCAGCTGCTCGCGACGCTGCGAGAAAGGGCACGCCCACGTCGGTACAATGATTGAGGAGAATATAAGTAAAGAATTTTTTTTTCTTTATTCCCAAGTTTTTCAAGAAGATTTGGGAATTTCTGGGGAAAAAACCGAACAGGTGGCTATAACAGCGCAGCTATATTTGCTGCAAAGCACATTGTTTGATCGGATCATTCATAAGCAAGATTAGGCCGTGAGCAACACACCCATTGCATGTGATATGCGCAGATTACTCGCTTGTATGTTGCTGCGCTGTCCGTAACTAAGGCCACTACCGTACCGCTTCCGAGTAATTCAGTCACTTTACTCATCTCGCCAGCAACGTATACGTTGCAGTTCTTGCTTGTTTCGATTGACCATACAGAATAATAGTTTGGCGGGTCAATTCACGAGTGCCTCGCCACGACTATAGTGGTCCATTTACTTGTCACACGTATACTTATTCGATCGAGCAAAGCTCCACACAGAAGTAACCGATAAGCTTATAAGGCAGCGTCGAATTGGTTTCGTAGCCCTGCAGTCATAAGCTTTAGAAGAAACGCAGCTCCCTTGATTTTGATTTTTTTTTTTTTTCGAATGAATGCTGTTGTCCGCTTTTGCTAAGTACCGGCTTACCTGTATGACTCAATGAGTGGGCTGATCTTGATGCTTGGCGTTTGTTTCACTGACACAGATTTTCTTGTTAGCACGGCCCAGCCAAAATGTTTTACACAACGCATGCCACGTCAAACGCGTCGCTTTATGAAATCCATGCTCAATAATACAGTACTGGCGTACTGCTCACTTTTTCCCACTAGGTGGCCGTTTCCCGCGCAGAAATTTCACCCAGGGATGAAACCGCGCGCGAACCTTAATTTCTCGATATATGTGACCACTAACCATGCTAATCAGCCCTCGTTCACTATAAGTATACAAAGAAAGTACAGATTGCACGACTGCGCAGCATATAAGAAGGTTTCGCCTGGTTTCCCATAAAGTTTTACTAGATGCCAACGCGAATACATCTCGCATAAAATTATTGTACAACCTTCCATAAAAGAAACTATGCAACAAACAGTGTTACCGGCAAGAAGAATAAAGAAGCTTACGTGGACAAAATTCTTGGAGGTTTTGCAGCAGCACCGTCAATCATTTTGTTCCACTTACGCCGTGAGGTAAAGAATTAAATTTAACTTGTTGCGTTCAGCCTAGCGCAAACTTGTGACCCGTGTTTATCCACTTCCTCGCAGCAAGAAGCGTGATCTGAAAGACGCTGTGTTCACAAGAACTAAACACTGTGGGTTTCTAAGCAGAAAATAAACCTAAGCTGAAAGTATAGCACTCAGGAAGTCGCATTAGATAAATTTCATTTTTTCACTATTTGCTCCACTGAGAAAAAAAACAACGTTCTTTTCCTAAAGAAATTCAGTGCTCTTATCCCGCCTTCACCGATGCTTCGATTGCCCGAGCAAAATATTTTGCTGACCTAGTCAATATATTACTGGAAGCTTATTATATATTTCTAATAATAATAATAAATTAGAGGATAAAGCAGGGGAATTAAAAGGAGGAGAAGAAGCAATTTCGTGGACCTTATGCACAGACTGTGGGGGTATGAGGCAGTATTACGGCGTCTTTCTTCCCAAAGTCGTGCCTGGACCACACTGGCCTATCACTTCCCTCTCCAGTCAACTGGGGGACACAGGGAACAATACGAAACCTCCGCATTGCGCGGCTGTTTCTGACTAACCTCTCTCTCACCTGCTCGCCATCTCTCGGTGCTTTTTAATACCCACCAGCTCTGGCTCCGCAGACAGACACGAATATGAATCGCGATCCCGCAGCTAGTGAACCGGGCGGCGGCGAGAGGCCGCTCCGAGAGGTCATTACGCGCCACAGGTGAGCGGCGCGGGTCAGCCCACAATATGATGCGGACAGGAGGCGGACGGCGAGAGAATGAAATAAGGCGCACGGCCAGGAATGCGGTCCTCGCGAGGCTACACACAGGTCGGAACTATAGGGGCCCATACACGCTGAAACGACCAGCAGCTCCGTCTCGCGGGAACTCTGACACGCCGACACCCACGCACCTTCACGGCATTGTCGTGACGCTGGGGCTATGGCGACCCGGCTTTCACTTGGTAGCGTGCAGAGACTCCGGGTTGAAGAAGGACTGAATCTTCGAAGTTGGTAAAATATGTACAAGCAGGTTTACTGGCACTTTGAGAAAACGTATTTACAATATTTACACAAAAAAAGAAGGGTACATCAGCAAAATGGCAAGCGTTAAGGGTTCATAGCGAGAAGCGACTGGATGAGCCGTTTACCCAGGGCCCAGAGCGACATTTCGTGCT